>NC_059342.1:75487500-75795000 GCF_018350155.1 Leopardus geoffroyi | reverse complement strand
GGATTTGTAGTTTTTTCTTTTCCAAGTTTGGTCAGGCCCAACATTTTTCATTAAGTGGCTTATCAGTATGCTGGAAATATGGGGGGGGGGGGCAGGGGGCAGAAAAAAGAAGTGTGATCCTTGGCCTTAAGTTCTCAATTGCAAGGAACAAAGAGGGTGTAATGACGGTGATGTCCACAACACTATGGTTTATCAAAATATCAAATGTTCTAACCCAATTAAATGTTATCAGTTCTTGGGGCTCTGGGTGACTCAGTTGGCTGAGCGTCTGATTCTTGATCTCACAGTCATGAAATTGAGCCCCGAGTTGGGCTCCGTGCCAAGCACAGAGCCTGCTTAAAATTCTTTCTCTCTCCCTCAGCCCCTCCCAACCCCCCCCCCCACTCGCATGTGCACTCTTTGTCTCTCTCTCAAAAAAAAAAGAAAGAAAAAATTAAATCTTTTCAGGTGACACCAGACACAAATAGAATCTTCATGACTTATTCATGACTGAGTTGCTACCTGACAAAGGAAAGATGGTCTATTCAGGGTTTCCTGTGGGGTAGCTCGGAGAACTAAACTTGGAATCTCAGAATGTTTGACTCTGAAAACAAATCCTTGACTGAAAAGTGTGGGCACTAAGGGAAAGAAAGAGAGGAAGAAAGGCTGAAATGGTTTAGGAAGGCATTATGAAAAAGATGTTATATGGACTGGATACGAAAGATGAGTAAGGGTTTGGTTTTGGTGAAACTCAGGAAGACACAGCAGTGCAATGGTAGACTACCTACTCCTTCACAAAATGTACGAACCCAGTTTATACATATTCCTTACCTACATGGTGCTGAATACCTCCTAAACTCAGCCACTTGCCTTGCTTCCTGCTGATGGCTCCGGATAACCTTAGGGTTACTAAGCCCAGCTCTCATCTCTCCCCAGGTGGGGAGGGACCTGGCTTTGGCCATGGTGTCCACTGGGCCCACTGTAGTTAGAGGTATAGGAATTTCAGCTATCTTAGGATCCATGGAGCACTGGACCCCCCAGATGGGCTAGGTGGTACACCCCAGAAGTAATGCTGATGGTGAGGACTTCTGTCAAAGGAAAATAGAAGGCTGCAAAGGTGCCAGTAGATAAATTCCTTTCTCCAATTTTCATCCTACCTTTGACAGGCTATTCTGAGATGCAGTGGTTCCACGTGGAACCTCCTTGATGAGGCCCTAAATGACCAAGCAACTGCCCTGTTTTCACGACAAGCGGTGGCCAGCTTGTTAAGGCATTATCCTGTAATGGCTTTCCCTTGATACACCTTTTTGGCTTATTTCTAGAAAAGTCTCCTTACTCTTCTTGCTCTTCCTACTCATGTGTTCCCAGCCTCCTTTGATAGCTTCTCTGTAGTAGACTCTTTGAACACGTCCAGGTTTTAGTCTTTGGGCCTTTGCTCATCTAGGCTCACTTTTGGAGATGGTCGGGGCAGGGGAGAGGTGATTCCTATTGCCAATGAATCTCAAAAATATTTCTCCAGCCCGACCTGTTTCCCTGACTTCAGACAACCATCTGATCAGTATCTCCACATTAAGTACCCCAAACTTACCATGGCTAAACCAAACTATTTGTCCTGTCCATGTACCTGTCACAAACAAATCTCTGCTGCACACTCCCCATCTCAGAAAACAACTCTTCGAAACTGCTATTGCAGGGCTCATCTGGACATTTTTTTCTCCCCCGCCCCTGTTTCTAATCCATCAGCTGATACAGAGTCAATTTCACTTCCTTCCCCTTCTATAGCCCTCATTCTGGTCCGAGATGCCACTTTCTCCTGCTGGATTACTGCAGGAAGTTCCTAACCAGGCTCTTGCTGCCAGTACACCTCCTACTTTCCACCGAGCAGACTGAGCGATTCTTTTAGAACATAAATCAGATGACATCTCTCCTTAGCTTAAAAAACATCTTAAATTTTCCATCTTACGCAGAGCAGAAGCCCGTCCTCCAAATGACCTACAAAGCTCTCTTTGATCAGCGTCCCCAAGACTTCAATAACCCTTTCTTTTCTCTACAGCAGTGCTTCTGGCCTCCTTGCCTGTCCTCAAACACGCCACACTTGCTTTCATCTCAGGGCCTTTGCACTTGCCGTTCCTCAGAGCAGAGGGAACATTTTCTAGATATATACCTGACTCACTTCCTCACCTC
This sequence comes from Leopardus geoffroyi, assembly GCF_018350155.1. Lineage (NCBI taxonomy): Eukaryota > Metazoa > Chordata > Mammalia > Carnivora > Felidae > Leopardus > Leopardus geoffroyi. The sequence goes on along the minus strand of NC_059342.1, from coordinate 75,792,837 downwards.
CTCAGGTTTTTGCTCAAAATACTCCTTCCCAACAAGGCCTGTCCTGACCATCCTAGTTAACCTTGTTACTGAATCCATTTCCCTACTTTATTTTTCTGTATACCACTTCTCGCATTCAACATGTTAGGTATTTTACTCATTTATTTGGTTTATTGTCTATCTCCACCCTCTAGTAGTAAGCATCATGAGCCTCGGGCCCTTCCTCACCTTCACATCCCAGACCTTGTCACGGTGTCTGGCACATAGAAGGTGCTCCATAGACATTTGTTACACGAATGAATGCTCTAGTGACCCTGGGTGCTCTGTGATGGTCTTCCATCAGTGTTTCCCACTGCTGAGGTGAAGAGAAAGGTTGTGCCAAGATGTCTTCATGGTCATTACTTATGGCTCAGGGCCTGAACACAAGCTGCATTTCTCATATGTAGCAAACTACAGCCCGTGACTCACCATCACCGAGGAGGGTACAAGAGTGTTAACATGAGCACTGTCCAAGTTTACAAAAGGCTCTCAGCCCCTTCCCTCAAGGAGTCCGCAGACTCACAGGGTAGGTAAGACATTCCCAAGTAGCTGCGATAGTGCGCTGGCTACAATGAATTATAGGGTGCCATTTGTTCATGCAAAGGGAAAGAGGTAGTAGTTGGAAAAGGCTTTAATTACTCATTTCGTCCAAGTCTTAATGTGGTATTTCAATAAGCAGAGATGGGAAGGAAGGGTGGCATTCCATGTGGAATACAGGAAGACAGGAAGGAAGGAAGGAAGGAAGGAAGGAAGGAAGGAAGGAAGGAAGGAAGGAAGGAAGGGAAAGGAAAGGAAAGGAAAGGAAAGGAAAGGAAAGGAAAGGAAAGGAAAGGAAAGGAAAGGAGGAAGAAAGGAGAGGGAGGGAGGGAGGGAGGAAGGAAATGTAGGAATGGAGGAATGGAGGAATGGATGGATGGATGGATGGATGGATGGATGGATGTTTACTGTGGAAAGATAGGGTCTGGCAGGAATAGATTCTGGAAACTGGCCGAGCACTGGGATTTATTCAGGTTCTAAGGAGCAGCATTATAGGTGGGCCTAGGATCAGCAGAGGCCTCAAAGAGCTGGGAATTGGGCAACACTTTGTGGGAGAATTACAATTCAGCATCTAATGGCCCTGCCAGTATCCCCAAAGTCTCTTCACTCAGAGAACAAAATATAGATGTCAAAATGTGTATTTGAGGGAAGTGAACAGTTCTGTATGGCTTACATACAAGTGCTGGCTAGTGATGAAGGGAGAAAGCAACTATTAATATAAAAGTGACAATTTGCGGGTGTTTGTGTTGAGCAAGAAATTCTTGTGTGAATGGTTTTCAATAATTACTGATGCACATCTGGGTATCAGATTCGTTTATATAGAATTTCATTTATAATTTGCTGATCATTGCTCCCATCCTCTCACCCTTTAATGGTTGGGAAAGTTAATGCAGTTTCTATAAGACAAGCAATTTATGCTATAGAATACATTTGGTGGCCCTGTTAGTAAAATGATGCCCTAGCAGAAGCAGAGTATACAACAATTCATCACAACATGGCCTCGGTCCTCAAATAGCAGACATAAGCATCTAGAACTAGATCAGAATTTTGAGCCCCAGCCCTGCTAACTTTTAGTCATGTGAACTTAGACACCCCTCCCAAACTCCATTCCCCTTTCACTGAAATGGAGATAACACTGGGGCACCTGGGTGACTCAGTTGGTTGAGTGTCTCTTAGTTTCGGCTCAGGTCATGATCCCAGGGTTGTGGGATCAAGCTCCATGTCAGGCTCTGTGCTGAGCGTGGGACCTGCTTGGGATTCTCTCTCTCCCTCTGCCCCTCTCCCCAGCTCGCTCACTCTCTCTCTCTCTCAAAAAAAGGAAGAAAAGAAATGGAGATAACACTAAGGTAATTACTAAGAAGAGCCAATGAGATAAGATCCAATGAAGAGTGCTTTGCCAACAATAAATTTCAGGGTGTGCATCAAGGGTTTGTGTTCTTGTCAGTTTTTCCTTACATATCAGTTCTGCTGTCTCCTCCTTAGTGTTCCTACTAAGAGACCCTCTGGTTTGAGCTCCCTCTGTCTTGCTCCCAAGAGCTCAGTGCTGGAGTGGCCAAAAGCAACCTGCGGTTCCCAAAGAAAGGAGATGAGGGGGCTACCTACAACCACAAATGGGAGCTTCCTTCAGTGAAAAGAGTGGATATAAGCAGGCTCATTCACTCATGGAGATTGCAATCAAAATGCTACTTATCATCCCTCATCATCTTCTTCAAGGGCAAAAAAAAACATGCCTTTTGGAGAAAATAACATTTTCATGGGCTTGCTGCAGCTGACTTAAAAAATATTATAAAATATTCCATAAATGAAGGATTCATATCCATAATATATAATCTAAAATATCAATAAAAATAAGTCAATTAATGAGCAAAGGTTGTGAAGAGCCAATATCATAATCTCAGAAGAGAAAAAGTTAATGGCCTATAATGGCATAAAACTCATGAAGATATGCTCCATCTCACCAGTAATTAAGGAAAAGTTAAAAACAAACAAACAAAAACCAGAAACAGTCTATAACAACATCAAAGCAGACCACTTCACATTCCTCAGCTAATCAAAAATTAAAATTCTGCCATATTCTTTGGACAGTTCAGTAGATTCTAATCATCCTGTGCCCTGTGTATCTTAGCCACTTTAAAGAACCTCAGAATCTTTTGTGGTGAAAGGGGATGAGGGGGGCCACTATGGTTTTGTTTACATGAAGTTCTCCATTTATCTGCAAAGCCTTGCCCATTACTTTGTAAATTATTCACTCAACAGCCAGCTCCAAGTACAGACTAAAAACTGTGCTGTTCCCATCCATGTTTACCAAAGGTTCTCCCTCTCCCCATCCCCTCAACCCCGTTGATCACCCTGGATACCCGTAGGTTGAGAAAACCAGGGTGTTCCCAGCTGCTGAGGACTCCGAAGTGTGCCTATTCAAGTCACTGAGATAAAAACTAAATATTTCATTAATAAACAAATGATTTTGTTCACATCACTTCAACTCTCCAGGTTTTTTTTTTTTTTTTAGTTTTTTTTTTCAACGTTTATTTATTTTTGGGACAGAGAGAGACAGAGCATGAACGGGGGAGGGGCAGAGAGAGAGGGAGACACAGAATCGGAAACAGGCTCCAGGCTCTGAGCCATCAGCCCAGAGCCCGACGCGGGGCTCGAACTCACGGACCGCGAGATCGGGACCTGGCTGAAGTCGGACGCTTAACCGACTGCGCCACCCAGGCGCCCCAAACTCTCCAGGTTTTAAGACACTTTTAAAAAGGATCATTTCCCCTGCATTCAGTGGGACATTAGGCTCAATGACTTTTTTAGATTCTTCATGATTTTATGACCCTATGACTCTGTAGTTTTCCAAATGCTCTTTTATTACTTCAAACATAGTATTCCGTGAAAATTCAGAGGACTGGGTGGGGGGTTGGAGAATTGGCAGAGGGAGAAGGGTGAGGGACAAAGGGGAGGTGAAGTGGTCCCAATTGCGTGTTGGAATCCTGTAAAAGGAGCTTTGGGTCCCAGATGAAACCTATAGAGAGTTTAAATAGTAGCATGTGCACAAAGTTAAAGTGGAGAAGCATGTGCTTTGCCAGAGCACACATCTGAGTCTCACATCAGGCCAGCAGCCTTGGGAAGTGGGGTCTTGTAGCCACCCGTAGACACACATGTAGCCTTTCTTGCAGAATCCCCTGGGAATCTGCCCCCATAGGAACATCCTGTCCCAACATGGAACAACCTCTCAAAGTCCTGTCTCCCCAGTGATAGAATGGGTACCACCTGCACAGCTATGCCATGGGATCCCACTATTCCCTCCTTAGAAGAGGCTGCTGGGACACACATTTGGCTCTGTGCACATCTGGCGATTGTGTCAGAGCCTTGGGAAAATAGATCAAGCTCTTTGAAAATGGGATTATATTTGTGGCTGTTTCTCCAGCTTCCCGGAGAGTGGGGTGGATGGGTATGTGGATAGGGCAGACATGTCTAAAGCCAAGATCATTGGATTGGAAGTCAGCAGAATTTCTTACCTTAATGAAAAAAATGGAAATAACAAAAGGACCAATTAATAAAGTGATTTATTCTATTCAGAAATATTTATGGAGCTCCTACTATGTTCTACTTCTAGGGACAGGAACAGTTCTAGGCTCTGGAAACACCTCAATGAAACAAGACATACAGGTTACCCACTTTTAGAAATTCAGATTATAGAGGGAAACAGGATGAGAGGCTAAAGAGATGGTTTACTTAAATGGCTCATCACTATTTCTGGTGCATAGTAATAGCTCATTAAATGGTATTTAAAATTACCCAGTGGTAAATTTGAAAATATATATGTACTCCTATGTTTATCACAAAATTATTTATAATAGCCAAGATATGGAAGCAACCCAACAGACTGTTGATAGATAATTGGATAAAGAAGATGTGGTACAAGGGATACAATATAATATTACTCAACCATAAAAAGGAATGAAATTTTTCCATTTGCAACAACATGGATGGACCTAGAAGGTATAATGATAAGTGAAATAAGAATCTCAGAGAAAGACAGGGGCCCCTGGGTGGCTCAGTTGGTTAAGCATCCAACTTCGGCTCAAGTTATGATCTCACAGTTCATGAGTTGGAGCCCTGCGTAGGGCTCTGTGCTGACAGCTCAGAGCCTGGAGCCTGCTTCAGATTCTGTGTCTCCCTCTCTATCCTACCATCCCCTGCTCACACTCTCTCTCTCTCTCTCTCTCTCTCTCTCAAAAATAAATAAACATTAAAAAAAAATTAATAAATAAAAGAGTCTCAGAGAAAGACAACTACCCTGGAATTTCACTCATATGTGGAATTTGAGAAAACAAAGGGAAAAAAAAGATAAACAAAAAACAGACTCTTAAATACAAAGAATAAATTGGTGGTTGCAAGAGGGGAGGTAGGTGGGAGCATGGGTGAAATAGATAAAGGGGAGTAAGAGTACACTATCTTGATGGGCACTGAGAAATGTATATAATTGTTGAAGCACTATATTGTACACCTGAAGCTAATATAACATTAGCTAGTATAATGAGTATATTAATTACACTTTAATTGAAAAAAATACCCAAAGCTAGGTCAGCCCATGAGGGCAGGACTCTGTCTTTTGCATTATCCTTCACAGTCTTCTAGGCATTTTATTATTGAATGGCTGCGTGAATAAATGAAAGAGTCAAAGTAGATGTAGGACTTGGTCACTCTTTCTGGGACTCAGCTTCCTCCTCTGTACAACAAAGAAAGGAGGATGTCATTGATTGCCACAAGGCTCCCAATGACAGTCCCATCACAGTGCCCCACCCTTCCCCAGCCCAGAGAATTCAGTCCTGTTCCTTAGTCTCCCTCATAGGACCTTCTACATGGAAAATACCTCCCTCTATTTTCAAACTTCTCTCTCATCAGCTTCTTACAAGACCTCTATGCTTGGGATGAATCAATATAATCACAGTCTTCTATATTTCCCATGAGTTTCTTGCCCCTGGGAATTTAGCTCTCAGGGCTCTCTTCTTTCCATACAGCTGACTTTTTCTGTCGTTCAAACTTCAGAATCCATCACCATCTCCAAGGAATATCCCTTACTACTCTCCTGCACCCTGTACATCTAAGGTGGGGTTGTGACCCCTCTATTGTGCTAAGCTCCTGGGCTTGTTCCTAATTTGGTGTGGGATACAATTAAATGTGATTCTCTGGTTTTGTGTATTTCCTCCTTTTGAGACCAGAGACAATTTTAGTCTCCAATGTATCTCCAAAGACCTTCTTATAATTAGCTGCTCAGTAAATGTTTCTTGGGTTGAACTTAAATGCTATCCTCTGTAAAACAACGAGAAGAGTTGCCAGCCATTATTTTATAGTAGGTTCTCATGAAGAGTCACAAGAATTTTCAATTTTATAAAGTTTAAGTTCTTGGAAGACACACATCTAATACAACATGCTTTATACCTTGTCTAGCTGAAGAAACACATTGGGGAAATTTCAAAGTCTGGATGTTAAAAATAATCTATCATTCTGTGGTAAGCTGAAATAATATTACAAAGAAACATCAATGCATTAAAGTGGAAACTCAGTTATACTCAACATAAATGGGTCTTAAACCTAAGCCCTGCCACTTAATTTAGCTCCCTGCCTTCTCTCGGAAGCAATACAAACCAGTATAAATAGTACAGGTTTGGGCATGACATGAATCTGGATTTAGTTCCTTTCTCCTTCTTTTTGTAACTCTGTGAACAGGTAAAAGTAATGCTAAGGTTCAGTTTTGCTCATCTGTGAAGTTTTGGGGTGATGCGGGTTCATGGGGTCCAGAGCCAATCACTAACAAAGGATTCTTGAAGAAGTCTTTGGTGCATAAAGGTGATTTTATTGAAGGATGGGGACAGGACCTGTGAGCAGAAAGAGCTGCAACTTAAGTGGGGGGGGGTGACCCTTTTTTGGAGTTGGGGGAGATAAAGTCAAGAGGGAGTTTCCAAAGAGACTTTCACATGCTAAGGACTTACTGGAAGCCTAGCTATTGTCAAGCTAAGGTTGTTTTTCCCTTTAGCAAAGCATTAACATTAAGACAAGAGGGCGTTCCTGGACTTTAGGCCATGATGGGATTGCCTTTTTCTGGTAAACTGGTGGAGACTCTTATCAGTGTAATTTTTTTTGTTTTTTGTTTTTGTTTTGTTTGGCCTTTCGTGGTTTGGGGTAGCCTACAGTGTTCAAGGAATATCTTATACGTCCGACCTGGGGGAGGGTAGATGTGCTACCTGTGCTGTGCCCCTCAGCCTGCCTTATGCTCCCTCATCAACGTGGGATGTTGGTAATACTTTATGAAGTCTTATAAGCATTTAACATAGCATCTATCCCATATGAGATGCATAGGCAATTAGTATCCTCCCCACCCCCACTTATAAAATGAGTATCCTGAGATTGAATTCACCCTTGGCCATATCTATGAAAATGGTATACCCAATTACAGGCAATTGGTGACAATGAATATATATATATGCTAAAATAATGAAAATGGTGGCATCATAAATGCCCTATGGTTGACCATCAGCACTACCTCTTGAAATATATTTGACTCACTTAGCACTTAGTTTTCTGATGAAGAAAGAAGAAAAAAAGAGAAAGAAGAGGAAGAAAAAGAGAAGAAAGAGATAAAGAAGGAGGAAGAAATAAAAAGGGAAAGAAGAAAGGAGGGGGAGGAAGAGAATAAATTGCTATGGAGAGATGAGAAAATTTTACATTTTCTTAAACTAGCATAAAGAGATAAAAGAACTTTTATCACTGGGAAATATTTCTTGGAGCCTTCAGCCTAGAACAGTCCTAGTGGATTTTGTCTGTACCAAAGGATACCATAAGAGGAAATGGGATGAAGTGCTTTCATCCTGATTTTAAAAAGGCCTATTGACATCTCTTAGGATGAAGTGCTCTACACTTGTGAATTTCTTGGAGTTCCAAGATGGCCATGGCCTATCTTTCTGTGATCCAAGGCGGCATAATTGCAAGGAGGTCTGAACTGCGTTTCCTGATTTAGGTTCAAAAGTCTGATTTTTTTTAATAGCTCATGGAAGTTAAAAATATTCAAGACTTGACTTCAGGGAATTACCCTTTAAAAAATTATTATTTCTTTAGAAAGTGCCACATGTCTGTTTTTTTCCATCTCATCATTGGCATGACCATTTTTGCAGGCTTAGTAATGATACTCCTTTTAAACTTTAGTCTCAGCGATGAGGCCTTTTAGGAGACAGCCAAAGTCTCCTTATTTAACTCTTCAATGAAACAGCGAGAAGAAAAAGTTGAGCTTCCTCTGTGCTACAGAAACAGCTAAACCAGGCTTGAGATGCAATCAGGTCTGCCTGTGCACTGGTTTTAAGATCCGCGGGAGGGGTGCATGTCAACAATTTAGAACTTTGCTTTTCCTTGACTATTTGGTTTAATAATTTCATCAGCCATTTTCTTTGTTTGTTTGATCTCTTTTAATTCATTTTGTGTTTCTTTCATATGTTATGACATTAGAAACCAAAATGCCAGAATGGACTATAGATGCCTTAGGCACAAGTGTTTCTGTTTCATTTTTTTCTCCCTGGTTTCTGATTATGAAAGGAATAGAGGCTCAGTGGAGGAAATGTGAAAAAAGAAAACACTAGAAACCATATAAAACATCCATATGCCACCAACCAGAAGTGTGTGCTTGTATGTACACACACACACACACACACAACACTACTATAAATATGCTGGCCTATTTCTTCCCAGTTTTTACACTGTGCCTCTTGTTTCTCTGTCTTTACATACTACTTATATAATTTTATTTTCAGCTTTTTTGTTGGATCGCATTGCCTTCTTTTTATTTTCGACCTTAGATGAGGCATTTAATTGAGTCAATATTACTCTTTATTTCATGGTAATTATCATTGATTCTTTCAAGGCCTCACACTTGTTTTCTTTTACTTTATACTTTATGCTCCATTCATTGTTTCTTCCTTCCCTCCCCCTTCTTCCCTTTCTTTCTCAAAGCATCCACACTAGTGTATTTGATGTTTCCTTAGATTTACCATCAATCCTGAAAAATATTTTATAGATGTATATATTTTTCACTTACATAAATAAAATTATAAATTTCCTGTTTATTTTGTTTATTCAATAAATACTCTGTTTTCAATATCTAACCTTATTTTTCTAAGTGCATCTATTTCTTCTGTGACTCAACTCTATCATAAACACCCTCTCCTTTTTAATTTATCCAGTATTTTGGTAGGAGGCATTTCAGTTGGCTCTACTTCCCTAACACCACATATATTTTATGAACAAATCTGTCATGCATGTGCCTTGACTGACCTGTGTATGACTTTCTCTGGCGTAGGTACCCAAGGGCAGGATTCCTGGGTCTCTGGACACGGACGTATGTGATGTCACTTAATACTACCAGATTTGCTGTGTAGGATGGCTGCAGCAGCTCAGGGAGCTCACCTGCAATGCAGAAAGGTGGGTTCCTAGCCCCTCTCCCCTCATGCCCAGCAATGTGCAATGCTTTCTGACTTTTAACAATGCTAGGTATAAAAGAGTCTATGTTCTCTCTGTCTGCACTTTCTTCTCCAGACCTTCACATAGCTCACTCTCTCCTTCAGTCTTTGTTTGAATGGTTTCTTTTTTTTTTCCATGAGGCTCTTTTCAAAATTGCACTTTTTGTTCCTTTTTCTACTTTATTCAGCAGCACTTTGTGACCTCTCACATATTAATTTTTTTTATTTTTTTTAATGTTTATTTTTGAGAGAAAGAGACAGAGCGTGAGCAGGGGAGGGGCAGAGGAAGAGGGAGACACAAAATCTGAAGCAGGCTCCAGGCTCTGAGCTGTCAGCACAGAGACCATTGGGGGACTCAAACTCATGAACCTGTGAGATCATGACCTGAGCCGAAGTCCGACGCTCAACCAGCTGAGCCACCCAGGCACCCCTCACATGTTAATTTTTTAAGAATGTTTCAAATGTCCTTGAAAAAAATGCATATTCTCTGTTGGGTATAGGATTCTGTATGTATCTATTGGTTTGCACCTGTACTAATTATATTTTTGCAGCATTTAAAATATTTTTGCTTATTTTTAAGGCCTACTTAGGGAGCCTGGGTGGCTCAGTCGCCTAAGCATCAGACTCTTGATTTCAGCTCAGGTCATGATCTCATAGGTTTATGGGATCAAACCCTGTGGTCAGGTTCCACAGAACCTGCTTGGGATTCTCTCCCTCTCCTTCTCTCTTTCTGCCCCTCCCCCACTTGCACGGTCTCTCTCAAAAAATAAACAAACTTAAAAAAAATAATTAAAGTCTACTTGATTAGAAGAAAGTGTTAAAATCTCAGCCTACAAATTACCAGCACACTGTTTCTCCCTGTACTTCTGTGGGTGTTGCTTTATTAATTTTGAGCTAAGTTCACACATGTTCATGAACATTGTACATTTTTGATTTACCGTTCTTCTAACTATGCTGTTCTTTTGGTCTTATGGCCAGTTGTATGTCAAATTATATTTATCTGTCATGAAAATTGCTACTTCAGCCTCCTGCAGTAAACATCATCATATGCATATTTCTATACCTCTGTGTACACTATTTATATCCCTGTATTTTAATTTTTTTCTAAAATGTAACAAATCAGTAGATCTTAGCATAAGAAATACAATCTGAAAACTTCTGGCCTTTGAGCAATGAAGTTAAACATATACACCAAATGTATCATTATATTTTATGATGCCATTCATTTCTGCATATTTATTTTGTGCTATTTGCCATGCTTTCTCTTCTTATTTCGCCTTTTCTACTGTTCAATGGGTAAATTTTATTCTGTTGTGTTGAAAGTTACACGTTCTTGGGGCACCTGGGTGGCTCAGTCGGTTAAACATCCGACTTTGGCTCAGGTCATGATCTCAAAGCTCGTGAGTTCGAGCCCTGTGCGGGGCTCTGTTGACAGCTCAGAACCTGGAGTCTGCTTTGGATTCTGTGTCTCCCTCTCTCTCTGCCCCTCCTCTGCTTGCTCTTTCTCTCTCTCTCTCTCTCTCTCTCGCTCAAAAATAAATAAACATTAAAAAAAAATTTTAAGAAAGTTATATGTCCTTTTGTGGGTTGTTTTTTCTTATTTATTTAAATTTAAATCCAAGTTAGTTAACATATAGCATAATAATGATTTCAGTAATAGAATTTAGTGATTCATCACTTACATATAACATCCAGTGCTCATCCCAGCAAGTGCCCTCCTTAATGCCCCTTGCCCATTTAGCCCATCCCCCCATCCAACACCCCCCCCCCACACACACATGCATCCACCCTGTTTGTTCTCTGTATTTAAGAATCTCTTATGGTTTGCCTCCCTCTCTGTTTTCATATTATTTTTTTGCTTCCCTTTCCTTATGTTCATCTGTTTTGTATCTAAAGTTCCACATATGAGTGAAGTCATATGATATTTGTTGTTTTCTGACTTATTCTACTTTGCATAATACACTCTAGTTCCATCCATGTCTTTGCAAATGGCAAGATTTCATTCTTTTTGATCTCCGAGTAATATTCCATTGGAAAGTTGTATGTTCTTTTGAGTGTTCTCAGAAACCTAAAACCAATTTATTAAGAATTATAATTGCTTTGTTTTTAATTTTCTCATCAATTCTTAAGACTTTCAAAGTGTATATTTTCCTCTGATCAAGACAAACGTTTGAGCCCATCCTCTCCTTCCTTGATCTTGTCCCCTCCAGTCCCTCATTGTATTATAGGGAATTTTAATCTGAATTCCCACATATTTGCCTTTTCTTTCCTCTGTTATTTACAGGAGAGTTTTTACTGATTAAGACAAGAACTTTTACTAAGGTACTTAACGTTATTCCAAGATTTTCCCCAGATAAGTGATTATCTACTTGTTTTATTAGTTCCTATAAGAGTGTCTTAAAACACAGCATTTTTGTATTGAAACTTCAGAGACTTTGTATGCCTAAGCTTATTTCACTTTTGCACTGGAACGTGACAGACATGTGCTTTTACAAAACACTTTGAACATGTTTCTTCACTCTCCTCTTGAATCCAGTGCTGCACGTAGAATGTTGACTTTGACCTAATATCCTGTTCCTTTGGAAATCGTGTATTTTTTTCTCCAGAATTGGATCGACTTTTTTCTGGTCTTTAATTTTATGCACTATAATTGGTTATTTATTTTTTGTGTGTGTCTTGTTTGATTTTGTTAACGACATTATTTAGCACTTTGAGAATCTTCTATCTGAAATGCTTTTATTTATTTATTTTTAATTTGGGGACATTCGCAATTGTTATTTCTTCAAACATGACCTCCTCTCCATTTTTTACCCTTTTCTTGTACTTCTATTATAAGGATACTGACATTCTGCTTTTTCCCTCCATCATTTTTAATTTCTTTCTGACACCTTCTAAGAATTTTCTTTGACCTGATTTTCCAGCCTACTATTTTATTCTTTGCTGTATCTATGCTGTCATTCATTCGTGAGAGCTTTATTCCAATTATTTCAATTTGCCTACCTACCTGACAACTCAATTTTTCAGGTAATTTATTTTCTTGCTTTATATTCCTAGACTTTCTTATTACTCTGGGTATGGCTTTTTATCCCCCCAAGCAGATCCAAGTTTCATGAAAGCAGAGGCCTTACCTTATTCACCCACTTCTGTATCTGAATGCCTGATAAATATGAGGAATTCAAACAATATTTCCTAAATTATGCTAATTACTGAATGAAAGAAGAGATAAATGTATTCATGGTGTACCTTTTCAAACGTGTGAATGAGTCTTTAGCATCTTCAAAGCACATTTTATTGATTAGTGGCAGAGGTTTCGTCTTTTTTTAATGTTAATTTATTTTTGAGAATGAGAGACAGAGTGTATAGGAGAGGAACAGGAACAGAGAGAGAGAGGGAGAGAGAGAATCCCAAGCAGGCTCCACACTGTCAGTACAGAGCCTGATGCAGGGCTCAATCTCACAAACTATGAGATCATCACCTGAGCGGAGATCAAGAGTCGGCTCCTTAACCAACTGAGCTACCAAGGCAACCCAGTGGCAGAATTTTTTTTAAAGTTTATTCTGCTGGAGTTTAATTTGTTGCTGAGTTTTTAGTGCCTAGAACCATGCCTAACATATTGTAGTCCTATAGCTCAAAAATGATTTTTGGAGTGATATACGTGAATGAAAAGGTAAGTTCCACAAAATGTTTCCATGGTATAGTAGGCTGAGTATAGGATTTGCCTACCTACGAACCCCTGGAATCCATTACACTACCGGATATCACAAAAGATGTGGCTAAACTAAGGATTTGAGAGGGAAACTTGTCCTGAATTACGTAGGTGGATCCTAAATCCAGTGCCAAGTATCCTTTGTAAGAGTGAGTCAAAGGAGATTCAACAGACAGCCACAGGACAGGAGGCAACGTGGTCATGTGGGGCAAGGTAGGAGTGACACAGCCATATACCCAGGAATGCCAACAGCTACTAGAAGCTACAAGAAGCAACAAACAGATTCTTCCCAAAATTCCATAGGAAGGGTGGCCCTGTGATACACTGATTTTGGACTTTTACCTACAGGAATTGGAAGAGAATAATTTCCTATTGTTGTGAACCATAAAGTTTGTGGTCATTTGTTGCATCAGCCACAGGACACTAATAAGCACAGGGAAATGTTTTGGAAGCCCTTTATATAATACTCCCTCACCCCAGCATTTTGATATTTCTAATGCACTTTAAGATATTAAAAGATCTAGGGGCGCCTGGGTGGTTCAGTCAGTTGAGCATCTGACTTTGGCTAGGTCATGACCTCACTGTTGGGGAGTTCGAGACCCACATTGAATTCTGTCTGTGCTGACAGCTCAGAGCCTGGAGCCCACTTGGGATTCTGTGTCTCAAATCTATGCTCCTCTCCAGCTCACACTCTGTCTCAGAAATAAATACTAAATTTTTTTAAAAAGATATTAAAAGATCTATAAACTCTTGTGAATTTATTTAGGTCATTGTTTCAAACCCAGGCTTTTTTTAAACTGGCATTCTCCTCTTCTCTCTTTCCTTATAGCATTTATAGCCTATGTTACGATGGTCTTATAGATAACACTTTGAAGAATGTGAAATTAAATATTCTTCACCCTAAGATTAGGTCAGAAATAGTTGCAAAATCATAACACATGAATGATTATTCTTAAAACAATCAGTGCCGGGACACCTGGGTGGCTCAGTTAAGCATCTGACTTCGGCTCAGGTCATGATCTTACAATCATGTGAGTTCAAGCCCCACATCGGGCTCTGTGCTGACAGCTCAGAGCCTGGAGCCTGCTTCAGATTCTGTATCTCCCCCCTCTCTGCTTCTCCCCTGCTCACACTCTGTCTCTCTTTGTCTCTCAATAATAAATAATGTTAAAAAATGAAAAAAAAATCAGTGCGTTGTTAGTGATACTTTAACTATAGTATGGAATTCTTGTTCTCAACAGCAAAATGGACTTTGTAAAATATCCTACATGGATTGGGACAAGATCAATTAATAACCTGAAATTTGTACGTGAATTCCATTATTGCTACTTCACATTCCACTAACATTAGTAACACTACGTATAGCATATAAATCAGCACATTTCTTATATACTGTTCTAACAAACAAATGCTTATGTTATTGTCATTTACCTAAATACATCAGATTATAACTATAATAAGCAGATAATTGAAAACTGTCCTTGATCCACATATCCATTATAGTTCACAATAAATTGAGTAGGGGTAAGTGTTTAAGGACACAAAATTCTAATCCTGTACCCTCTTGCATTTTGGAAAGAAGACACATCTTAAAGCCAGAAATGTAAGACATGAGATGCAGCAGAGGACCACCGAGCATCTCTTAAATCAGGAAAATTGCTTATGAATTCATTTCACATCTTTTCGGCCAAATACTTATTGCAATGTCCTTGTGTATATAATAGGCACTGTGTTAGGCGCTGGTTTCATAAATAAGAGTGGAAAAGAATTTAAGGAAGCATTGTTTAGTTAACACCAGACATATTTGTTTGGAAAAACTAAGGTCCAGGGATACAAAGAAGCTTGCCAACAGTCACACAGTGAGTTAATAGAATAACAGGCTTAAACTGTAATACTATTAATTTAATAAATCTACTGACAATGCATATATAATCAATTTATGTCAAGGATGAGCACAGATTTAAAAGCTACCCTTGTTTTTTTTCTTTTACACAATCGTTTAAAATTTATTGATACTTTATTGTCTTGTAAATTGTTGATTTTGGTGAATGGCCTATACGCACATGAAAAGAATGTGTTCTCTGCGGTTGGGTGGAGTATTCTATAAATGCCAATTAGAGTAAGTTTGCTAACAGTGTTGTTTGGGTCTCTTGCATTCGAACTAATTTTCTGTCTACATGTTCTATCAATTACTAAAAGAGGAATGTTGGAATCTGCAACGCGGATGTGTATGTTTCTCTCTTCGTTCCTATCAGGTGCTGTTCATGTGCTTTTAACTCAGCTGCTATGCGTGTGCACAGTTAGGATGGTTAAGTCTTCTGGGCGAATTGACTTGACAGCCTTTAGTAAAACAAAACGTCCCTCTGTATCTCTAGAAATACTCAATTTTCTGATGTCTATTTGGAGTGACATTAACATAGTCACTCTAGTTTCCTTATCATTTGCAATGTACCTATTTTTTTTATCCTTTTAGATCATTTACTCTTCGTACTTTTTAGCCTGTGTTTTTACTTTAGTTTTTTAAATGGTTATTTATTTTTGAGACAGACAGAGCCCAAGCAGAGGAGGGGCAGAGAGAGAGGGGGTCACAGAATCTGAAACAGGCTTCAGGCTCTGAGCTGTCAGCACAGAGCCCAACAGGGGGCTCAAACTCGGAATGGTGATATCATCACCTGAGCAGATGTCTGGTGCTTAACCACTGAACCACCCAGGCGTCCCCATCTTTATGTGTTTTTAAACTTCAAAGCACATTGCTTATCGTCAGTGCCCGGTTATATCTTACTTTGTTTATAATAGGATGATCTCTGGGTTTTTTTGCTATAACATTCACATTTAGTGCAACTACTGACATGGCTGAGTTTGAGTCTACCATGTTAGAATCTAATTTTTTAGTATTACCTTTTACCCCCCAGTATTGGCTACATCATATCACTCTATTTCCTTTACTCCTTGCTCTAGGGTTTACAATGAGTTTCTTCACCTTATCACAGTCTGCCACCCAATACTATTATGTTTATTCACGGTCTCTAATGTCCTTTTTCCCTCATTACCTGGCTGGTCCTCGTTTTCCTTAAAAACTCAGTTCAGTCACCATTTCTATCTGTCTCCTAGAATAATGTCGGCATTTCTCCTCATCTGATCCCCCGAAGCTTCTGTTGTACTCATCATCCTAGCTCCGTTATTTATGGGACATAACCTTGGGTAAACACTCGATCTCTACGTTCCTGATTCCTCTCACATCTTTAAAACAAGGACACATCCACCTGTTGGGGTCATTACAAGTATTAGATATTCCACTCTGTATATGTTGGCTATCATTATTCCACATTATTATAGCCTTTTTGGCATGTATTGGAATTCTACTTACTACTCTGTTTCCTACTTGACTGAGATGGCAGGTCCATGACTGACTGACTTTTCTTGTGTCCTTAATGCCAGATAGGTGGTGGGGATTTAGTACATCTTCACTGAATACTGCAAAGGGAAGGGTCTCCCTAGGGATCAGATCCAGCTTTGTAACTGACCTTCTATGGGATCTTAGATCACTTCCCTTTCTAGGAATGATAATATGGGAAGTGGTTAAGGCCCTCTCTAATCATAGGATTTTTTTTTAATGTTTATTTATTTTGAGACAGCATGAACAGGGGAGGAGCAGAGAGAGAGGGAGGGAGAATGAGAATCCCAAGCAGGCTCCACGCTGTTAGCACAGGACTCAAACTCACAAACTATGAGATCATGACCTGAGCCAAAATCAAGAGTCAGACACTCAACCGACTGAGCCACCCAGGCACCTCAATCGTATACTCATAAATCTCATAAATCTATCAAACTGTAAGGAGAAATGCTTTGGTGATCTTCATCTTTTCCTTCAAAGAATTTATTCCAGCCTAGGTCTGGTATCGACCAAGTATAGATGCTCAGAAGTCCCCTGGCAAATGCAGGCACCCCAACCACCGACAAGAGTGAATGTTACTTAAGTCGGTAACTTTGATGGCCTCAGTTCTGATTATTAAGCAGTGTGGCAGGTGGATATACACCATCCTTCTATTGCAGCAAGACCTGAGAGGCATGTTTATGATTTAGTGTGTCAAATCACAGAGAAGCTGTCACCTGTGTTGTCACATGTGAAGGTGACTATAAGTTGAGCTGACAGAATGAGTAAGGCCCCCTTTCTCACCCATTCTGTGTTCCATCTCCAGCAACCTGATTTTAAGTAAGACTTTTCTTAAAAAAAAATCAATAAAATAAAATAAAGTAAGACCTTTCTCAGACTAAGGCTGCTAAGACCTCGACAATTGCTGGCAGCAGTGTTTTCCAGAGGCAGAGGAAAAAAACGCAGCTGTCCCTTATGGAAATCCCAAGAACTTATACAGGAAATTTTGAGTCAAGCAGACCCAAATTCTGTGGGACTGAGCTCTGCCACTCAGTGGCAAATTTATGAGCATCTCTATGCCCTGGTTTCCACATCTGTAAAGTGGAGATAATATCTACATTGTATGATTACTGGAAGAATTAAATAGATATATACAAAAGCTCTTGGTCAATTATAAGTTGCCAATAAACATAAATTACAGTTAACTGAGAGAGTCAAACTTACATTTCCACATTTAGCATCTTTATAAACTGCATAATTCTAGTTTTTATTCATGGGCTGTGAAGTACATCAAAATAATGCAAATTTTGTTTACACGGTTTAGATTTTACAGGGCTTTGGGAATAATTTTGTGAATGGAAATTTTCACTGTCTTAGAGTGAAGAGAAGCAGTGGAAATTGGGCTTATTCTAATTTTGCTCTACAGTGTTTTCCAGAACTTGGGGAAGGGGTGGAGTCGTGTTGCTTACACACACACACACTTACACACACACACACACACACACACACACACACACAGTTCCATCCTTCATATGGATGTCCTGTTTTCCTAAACACGAAGGGCAGAAAAATCAAAGAAAGCAGTACACCTTGGTTGTAAAGCAGAGACACTCATACCAATCCCATATGGTCGCTGTGAGGAATAAATGAGCTAGATTTATGTGACTAGGGCTTCGCAGACAGTCACATCATACACAGAAGTGTGTGTCTAAGAGGCAGCCGTGGGGAGTGAGGAATCATCGAGGACTCTGAGGTCAGAGGCCCTGAGCTTGAGTTCGGCCTCTGTTTCTTTGCCCTGGCTTTCCGGCAAGATGAAGGACCTATCTCTCACAAGCTCACGGCCTCCACCTCCTGACATCCGCACCTGCCTCACGGGGCTGTCACAAGGAGGAAGCAAGATGCTGCACAGAACCCGTACCTGGCAGCATGTTCCACAAGTGTAAGGTAGAGAGTGGGTTCTATTGTAATTACAGAAAAGCAGAGGGGCCCCTGAGTTAGCCGGGCAATTATTCCTCCTGTCCACTGAAGTCTTGAGGAGCCCACGGCAGGGCTCAGCCACCAGAGACACAGAGGTGAAGCTCATTTCCCATGCAGTGGCAACAGCATTCACACCGTGTCTCCAAGAGTGCTGCAAACCTCAGCTTAATCATCTCATAAGTGCAGTCAGCCACGAAGAAGAAACAAGCGTCTGCTGCAGAGAAGAGTCCCTTTCCAAGAGGAATCCACCACCTTGGTCTAGTCTGGGTTAGGCACGGACACCATTCTCTCCCTGAGTCTCTGCTGTGTCAATTTGCACCAACGAAAGGGATTAATGAAACAAAATTTGTGCTCTGAGTCATCGGCCATCTCAGACACAAAGGAGACAAACTAAAGGAAGGATGTGACTAGCCTGGCCACTGGGAACGCGTTTTCCTTTAATATTCACATCGGTGACATTCATTGGCAATGAGTGCAGACACCCATTTTAACTGAATATTAGGAACAGAATGAGAACATTCAGAAACGTGACAATACAAACGATGTGCTAAGAACTCTGTTATATGTGTTATTTTCTGCCCCATTCATGGAAAATGACTTTAAGCCTCTGGCCTTTTGTTTCCATTTTCTGTGTTTACCAATACTTGATACCTTGGTTTTGCAGAATGAGCTCTTCAAAGACACAGGCAGTATCTCCTTCAATTCCTTATTGCCCTGCCTAACACAGGAATGGGTACTAAGAAATTACTTAGTGCATGGGGCGGAGGGGGAGCAGGGTGTTGCATGGGGGACCAGGCAGTTCTGGCCACCACGCTGGACATTGGATGCTGGAGTAGAAGGAGAAGGTCCTGGAAACTATGTCATGTGAGGAATCAATGAAAGAATGAAATAGGCTCTAAACTAGGAGAATGGGGGGGATGGGGAGGGGGAGGATGATGAGGCAGCATGAGACCTGATCAGCAAAACCCCTTGTGGCTTCAGAGACCAAACCTAGAGCACAGTCTCAGAAGGGAAAGATTCTGAAGACAGCCCTGGAAATGGATGATGGCATTCAGCACCTCTCGCCAACACTTCAAGGATTTTTACCAGCAGGGATTTTTAAATTTTGAGTCAGAAAGTCTGATCGACTCTTGATCATCACTCCAAGAAGTTCAGGGTCCTGAGTGAGGTCATTCAGCTTATCCGAGCATAAAAATACAAAACAGCAGCAAAACTTCATCTGGGTAGATGATTGTTGTTTTTTCCTCTGTGCCTACTGAGAATCACTGATTTTTCTTCTGAGGGGAGAGCATTTTTCTAGAACAGTGTGATGGCATCTCTTTTTCCCTAAAGTCCAACCTCAGAGCTTTCCAAAGAATACACATTCCAGACTCAGTCATCAGGGACCCCTCAGTGGACAGCCAATGTTTTGGTACAAAGGAACCCAAACAGAAGCAGTGGGGGAGAAGGTTCATTTGCTACCAAGCTTCACGAGAGGAGGGTGTTAGACGATCGAGAACGATAGCATGTTCAGCTCTGAGGGAATTTTAGACATGAGCAACCTGGGGCCCAAAGCAAAGTGACTTTCCTCATGTGACTTGAGAGTGACCGACCCAGGCAGCAGAAAGTGATGTCACCATGCCCATCCAGGGCCTGGACTCTGCCAGTATACATCAGCAGCCACTTGGCTTCCCCAAGAGTTGGAAGCAAAGCTGGGCCCTGAGTTCTGGGGAGGAGCCAAGGAGGAGAGAAAAGGTAAGGGACAGACACTCCAGATGCCCCTGCTCAATTCCCCAGAGCTTCCTCAAGTCAATGAGTGAGTTAACAGCAAGCTTCTGAGACAAGGGCAGTGCCCTCAGTGTCCCTTTGTTGTCTGTCATCTCCACAGTACCGATCACAAGGCTGGGCTCCCAGAAGGTGCACAGCCCAGCCCTTGCACCTGGCAAGGTCTCACCTTGCACCCAATAACCATTTGCTAACTGAGTAAATGTGAGATAAAAAGGAAAGTAACTTTGCCCCATTAACTTCCAGAAATCAGTCTGAGGATGGAAAAACCATAAAGGGGAAGGAATAGGAACCAGGTATCAATAATACTCTCTGAACTGACTGTAGGATCTTGTACATGGCAGACCAAACAGGCACGACCCCTGTCCTCATGGCATGTATATTCTCATGTTTCCTACTCGCTTTAATAGAGGAAATTATTCTTTACAACAACACCTTCCCTGTATTTCACCTTTCGCTGCACCCAAGACCAAATTCTACAATCTGGGGACCTAACAACGGGTAAGGCATTCCCCTGCCTGATTAGTACTTAGGAGATTTATGTTCAACACTGTAATTCCCGAGGCAGGTTATGCCTGGTCTCTAAGCCTCGGTGTCACCATCTGTAAAATGAACAGATTGGGAGAGATGTCCTCTGGAATTCCCAGGTGTGGAATCCCAGCGCCTCACCTGGGAGCTGGAAGGAGGCTGGCGGTACTTCACTTAAATCTGCAGCGCCACCTTGTGGTTATCAACAAGGAGCGCACCAAGAGCGACAAGGCAAGAAGGCTGAGTGATGGTCTGTTAAACACGGCAGCCAAGTCAGAAGATGACCCAGGGAAGGAAAGGGGAAACTCTTCCCTCCCAGGATCTGATGAACAGAATACGGAAGTTTTCTTTCAAGTCTGAGTCTGCAGCCCTTGGAAACATCATCCTGCTCAGAAACACCAAGACTGTCCTCTCACAACATAATGGGGGCTACAAGCAGAGGCTCAGAAAACATGTCCGCCCCCATCACTCCGCCCTTACATGCCTTTCCTTCAGTCTACTGGACAATGACGGATGGAAGGAGGCTGGGGCAAGACGCAGGAACCAGAGACAAAACAGAGACAAGCCAGTTTTCTAGGCCAAACTCCTCTCGCTCAGGCTATGGGAAAAGTATGTCGTTGCTTGCAGGGTCTGGGAGGTCCGAACATTTTCAAGCTTCTGATTCCAGTTATTTCCTTTTATAACTTATATAGCCTTTTATAACCATTTTTTTTCTTTTGGATATGTTATTAAAAGGAATCGGTCCTATCCCCGAGAGGCCATATACCAGGTCCCTGACCCCAGTTACACAGCAGTCAGCCTTAAAGCTGTGATACCCTCATTCCAAACACCAGGCTGCGGGTTAGAATTCACCACCCATGGAGCCCACCACAGGGAGACCTCTTAAGTATAATTTGCAGTCTGATGGCGAAGAGAGGAAGCTTGCAGGAAAGGTGAGGGCCAGTCTGAAAATACGTGGTTCCCGAAAGCATCAAGAACTCTGAACGGTCATTACTTCGGACGCGAAGCGATGCAGCATGACAGAACAACATGACAAAAGTTATCAGCTGTCACAAGCGTCACTCTGTACTAAGCACGGGGCTAAACGTTTAACATGCACTATTGCACTTAATCCCTATAACGACATCATGAAGTAATTGGTTTTATTATTCTAATTGCTATAGTAGAAAAAAACAAACACAAAAAAAACCAAGCCTCTGTAAAGAGAAAATAACTCACCCACAGTCTCCCAGCGAGGAAGCGGTGTCACCAGGGTCTGAAGACAAGGAATCTGTTCTGACTCGGTCACCTGGAAGGCTTGGACCAGTACTCAACACCTCCAACTTCTGGTTTCCCTAGCTCCAGAAAAGATGATACAGCAATTTCAGATTAAGGGCAGAACTCTGGGTCAGATCATGCTGTCAACTTCTTCCTAAAATCTTGTATTATGTTCTGCAATACGTTTGTGGGGACTGAAGCAGAGGCTCATAAACCAGCACCCTAAAAGGGAGTTCAGGTCACTAGTTTGTTTTGTTTGGTCTGAAATCTGTTAAATATTTGAATTTAAAAGACTGACCCTCTGTTTCATCCTGGCTCCTGTCTCTCCGTATTGTCTTTTGCCAGCTTGGTTGCCTGCCTGAACGTGGTGGACATGTGGGTCTGAGACTCTTGGTTCAAGTGAAATCTAAGCACAATCAGACATGCTGGTCATCAGAGTGCAGGCCACTGTAGAGGCTAACCTCCCTGCCAAGCTGCCTCTAGTAGCATTTATTATTGTTATTATTATTATTATTAATTATTATTAAAGCATGAGTATCCCAAGCTCTATTTTCTGCTCTGAGTAGCTTATGAGCAACTTGGACTAAGGTTATAATATTGCTGAAAATATGCTGACCTGGATTTCAGAAGACCTGAATTCTACTCTTAGTTGTGTGATTCTGGGCAAACTTAGAAACCTCCTGAGCTTCAACTTTCCCATCCGCGAGAGGTTTAGTGCAAACCGTGTAACGTACTGTGTCCCTGAACCACAGACTCTTTCATTCTGATTGGTTAAAGCTGTAGTTTTCTATCCGAGCTGCACAGCCAGGCTGCAGTTCATGTACCTAGGTCCCACACACGGGCATTTAATTGACTTACGCATCCATATAGATTTTTTAAAAACTCCCCAGGAGATTCTAAGATCTGCAGCTAAGATCAAGAATCACTGCAGTATAGGGTGAGTTTTGAAATTTTATGCATCTCATAAAGGATACAGAGAAGTTAAAAATAAAACTGTTCAAACTTAAAAAATTAAACTATATATTCAAAATTAAACCTAGGACTGTCTCAGATACCAGGGTCTTTCCCATTATATTCAACGTGGCATGGTACTTAAAAGAACACAGTCCCTCTTTCCTTAGAATACTTAAAATGCTATCTATCCATCTATCATTTTTAAGTAGGCTTCATACCCAGCACAAAGCTCAACACAGGGCTTGAACTCACCACCCTGAGATCATGACCTGAGCTGAGATCAAGAGTCAGATGCTTGGGGCGCCTGGGTGGCGCAGTCGGTTAAGCGTCCGACTTCAGCCAGGTCACGATCTCGCTGTCCGTGAGTTCGAGCCCCGCGTCGGGCTCTGGGCTGATGGCTCAGAGCCTGGAGCCTGTTTCCGATTCTGTGTCTCCCTCTCTCTCTGCCCCTCCCCCGTTCATGCTCTGTCTCTCTCTGTCCCAAAAATAAATAAACGTTGAAAAAAAAAATTAAAAAAAAAAAAAGAGTCAGATGCTCAACTGACTGAGCCACTCAGGTGCCCCTAAAAAGCTTTTTAAAGTGCTCAACAAAATTAAAAATGTGTAGCTTGCAAAGCAAGGTGTGGGTGTGCTCTGGCTTTTCCTGGGTTCTCCAGTTCCCAGCAAAAGTATAGGTAATATCCTCCAGGTGAGTCTTCTAATCCCTCAGATTAGGTCTTGTGACCTTATTTCCAACCTGTTAGTCCTCAGAGTGAAGAGAGAAGCTAGAAAAAGGTGGGAAGAGTGAAGGAAAAGCTTGCTGCTGTTGATTCTTATATACCACACACTGAAAAAACACGCAGCCCTTTTTAGATTTTCTAATCAGTTAAAAAGCCCAGATTAGCACCATCCAAGGAAAGAGAAATGTCTCCAAAGCTCAGTTTGTGCCGACACCTGCAGCTTTCAGCAACTCTATTTCCCGCTTCGGGCTCCAAATCTATCCGTCACGTCACGCCAGCCCATTCGCAAATGCAATCTGGCTTCACAAGGTCTCTTGTATTCATCACATTTATTAAGTTACAGAAAATGAGTGATAGTCGTTAGAGAATATAAAAATTATTCTCATTCAGGTGTCCAAATGAGTCTCTTTGGCTGGAACATGAAAAAGGAACCCTGGCTGACTTCTCTGTGTGCCCAACGGCTGTGCCAGGAGGTAGAAAGCGCTGGGCAGCCCTTTCTGGAAGATTAGCTCAGCACTTAACGCTAATTAAGCTTCTCTCCTTCAGGCTTACTTGCTGAGTGTCAACTATGCATCTGGCCCTGGGCTAGGGCGATGTGACTTTGGATCTGGTACTTAATCCCTGTGAGCCTCTTTTTCCTCATCTTTGAGATGGGTGGAATAACGTTACCACCAGAACGTTGTAAATGACACGATACTAAAGTTTTGTCAAATGTAAAACATTACAAAGTGCTTTTTATTCCTCTTTTTCCTCTAGAATTTTATTTAAGATGGGGTCATTTTTATGAAATGGACCATTTCCTATCCATTGTAATGTGAGGTTCCTAACTCACTTGTGAGGGGGCCTCAAATTTCCCCCATGCCATTGTGATTTGTGGGGGTTTTTTTTGTGTGTGTGGTCCTAATAAGGACAATTCAAAGTCTGCTTCTTGACTCAGTCCCTCAGAGTCCCTGCCCCTCTCTCCATCTCTTTATGTTAAATTTCAGCAACATCCATGAACCTTAGGGAAGTGGTTTGTGTTCCCATGGAATCCTACACCTTAGTCTTGGGTGACTCCTTGGAGTAACCTGGTCTAATTTTCCACCCACTCAAGAAGGAACTTGGACTATTCGGTGGGGAAAAGAAGCTCCAGAGAGTCTACTGCAACTATCTGCACACAGTTCCAATTTTGACATGGAAGAGAGGTCACATCCATTGCTTGTGATTAATGGATGGAAGACGAAGTAGCAGATTGCAATAATTACCATTACGACGCACTGGCATGGGGCTGTCTGGGAATTCAGTCTTCCACCTCTGCACATAATCAAGAAATAGCTATATTAAAGAACATTGGCTGGGGCGCCTGGGTGGCGCAGTCAGTTAAGCGTCCGACTTCAGCCAGGTCACGATCTCGCGGTCCGTGAGTTCGAGCCCCGCGTCAGGCTCTGGGCTGATGGCTCAGAGCCTGGAGCCTGTTTCCGATTCTGTGTCTCCCTCTCTCTCTGCCCCTCCCCTGTTCATGCTCTGTCTCTCTCTGTCCCAAAAATAAATAAACGTTGGAAAAAAATTTAAAAAAAAAAAAAAAAAAAAAGAACATTGGGTGTGCTCCACGCTGGGCTCCACCGTAACTCATAGCATACAAAATACAGGTGTGCCGGGTATCTCCCCTTTGTCCTTCCAAGATATATGTTCTACCCTTCTCCATCCTTCTCTGTGTCCAGAGTGTCTTATCCCTCTGGGTTTGTTTGCCTTCTAGCCCAGGTTAGCTTCATCTAGTGGCGAACATTCTCAGAAGGTGAGAGAGAAGGAGAAAGATTAAGTCAGCATACTCGTTCCACCGGCTCCCTCCCCTATAGGTTTGTCACGGGCTGGCTGTGCTAGGATGATGGCTACAGCTCCTTCCAGGAAGCCTCTCCTACTCTGTCTGGGTATATGTGTTCTGATGGCCCCCAAAGCAGTCCTTCCTTCCTCCTCTTCAGATGTGATGCAGGTGCCCTGCTGCACTTGACCTAGAGAGCTGCACTAGACCTTGCGGTTTCCCTATACCCTATCCTCACCTTTGTCGATAGTTCCTTTATCATCATCTCTTCACATTACTTACCCTTCTTTCTACTGGGACTCTGAATGATAAAGTGGGCTAAAAATAAATTTGAGAACACAGAATTTAAGGCATAAGTGGGGTGCCCGGGTGGCTTAGTCATTTAAGTGGCCAACTCTTGATTTTGGCTCAGGTCATGAGCCCAGTGTCATGGGATCAAGCCCCTCATCAGGCTCTACACTTAGTGTGGAGCCTGCTTAAGATTCTCTCCCTCTGCCGCTCTCCAACTCACTCTCTCTCCCTAATAAAAAATAAATAATTTTAAAAAAAGACATAAGAAGACCTCAGAAGGTTTCCCGTGTCATCTTAGTGTTTTCCCTAAACCCTGTATATTATAGGTAAGACCAGGTGAAGTGACACAGGAAATGAGTAGCAGGGATTAAGAATTCATAGTTCCTGACTCAAGAGCAGACACCTCAAACCTCTTCCCTGTTGCCTCTCTGAATACTACGGAAGAGCTACTCAACCTATAATTCTTTTCCAAACAGACAAACACTACGTAGGCCAGGTCATCGAAGTTAACATCCTCGGCGATCCATCATGCTGACAGCAGATACCCTTGATGTGATGTGATGAGAATGGCACTTCATCTTGGAGGTCTTCCTTCCCCAAACTTCAAGCCCCAATTTAACCATGAGAAAAACATCATACAAACCCACACTGAGGGAATTTTATAGAATGCCTGACTTGTACTCCTCAAAACTGTCAAGGTCATCAAAAACAAGGAAAGTCTGAGAAATTGTCACAGGACAGAGTCATCTAAAGAAACTTGCCAACTACATGTGATGAAGTATCCTAGTTGGAATTGACACAGGAAAAGGATGTTAAGTAAAACTGGTGAAATACAAATAAAGGGTGGCATTTAATTAGCAGTAACATACCAATATTAGCTCCTCAGTCCTGACATGTATCATAATGATGAAAAATGTTAATAACAGTAGAATATGGGTAAGGTATATACAGGAGCTATCTGTACAATCTTTGAAATTTTTATGTAAGTCTAAAATTATTCTAAAAGAAAAACATTTTAGGGTCGCCTGGGTGGCTCAGTCAGTTAGGGGTCTGACTTCGGCTCAGGTCATGATCTCATGGTTCGTGGGTTCGAGACCCGTGTCAGGTTCTGTGCTGACAGCTCAGAGCCTGGAGCCTGCTTCGGACTCTGTTTCTCTCTCTTTCCCTCCCCCCACTGATATTCTCTCTCTCTCTCTCTCTCTCAGAAATGAACATTAAAAAAATTAAAAAATAGGGGCGCCTGGGTGGCTCAGTCGGTTGGGTATCCAACTTCAGCTCAGGTCATGATCTCGCGGTCTGTGAGTTTGAGCCCCGCGTCGGGCTCTGTGCTGACAGCTCAGAGCCTGGAGCCTGTTTCAGATTCTGTGTCTCCCTCTCTCTCTCTGACCCTCCCCCATTCATGCTCTGTCTCTCTCTGTCTCAAAAATAAACGTTAAAAAAAATTTTTTTTAATTAAAAAATAAATAAAAACATTGTATATAAAAAAACGAGTTGCCACTGTCCTCAGAAATCAGATCCGAGTGTGAGGTGCATGAACACTTCCCTTCCCTGGCCAATCAGTAAAAGACTATGCAGAAGAAAAGCAATTTTAAGGTTTAAGCAGGAAAAAAATGCTTTAAAGCACAAATTCTGGAAAGGTAGTTTTAGAAACTTTTGTGAAACACTAAGACCATAAAAAGACTTCCTAAAGCATTGAGCTTCACAAACCATGGATCGAAAATAATGTTACATGTAATCAATTTCACTGTCAGTATTGTTATATCTATTTTTTTTAATTGAAGATAAAGAGTTGGAAAAGGAAGGATGGCAAAAAATAAAATTCACTTAAATCCAGGTAACAAAAATGGCTGTACCTCTGAGGACCAAATATATGTATCCATATTTAGGACTGTCAGAATGTTTGTGTATTTTTTTAAAACCAAATCTATCGACTATAACCTTCTGCTGTTTGAAAAACAATTTTAATGTATATATTTAAAAGAAGACCTCAGATATCTGACAGAAAGTCACATTTTGTGAATCAAATCCAAGGATTAAGTCTTCCTTAAATTGCACCCGGGACTTAAAAAATAAAGGGAGAGAGAGTTGGCCAAGTGCATTTGGGATTTTATAGACTATACAATGAAACAAATCCCAAATTCTTCACGATGTAGGCACTGCTCTGAAACCCATCTAAGTTCCCTGCTTGCCTCTGAACACAGGAAGGTCTGAGAAGCCCACAGGTCACCTGCTCATTTGAGCAAGGAAGGAGGTTTCTATCAATCCAAAAGCATGGCAGAACGGGAGGAGAAAAGGGGAAGAAAAGAGATAGAGGAGGGAGGGATGCACTGGAAAGAAGAGGAGGAGAGCAGAGATGTCGCACTTGACAACACATCACACAGGTATTTTAGGAGTACCTGATATGCCTCCAGGGTTTTAATTGTGGCTACAGCATGTTAGGCAGGGTAGCCATACAATCTGTCACTAAAGCAGGGCACTTTTGAGAGTGAAAAAGAGTGCTACTAACAATTAGGCTTGGATAAAGATACAAGCCAAGACCTTCTGGTGCAAAGGAAGACCTACAACCCTCTAATTATGAGACGACATGCCAGTATCTCTCGAAATGTGAAATAAGGGAGTAACATTAAGTTTAAAAACACCATCGTGTTATACCCATCACAGCAATATCGTAGTGGCTATCAGAAAGCCTTTTTTTTTTTTTTTTCATTACATGATGAAATGCTTTTGACAGCTCATCTGTGCTCCTGATGCAAATTCTGATGGTGGTGCCATAATGTGGATGCCTCGTATATGGTGCCAGCATCTGGGAAGGGCACTTTGCCTCAACGGGTCTCCATTTTCTATGCTATAAAATGGGACTATGCAATGGCTTCCTCTTACGGTGGTTCTGAGGACTAAAAACAGTGTTTGTGAAGCTTTTAGGGTGGTAGTGGGAGGCATGTAATAATTGAGAGCTCCTAAGTCATGTGGCAACATTGTCATCCAATCAGTCTGTCCTTTCCATTCATCCATTCATCCATCCATCAATTCACTGAATATTTATTGAACACATATTTTGTTTCAGGGACTATGGGAGGTACTGGTGACAAAACGGTGAGTGGCATTGCCAGGGTCTCCCCATTGGACCTCACTATGTGGGGTTTGATACAGAAATCAGTTACTCGCTTCACAGGGCTATGAAGGAAGATAGAGCTAGAAGCACTTGTGTCAGAGGAGCCTGATTTAGGCTATGAGAGCACTTGTCCAGGGGGAAGATTAGGCAGAGATCTGAAAGGTGAGAACTTCCCTAGATGAGGAGGGTGCAGGGCGAGAATGATTTCTTGTCTACAGAACCACCTGGACAAAAGCATGATGTCCCTGTTTCCCACCCTTCAGGAGCCTGGTCTTCCTGATATCAAATCCTCTCCCTCTCTGATCCAGCTACCTGGTAATCAACCCATTCCACCCTAGTGAATAGAGGGCTGAGTCCAGAAACTATGAAATTCTAGAAATTAGGAATCTGGTATTTCATAAAGGGCATATAATAAGTGGCCTTTAATGTTCTGTTTAATCTTGACAGACCTAAAATGCAAAAGGCAGGAAAACGACACAATGGCCATGACATCTGGGGGTTATCTATCTAGCAGCAAAGTCTGGGATGAAGGTAAAGGAGAGACCGCAGGTGGAGAGAATAGTTTGGAAGTGGCTTGAGATGGTGGGTACGAAGAGTCAAGAATTTCAATTAGTTTTATGACGTGGGAAAGAAGGGAACTGCAATTAGAGGTATCTAAAATAAAGGGGCACCTGGGTGGCTCAGTTAAGCATCTGACTTCAGCTCAGGTCATGATCTCACAGTTCATGGGTTTAAGCCCCATGTCAGGCTCTGTACTGACAGCTCAGGACCTGGAGACTGATTCAGATCCTGTGTCTACCTCTCTCTCTGCCCCTCCCTGCTTGCACTCTGTCTCTCAAAAATAAACATAAAAAAATAAAGAAAACAAAAGAAATATCTAAAAGGACAACTCAATAGGTCTTTGGAATCAGTTATGGAGATGAATCCAAACCTCTGGATTTGGGATCCTGAGAGTACAGCAGGAAATGATGGGGAGGAGAATTTAAAAGAGCAGGTTTGGGGAATGCCTGGCTGGCTCAGTTGGTAGAGCATGGGACTCTTGATCTCAGGGTTGTGAGTTCAAGCCCCACACTGGGTGAAGAGATAACTTAAAAATAAATCTTAAAAAAGGGGGAAGGTTTGGGAAGGAAGACAAACATGAGCTCTAGATGAGTGCTATGTGCTGGTGGGATAATTGTGTGGAGAGGCGCAGGAAGGTGGGCCTTTAAACCACATCCTGCTATGGACATTTCCAGCCCAAATCGGGATTCCTCAAGTGACCAATGCATTCTTGACAGGCTTCCATTAAGAGTCAGCCCTCAGGTCGCCTGGGTGGCTCAGTTGGTTGAGCCTCCAACACTTGATTTCGGCTCAAGGTCATGATCTCAGTTCAAGGTCATGATCTCATGGTTCGTGAGTTCGAGCTGATATCATGCTCTGTGCTGATGGCATGGAGTCTGCTTGGGATTCTCTCTCTCCCTCTCTCTGCCCTCCCATGTGCACTGGCTTCCTCGCTCTCTCGCTCTCTCTACCTCTCAACAAATGAATAAACTTAAAAGAAAGAGTCAGCCCTCAAGTTTGGGAAATGTGCTTACTGTTCTGTAGTAAAACATCAAAGTAGTTTGGTGCTCTGATTCTAGCAAATCTCAGCTAAACCCAATCCATGCAATATGTCATCTAATCACCTCAAGCAGTAACTTTTTTTTTAACCTATATTTTGTATTGAGAGACAGAGCATGAACATGGAGGGGCAGAGAGAGGGGGAGACACAGAATCCAAAGCAGGCTTCAGGCTCTGACCTGTCAGCACAGAGCCCGACGTGGGTTGAGCAGTAACTCTTTATCCTCACTGTAAAATGCAAGTATTACTTATCTCATAGGTTTTCTTTTTTTTCCTTTGAGCCTTTAATGAGATAACACAATGTAAAATGCGCCCCCCCAACACACACACACGTAAAATGCCTGGCACGTAGAAGTTACCTAACTACAGCAGCAATTATTATTTATTATTTTATACATGATAGGTTTTTGTTTGTTGTCACGGTTTTCAAAATATTCATGCCATATACTGCATCATTTAATCTTCACTACCATAATGGTTTTAGGCCATTTCACAGGTGGGAAATATGAGACTTAGGCAATCAATGACTTCTACAGTTTCTAAATGACATGGCTGAGGCCAGTAATTTCAAGTCTTTTTTTTTTTTCTACTCTGCCATTCTGCCTCTTACAGATCTGGGGCATGGGAGCTGAGAATTCTCAAAAATGCCATCATATTATTTTATGTCCTTGGGAGCTATATACAGTATTTTGTATTTTTATATCAAATTTAATGAATATCAAATAATTTACATTGTTTACAAATAATGTAAACCCAAACTTAGTCCACTTTCCCCTTATGGTTTGCATTTTTGTGACCTCAAGAGCTTTAGTGAGATATAATTCACATACCATAAAATTCACCTATTTTTAAGTGTACAAATCAATGACTATTAGTAAGTTTATGGAATTGCACAACCATTATTATGCAATACAGATTTAGAATATTTCTACCACTCCATGAAGATCCCTTATGTCTGTCTCTGTAGGTTTACCTTTTATGGACATTTTGTGTAAATGGAACAATTATGTGATCCTTTGTGTCCAGCTTTTTTTTTTAACATAGCACATTGTTAAGGTGATCCATTTAGTAGTATGCACCAATTGTCCATTCCTTTTTATTGCTGAATAATATTCCATTATATGGATATATCACATTGCATTTATCCATTCACCAGTTGATATGCATTTTCATTGTTTCTATGTTTGGGCTGTTATTAATAATGCTATTATGCATAAGAAACATCAAGTGTTGGCAAAGATGCGGAGAAAGGGGACCCCTCTTGCACTGTTTGGTGGGAGGGCAAACTGGTACAGCCACTGCAGAAAACAGTATGGAGGTTCCTCAAAAAGTTAAGATAGAACTACTCTATGATCCAGTAATTGCACTCCTGGGTATTTACCCAAAGAATAGAAAAATACTAATTTGAAAAAAATACATGCATCTCTATATTTACTGCAGCACTATTTACAATAGCTAAATTATGGAAGCAGTCCAAGTATCCACCAATAGATGAATGGATAAAGAAGATGTGGTACATATATACAATGAAATATTACTCAGCCATAAAGAATGAAATCTTGCCATTTGAAACAACATGGATGGATCTAGAGAGTATAATGCTTGGTGAAATAAGAGAAAGACAAATACCATGCGATCTCACTCATATGTGGAATCTAAGAAACAAAGCAAATGAACAAAGGAAAAGACAAACCAAAACACAGACTCTTAACTATAGAGAACAGATGGTTACCAGAGGGTGGCAGGATGGGAGACATAAGGGGATTGAGAGCACCTCACCTTGATGGACACTGAGTAACTCATGGGAATTATTGAATCACTATATTTTACACCTGAAACTAATATAGTACTGTATGTTAAGCTACACTGGAATTAAAATAAAATATGATTACAAAAAATAATGCTATTATAAATTTTCACATGCAAGCTTGTGTGGCAAATGGTTTTATTTCTTTTGGGTATGTACCTCAGAGGAGAGCTTGCCTTATTGTTTTCTGAAGTGACTGCACTATTTTATATCTCCAGAAATACAGGAAGATTCCCATTCCTCCACATCCCTGCCGACACTTAATACCGTCTGTCTTTGATTACAGATGTCACAGTGGATGTGCAGTGGTATCTCCTTGTGGTTTCCATTTGCATCTCCCCAGTCATTAAGGGCATTGAGCATCTTCTCTTATGCTTATTGGCCACTTGTTTATCTTATTTGATAAAATGTGTATCCTAATGTTTTGCACACTTAGTTGATTGCCCTATTATTGAGTTATATAAGTTATTTATATATTTTAAGGTCCTTTATCAGATATAAGATTGCTAATGTTCTGTCCAAGTGCATAACTTGCATTTTCAATTCCATAATCGTTTTCTCTTGCCGTAAAAATATTTTAATTTTGATAAAGTCTAATTGTTTATTTTCTTTTGTGAACCATGCTTTTGGGTTTTAGTGTTGTTTGTGTTGTTGTTGTTTTTAAGATTTTATTTTTAAGTAATCTCTACACCCAACGTGGGCCTTAAACCCACAACCCTGAGTTCAAGAGTCTCATGCTTTACCAACTGAGCCAGCCAGGCACCACTGGACCATATTTTTGATGTCCTATCTAAGAAATCTACTCAATTCAAGGTCACGAAGATTTCCCCCTAGGTTTTCTAGATCTATTTCAAGTTATTTTTTTGTGTGTGTTATGGGACATAAAGGTAGGAATTCATCATTTCTATTGTGTTAGTCCTTTCAAGATTAAGCTTACAATTGCTTCTTTGTTTTCATTTTTCTTATGCTTTGTTCTTTTCCTCTACATTTGCTTTTCTTCTAATTTTTTAAGTCAATGTACATCACATTTCAGTTTTATTAACATATAGTTGACAAATAAAATTGTTCGTATTTAAAGTGTACAACTTGGGAGTGGGGGTGCCTGGGTGGTTCAGCCAGTTGAACCTCTGACTCTTGATTTTGGCTCAGGTCATGATCTCACAGTTGGTGAGATTGAGCCCCGTGTCGGTCTCTGTGTTGACAATGCAGAGCCTGCTTGGAATTCTCTGTCTGTCTGCCCCTCCCCTGCTCGTTCTCGTTCTCTCTCTCTCTCTCTCTCTCTCTCAAAATAAACATTAAACTGTTGACATATACATATACACTGTGAAACAGTCCCCACAGTCAAACCATTGAACACATCCATCACTACGCCTAGTTACCATTTTCTTCTTCCACCATGTGAGAACAGTTAAGAACCACCCTCTTAGCAAATATCAAGGATACAATACAGTATTGCTCATCAGTTATCACAGATAACTTACCAATCTTATAACTGGAAGTTTATAGTGTTTGACTAAAATCTCCCCACCTCCCCCAACTTCCCAGCCCCTGGCAACCACCACTCTATTCTCCGCTTCTATGAGTTTGCCCGTTTTAGATCCCACGTATGAGTGAGATCGTGCAGTATTCTTACCCGGCGTGTTGCACTTTGCACAATGTCCTCCAGCTTCTCCTATCTTGTCTGAAATTGCGCTAGTTCCTTCTCTCATTTATTTCTAACCTCTTCTTAATTAAGACTATAAATTTACCCCAATCACTGCCTTAGCCATATCACACGAAATGTACTAATTCATGCTGTCACTGCAGTTCAGATCTCAATGTTCTGGTTTCCATTATGCATTCTTAACGGACAATGTAGTTAGTATTAGTCTCTCAAATGCACGAGAGGGACTGTGGTTTATCTTTTTGTTACCGATTTCTATTTTGTTCGCAGCGTGGTCACGTGATATTATCTTTTGATGTCAGGCTTTTAGAATTTTCTTTGAAATTTTATGTGGCCTAGTTTATGAAATATTCTTTAAGGACATTTCATATGCTCATTTACTCTTTTACCTCTTTCCTGACCAATTTCTTTTTCTTCTTTTCAAATTTTCACTTAAATTCTAGTTAGTTAACATACAGTGCAATAGTGATTTCAGGAGAACCCAATGATTTATCACTTACATAAAACACCCAGTGCTCATCACAAGTGCCATCCTTCATACCCATCACCCATCAACCCCAACCCCTGCCCAAATCCCTCCATCCTGATGAGTTTCTAAGTAAATTAAAATCTCCCGCTATAATTATGAATATACTATTCTCTCCTTATGATTACATTAATTACTATGTAATATAGTTTAAGGTTATGGTATTAAGGGCATACACATTCAGGAGTCTTATCCTAGGAGATTATGATTTTATGGTTAATTAAAGCACTTTTTAATCCCTAAATAAATTTTTTGCCTTGAAGCTCTTTCTGTGTAAAACCAATTTTCTTATTCAAGCTGCCTTTGGCTCTGTGTGTCTTGTGTAACTCATTCTACCTTTTCATTATTGACATTTCTCTACTTTTTTTGTTTTACTTCAATCTCTTGTCTGTGACAGTTAACTGTTATTTTTAAATCCAATCAGAGGATTTCTGTCTTTAATCAGGTGAAATGAATTTATCATATTAATGGTGATTATTGGCTTTTGAAGTTTATCATTCTGTGTTCTCTATTTAAAACACTGTTTTTATTTCCTCTTTTCCTGCCTTCATTTGTATTCACAAAATTTTGTTTATTTCCTCTACTAATCTTGAAGGTATACATTTATGTATGTATGTATATATATATACACATACACACACAGCATTTCCTTTTTTAGTGTTCACTTTTAAAATGTTGAGATGCAGGGGTGCCTGCCTAGCTCAGTTGGAGGAATGTGTAGAGATTAAATTTTTTTAAACACTTGAAAAAAATAAAATAGCATTTGAAATGCATGTAGAACAACAAAATCTAAGGTAAACTCCCACCAAACAATTCAAAGAGCCTAGAATATTTTATCTTGTTCATATGGCCACCCCAATCCTTCATGCTACTGTTTAGGAATACTTTCCAAAGTAGTTATGTTTTTGTGTCCATTAAGAGTTACTAGCATGTGTACTAATTACTTTATTCACCATTATTCTTTGTGCATCTCCTGACAAAATTTTCTACTCTCTCAAACACATGTTTAGCAATACTTTTTGTGATGCTACAGTCTTCTTTCCTGAAAATTTATTTAATTCACTATCAGTCTTGAGTAACATTGAGGTCTTACAGAATCATCAGCTTAAAATTGCTATCCTTTGGTATGTCAAATATATTATTCCATTCTAGCCTCTGTGGTTGATGAGAAGTCTACTGAACATCTAATTTGTTTTTGATTTTTTTCCTTTGTTTGCTTTTAAGATTCTTTTCACTATGTTGTGTCTAAGTACATGCTTATTTTAATTTTTCCTTTCTAGGACTCGCTATATTTCTTTAAACTGATGTCTCCCATCTCTCTCCAGTTCTGAAAAATCACAGTTATTATCTCTTTAATCTTCACTTCCTTGTCATGTATTACCTATCTTCTTCCTCTGGGACTTCTTTTCTCTCTTTTCTTTTCTTTCTTCCAACAAGTATTTTTAGAGTAACTTCTTTTTTTATTATTATTTTTTTAACATTTCTTATTTATTTTCAAGAGACAGGGAGAGAGTGCAAGTGCGGGGGTGGGGGTGGGGGGTTGGATGAGGAGACAGAGCGAGAGGGAAACACAGAATCTGAAGCAGGCTCCAGGCTCGGAGCTGTCAGCACAGAGCCCGACGCCGGGCAGGAACTCATGAACCGTGAGATCATGACCTGAGCTGAAGTCAGACATTTAACCGACTGAGCCACCCAGGCGCCCCTAGAGTGCCTTCTATGCACCATATATTGTTGTGGTTAATAGTAAATCCCCAACATAAGATATTGAAACTTTAATTTTCTGCTCCATGACTCAACCTCTTTTTTTAAAAAAAAAATTACATCTGTTTTTATCTCTGTGCTGTAATCTGGGCAATGCCACTTTTTTTTTTTTTTTTTACCTTCCAATTCTTTACTTCTCAGCAATAACTAATCTACTATTTAGCCTGATATTTTTTAAAATTAAGATTATATGCATTTTTCTCCTTTATAGTATGTCTTTTTTCTAATTCTAATTATTCTCTTTTTTTGGTAATTTGTTGTTCATTTGTTTACTTCTATGTTGCTTTAATCATTTAAAACATCTTTATTTGATATCCTCTTTCTTATATTCTGTAATTGGGTGTATTAATTTTCTGTTTTGTTGTTTCTGTTGATCTCCCATGTGGCAGATCATTTCCTCAAGTAATTTGTATTTTTGGATTACGTATTTATTTTCTTTGGTGGTCCTCCCCCCACATTCTATCCCTTCTGTCAATGAGAGCACATGTCCCTTTGATTTTGGAAGTGTCTCCACAGCGGTTTGTTACATTTCTTCCTGCCAAAACAGTGGGGTTTGCAATGGTCTTCGTGTGCTTTTTGCATTATTTTCCTCACTTGTGATCCTGGTCCTTGTGAGTAAGAAATTCTGACCCAACACTCGCATGGCACATGCTAGGTTTTTAATTTCTCACAGTAGATTTTTGTTTGTTTTTCTCCAAGAGCAAAGGCAGAATACAAGGTTTATTGCTACTTTTTTGCACTTCCAGATTTTTTTTTTCCTTCTTGCCTGGATTCTACAGTCTTGCAGGGTCCTGGCTTTATTTGTAGCACTGAAAATTCCTGGTTTTCTACAACCATAAATGGATACTCCCTGTCTCTACAGAGAGTTCAATTTCTATCTTGTCTGTTACCTTGTTAAGCCTCAATTGCATTAACTCGAAAGTATATGCCTCTTTCTCTGTCTCCCTCCCCTCCCTATCTCTCCCTGCCCCTCATGGAATTCTCACTCTCTTTCTCTTTCTGCCCCTTGCACAACTTGTGCCCTCTTTCTCTTAAAAAAAAAAAGAAAAAAAAAAAAAAAAGCATATGCATTTGGCTGAGCTCTCTTAATTCTTATCCTTCAGAATTTGTTTCAATCTTTCCTATGTGTTACTATATTATTGTTGTTATAATTAAGGTATCATTCAGAGTAAGTGTGGGTCTCTGAAGGCTCAGCCCGTGGTGTCCCTAGAGATGTGAAGTCAGGCCAGAAAGAAAAAAAGACTGACTTTCAGTCTTTAGTGTGGTCTTTGGGTATCCTGGCTCTTCCCTGGCTTTGGCCTTGTAACTCCAGCACAGAGTGGATGGATGTCCACATGCCTTACTTCATACTTCTCTCCCATAGTTTACCTTCACTCCTACTTTCCAGCTATTCAGCCTGGATCACCGCATTCCTTCCAAGGATTTTTCTCAAATAAACACTTCTTATAAACGTTTCTTAAACCAATTTATAAAGTTGCAGTGCATAAAATTACATCTTTAAAGCAGTGATCACATTGAAGCAAGGTGCTGTGTAACAATGTAATAATACTCAGTAGTATACATAGTACAATAACAAATCCCCCAGCTCAGTTCTGGGATAGCGCTTGAATAACCCAGGAGAATAAACCTCCAGAAGGCATAGACTATTTGGTGTATAGTTTTATAACAAGAGAACTGCATTGCCTAATGTAGTAGCCAACTGTTTGGACATTTGAAATGTAGCTACTGATGGGGTTCAGGGCAGGTCGTCACCAAATATTTCATTTTGGCATATTATTTTGTATTAACATTACTTAAACAGCTAGACAAGGACTCTGACAGTTCTTTGTTCCCCTGAAAGCAGGAAATAAATTCCCCATGTGAAGGGTTCCCTCTGTGTACCTGGAGGGTAGAAGACATGCTTATTGCCAGATATAGGCAATTCGGGTCTGTATAAACAAACTTCATTATTTTTTTCCATTAATTTGATAGCCCCAAGCCCAAACACCTTTGACAAATCTTCACAAGTAATTGTTTCTTTGTTTAAAAGGTATAAAAGCTGCCTGCTTTGGTCACTTCCTTGAGTCTCACTTTCCTATGAACTCCCATACATTTGAGATTATATTTGTTTTTTCTATTAATCTGTCTTATGTCAATGTAATTATTAGTCCAGGGGCACCTAGGTGGCTCAGTTGGCTAAGCGTCCAGCTCTTGATATAGGCTCAGGTCATGATCTCATGGTTTGTGGGATCAAGCCCTGCATCAAGGCCTGTTTGGGATTCTAGCTCTCTCCCTCTCTCTGCCCCTCCCCTCCTCTCAAAGTAAATAAACAAACTTAAATTACAGAAATTATTAGTCCAGCCACAGAAGCTAGGACTACTAGACTAAGGAATTGCAGTTAAAATTTTAAATTAATTTTGATTGCAATGGATTGAAAGTGAAAATGGACACTCAATTCAGTCATTGAAAATCTTTCAAGTACACTTGGAAGAATTTTAATATGTGAGTCT
The DNA here is from genome assembly GCF_018350155.1 of Leopardus geoffroyi. Lineage (NCBI taxonomy): Eukaryota > Metazoa > Chordata > Mammalia > Carnivora > Felidae > Leopardus > Leopardus geoffroyi. Next base: position 75,754,457 of record NC_059342.1, on the reverse strand, counting down.
CATTTTTCCATATTGAATTTGATGGAATCTAGAGATCAGCTATTTCTGATGACAACTTAGTGTTCAAATTAAGATGTGCTGTATGGATGACCTGATCAATGACCTCAGGTTGTTCAGGACTAAGGGGTTTGCCAGTATGAGGGACTTTCAGAGCTAAAACCTGGATAGCCCCAGGAAAACCAGATGGGTTAGTTTAAGGACAAATACACACTAGACTTCAAAGAATTTTAAAAAGAATCCAAAATATTTAATTTATATTGTTTATGTGAAAACACATTGAGATAATACTGTTTTAGATATGTTGGGTAAATAATATATATTTTTAAAATTATTTCACCTGTTTCTTTTTACTTCTAATGTGGCTACCAGAAAAGTTAAAATGACATACGTAGGGGGACCTGGGTGGCTCAGTTGGTTACGGGTCCAACTGTTGATTTCGGCACAGGTCATGATCTCACAGTTCATGAGTTTGAGCTCCTTGTCGGGCTCTGCGCTGACAGCGTGGAGCCTGCTTGGGATTTTCTCTCTCCCTCTCTCTCTCTCTCTGCTCCTCCCCGACTCATGCTTTCTCTCTCAAAATAAATAAATAAACTTAAAAAAAATTTTAGTGATATATGTAGTATACATTATATTTCCATTGGCCAGAGTTGACATAGAAGAGATATCACCTAGAGTGATTATCTATTTATCTACCTACTTATAGTTTAGCTATTTATCTGTTTATTATAAACATAAAATAAACGGTTAACATGTTTCTGATACAGAATATATGCCAAAAATGATGTGAAGTCCTGAGCATGCATTATTCCATCTCATCTTGGCCTCAACCTTGTTAATAAAGATACTATTAGTTCCCTTTTATAGATAAGAGCATTGAGGCCCAGAGATGTTAAGCAATGCATTGAAAAGTGTACCATTCTTGGTAGGTAGAGTTAGGATATTACTCTGGTTTCATCTGCTTCCAGAACAGAAATTACCTATCATCTGAGATGCTGAAGATGTACCAGATGCTCTCAAGATTCTGGGTCCAGGGAGTCTGAATCTCGTTTAACAGAAGTTAGCTCAATATTGGCTGAATAAATTGCATCTCCTGTGGGGATATTGCCAATGGTTTGAGGTTCACACTGTGTTAATTTCTTATTGATGCTATTACAACAAACTACCACAAACTTGGTGCCTTAACACATCACACATTTATTCTTCTATAGCTCTTGAGGTCATAAGTCTGACAGAGTTTCACTGGGCCAAAACCAGGGTGTCAGTATGGATGAACTCCCTTGGGAGGCTCTTGGGAGGGAATCCATTTCCTTGGTCATTCCATCTGCTACAGCAGTGTTTCTTCCAGGCTTTGCTTCTTGGTTCCTTCCTCCAGCTTCAAAGCGAGCAGCTTAGCATCTTCAAATATGGCTATTCATCATCACATCACTTTCTCCCCTGGTGTCTTTGTGGTCAAATCTCCCTCTGCCTCCCACTTATAAAGTTCATCCTGGTTACATTTAGAACTCGCCCAGAGTAATATAGGATAATCTCTTCATCTTCACCTCATTACATCTATAAAATCCCTGTTACTGGATAACACTCACGAACTCCTAGGATTAGGACAGGAAGATTTTGGGGTAGCCATTATTCAATGTACCACACACGTCTACAAACACTTCCTATTTGTGCATGCCCGTGATTTCCATGGTAGTCATAAAAGTGAGCATAGAAGAGTCTTTTTAACAAGGCTGGATTGTAAGCAGCTGTACAGAGTACATTTATTAACATGTCTAAAATATTGCTTTTAAATATTTATTTTCAGAGAGAGAGAGAGAGAGAGAGAACGCAAGTATGAGTGGGGGAGGGGCAGAGACGGAGGGAGGGAGGGAGGGAGGGAGGGGGAGAGAGAGAGAGAGAGAGAGAGAGAATCCCAAGCAGGCTTCACACCCGGCACAGAGCCCAACGCAGGGCTTGGATCCTGAGATCATGACCTGAGCTGAAATCAAGAGTTGGATGCTTAACCGACTGAGCCACCCAGGCACCCCAACATGTCTAAAATATTGTTAAATGCCTATGTAAAGTAAAATTTCACAGGAGAACTAGAGATGTAGACAGCATTAATTCTAAATCTTAGTATTTTCTTGGTCAACTCTCTTAAAACACATATTCAAAGATGTTTGTATTTTGGCTTTCTTCACCATAAAATATTTGTAAAAGTATGCTACTTCAGACAGCACATATGACATAAACTAATAAAAATAAGAATAGATGAGACTCACATGATTTTATGTGACCATTTTATCTAGTGTGGTGGACATAGTCACTGTGCTTTTGTTCCTGAGGAAGCTGACTTTAGCACCTATGAATATGCATAATTTGTAAATTCTTTAATAGAAGAGCTTCTGTACTTGTATTATAAGACACTGAGAAGATACAGCCTGGTTATATAATATGTGAGATCTTGTCAGGCAAATAAAACATTATTTATGCTTCTAGTCTACTGAGAAATGCATAATTTATCTTAAAACATCTTGCTTGTATAGGGGACTTGTACATGTTTCAGAGTGCAATGATGCTATATCCAAATGACCCTCACAAATACCTTTGAGGTAGGTAGACTAAGGTATTTTCCCAGTATGGGAGGAAAAAAAAAAAAAAAAGATTACTGAGAGAGCTCAGGTTCACTGAAGGTTTCTGAGCTATCCATTCAGAGAGATACCAGAACACAGATAGAGACCTTGCAGCCCCTGGTTCTGTATACTCTCCTTTAAAAGCTATCCACCTACTTGGGGTGCCTGGGTGCAGTCGGTGAAGTGTCCAACTTTGGCTCAGGTCATGATCTCACGGTTCATGACTTCAAGCCCCCCACTGGGCTCTCTGCTAGCAGCCCAGAGTCTGCTTTGGATCTCGGGTGCCCCTCTCTCTGCTCCTCCCCCAACTATGAAAAATAAACAAACATTAAAAAAAACCTAAACTATCTTCCTACTTAAGCCATACTGATTATGACTTTATTTATTACATATTTTATCAAGCATACTTTAAACATTCAGTTTCTTATCTGAAAGGAATTGAGAAGTGCTAGTATTAGACAGATGGAGAAATAAAAGAACACACAAATAATTTGATGTGTTCAACAGAGACATTCGCTTGGTCTTTTAGTCCATATCTTAATGTATTCAGGAGTTTCGACTCACTTCAGTCTCCACTCAAATACTTTCTTAGGAAGTCTTACTGTGTTCAATATTTTCCCATCAAACTTAGAGTATATACACTATGTGGCTTGTGTGTGCTTATATAAATTTTATATATATATATATATATATATATATATATATATATATATATATGCACTATATACATATACACATATATACACATACACACAAATAAACTGCATGATGTGTGTGTATATATGTATATATACACACACATGTACTTTATTTGTTGTCTGTGCCTCTATGCAAAACCACAAGCTTCATGAAGGCAGTAATTTTTGTCTTTGTTCAACAATTTATGGGGTACCTGGGTGGCTAGTCGGTTAAGTGTCTGACTTCAGCTCTGGTCATGATCTTGAAGTTGGTGAGTTCAAGCCCCACGTAGGACTCTGTGCTGACAGCTCAGAGCCTGGAGCCCGCTTTGGGTTCTGTGTCTCCCTCTCTCTGCCCCTGCCCCACTCTCGCACGTGTGCTCACTCGCTCTCGCTCTCTCTCAAAAATAAACATTAAAAAATTAAAAAAAATAATTTATGCCACTACCTAGACTCGTACTCAATACATAATAGGCGCTCAGTGAAAATTTGTTGGAAAAATGAATTAACAAATTCAAATTCTTATCCAAATAAATGACCGTGCCTTTGGCAAGAAATAGTTATGAAAGTAACCTCTTACATTTTAGAGCATTTTACCCTTACATGGCACCTTTCATGTAATTTATTCCAATTGTACAAATGAGAGAACTTAGGCTCATAGAAATGGCTCCTCCATGGTTACTCAATAGTTTGGATATTATATAGGACATATGTACTTATGATATTCATATCCTACCTATGGTATATATTTAGATATAACATATATCTAAATATATAAATATAAATGGTCCCTCCTTCTCCATCCCTAAATGCATCAATGAATAAAAAATTCAGTTGTAGAAGAGTCTTTTACCCCTCCCACATATAGAGCAGGACTCATGCTTTCACTGAAATCTAAGAGACAAAACTTATTAGTAGCCCAAGGGGCTGGTTTTGACAGGTAGTACAGCATGCGTATTTCTATTAGTATTTACCATGGAGTAAATTGCACTCACAAACTTTCCCTGGACCTCCCTCATCTCAGCATTTTTATTCTATCCTTAACAGTTCAGATTCTTTTTGAGATAATTATTTAAAATAGAAGAGAGATAATTCAGCGGGGCCTCATCTCCATCCCACTTGTACAGCTGAAATGAAACCCAATATTAGAAACAAATTCATATGCTCAGGAAGAACAGAAAATGCTCCATTTGCCAACAGTGTCCACATTGATTAATCTGAGCTCATGTTGTGGTTGGGTCTAGAGAAAAGCATGTGGCCGTATTTGCATAATTTTTTGCAAATCCATTCTACTCCTCAGTGGGTGCATATTTCCATCACAGGCTTCATTCAGCTTAGATTAATATTCTCTGGAGTCACTGCAGAATTGGACAATGGTGTTCCTCAAGGGGCAACAGTAAGACCAGCAGCTCCTTCACTGCACTGCATTCCAAGTAAAGGCCATTATTATGGCATCTTGTGGTTGAGGAAGAGAACTGACATTTATTGAATGACCAAGGATTTAATACTCACTTAAATCCTCCAATAGATGAACAAAAATGCAAAGCAGGTATGTCTCTTATTGTACTACTGAGACCATTGTGGCTCAAAGAGGTTAAATAACTTGTCAGTGTCCAACAACTATTATGTGTTGAACCAAAAATTGAATTCACGTCAAACTTCCAGATATTTATACTACAACTCAATGCCAATCTTTCTCTTCTCTAAACCCATGCTTGCTTTTAAGGAAGGGAAAAGGGTCTGGAGGAATTGTCATATGTGGTCTCTAAGAGCATGTTTGCACAATAAATATTTAATAAAAATAGTCCTGAAAAGTTTTTCTAAATGTTCAAATTGGGGGGGGGGGGGGAGGTGTATACACTTATTAGGGACTCAGTGCCTTCATGCATTTCCTATAACGTTAGTGGCAAATTATCTCTCCATGTTGGGAGAACTTGGGTTATTTGGGACTAGAGTACAAATAAACAAAGCCAACTGAATTAAAAAAAATACCAAAATACAATGGTATATCTATCCACGACATACCATGCGAAGCAGAAATTAATCAGGTGGAACTCAGCTGTTGATGCTCACGTTAATATTCCATAAGACTATTCGATAAGACTATTATTCCTTTTCAGATAATTATTTGCTCAGATCATACTAAAGTCTATAAAGAATGAGGGAGAAACTTGTAAAGTTCTCATTCTCAAATCATCAAACCTGAAAAACATCTTGACCCAGTGAGTAGAAGCCAGTGAATGAGACCATATCAGAATCAAAGATAAGGAGAGGAAGGTGTCTGAGGCCATGTTCCTTTTATTATTAACATTAATTCTTCTGATGGATCACGGAGTTACTGAACAAGCCATGAGCAGGAGTAATGAAACCCAGACTACAGAAAGGCCGCTATCAGCTAACTACTCCCTGGATCACCAATGCCACTGGCATTATCTATAAACCACATTAACACCCTTGCTCCCACATTCACACCAATAAGCATGTAAACACAACAAAAAAGGCAGATAATTGAAGTTAGTGAAAATAGCTATAAAGAAAATATTTTAAGGTGATGTGGTAGTGATTTGGGGGCAAGGTAAAGGTTACTTTAGGTTGGTCTTCAGAAAATCCTCTCTCAACAGGTGATACTTGAATGATTACTAGGAGCGAGAATTCTTCTCATAAAGGGGTTGGCATGTGCAGTCTCTGAGTTGGGTAGAAGTGCAATGTATGTGAGAAACATAAATAAGGCCATTGCAACAAAGGGGGAGAAGGAGAGTAGGTCACAGTGATGAGTTAGGATTTATTCCAATTCCAATTCCATTGGGCTCTTATTGGTGGGGTTTCAATAAAGAAGACATGCAGCATGATTTATACTTAAAAAAAACCTGCTTAATGGAAAATGCAGGACAGTGCCCATGACCAGCGGGAGAAACAAAAAACCCTTATTTAGGGGATTTGGGCTACCATGGTGGGAAAGGGTGGTTGAGACAGCAGATTGACTACTGACTGAAGAGTGAAGAGTTCACAGTGCTTCACTCCAGGTAGAACATATCAAATGAGCCTTAGGATTGATCTATTACCTTTCCTTACATGCCATTAAACATTTGTGCTTTGACACATCTGTGCCTTGAGCCCAGGGATCAATCCACATGAAGTTATAACAAGTACACACTAGTGTGGCTTGTGGTTTCCAAGACTATGCATGTGGAAAAGAAGAGAGTGATCAATTGACAGAATGAGTTATAAAGATAAAATGTCAGCCACTTTCCTTAGTCTTGGAAGAGCTTTGGAAGGAATTATATCCAGGGGTGGGGGAGTGGGGGGCTTAGAGAGCCACAGAAAGATCACAAGCAACCAGGACAGAAACACTGGGATGAAGGAATAAAACAGGGGAAAAAATGAGTAGCCAGGAGGATGAGAGGAGGGACAGAAAAACCACCAAAATGTGTGTGACAGTGGACATAATAGAGACCCACAGCGACAGATTTAGGAATTCCTTTTAAATCCTAGAACAACATACCAATAACAACAACTACCATTTTCCATGTATTTTTTTTATATGAGAGAACTTGTGATAAGTGTTTTATGTGCCAGATGGGGAATATGAGACTTTGAGAGGTAATACAACTTACCCAAAGCCCCACAGCCATTAATTTGTAAATTCAAGATTCTAATCCAGATCTAATTCCAAACCATTTCTCTGTCAACTAATTGGCCTATTTTTGAACTGTACAGAAGTGGTATCCTACAGTATAAAATCTTTTATGCCTGGAACATGTTCTCAACATTATGAAATTCACTCATGGTTTTGCACATTCATTTTCATTGCTATGTAATATTCTATTGTAGGACTATAATACATTTTAGAGTTGACGAACACTTGGGATATCCCAAGTTTTTCTTATTACAACTCAGGCTGCTACGAACTCTGCTGTGAGCATCTTTTAGTGCACTCATTCAATTATTTCTGCTGGTATATACTTAGAGGTAGAATTGCTGCATCGTAGGGTACACGTATAATCAACCGTAGGGGATACTGCCAAAGAATGTTCCAAAGTGGTTGTACAAAATCCCTTCATTTTTACAGATGGAAAAAATGAGGTCCTTGGAGAGGAAGTAGTTACTAAAAAAGAATAAGTTGAGCCTGGACTAGAACCCAGGCTGCCAACTTTCCAAAGCTAAGTGCTCTTTCCCGAACAATGGCTCCTTCCCCTTCCCTATTCTGAACTACTCAAATAAGAACTTGCTCATTCATTTCTATCATTGGTCCTCTACCTAAATTATTTTCCTTCCTCTTCTTTAAAACTCCATGATAAAATTCTCTAAGCAGAATTAATTTAAAAACCAACAGAACAAAACAGTATAACCATTTGTGGAGAGGCTGGCTGATGGGAAAACCAGACTGTTACTCCCATAGGTCTCCTGTGTACCTTTGAGTCAGCTGGGATTCCTTAGGGAGTTTTGTTATAAAGATGAGTCACTGGCTTTTGACCACACATGAGAATAAGTACCACTGTATTAAAGAAAGAGTAGCAGCATTTTCCACAAATCCTATTTCCTTCCACGTTCTTTTTTTGGGACACCATTTCTGTATTCACCTCAATGTGAGAGAAGCAGCCAATTCCACTAACCGCCATAACAAGCCAAAACTTTTCTTTAAGCACATTATGATGTAATAAACATATATATTTCAAAGGCTTACAAAAAGGAATAGATCATAGTAGACAATTTCTTTTCCCAGTGTTTTCTTAATTATGGAGAAAACAGATGTGCAAAACCCAAAGTGTGTGTGTGTTTGTGTGCACTCATACACACTCATTTTAGAGACTTTTCTAGGGGTCATTCACTATTACAAATCCATATAAAGCATGCTGGGTTTATGGGCCAGTAGGTAGAGAGAAATTTTGTAGGATTCCCACCCCACTTGATGTCTGATGTTTTAATTTTCCTTCTACTGAAAGGAACTCCATGTATCATCTTGCTTTCATCACACTCACCAAGCAAAAACTTTGTCCAGTCGTTCCCTCTCTCTCTCTGAATTGCTGATGTTCCATTTGGTCAGTAATGTCCCTTCTATGTCTGAGATATTCTAGAAGAGTAATTACTATTTGATAAAACTGATCTAACACTCACCACATTCACTCAGTTCTTTGTCTTTCCTTCAGTAAATAATTGTTGAGTACCTACTACACGCCAAAGCCCTGGAGGCATCGTTATTACATTGCATGTGTGTCTGACTTTGCTTTGAAAGAGAACACTGTCTAAGGGAAGTGCATCTCTCTTTGTGATGGCACAGTGAGTAGCTTTGGAAATGTTTCCCACATGTGTCAGCTTCTGGGAGGATTGTATTAAGACAATATTTTAGGTAACTTCCCAACTCAGGGAGAATAAGGGCCACAACTGATCAGCCTTATCTGCTAAGACTGAGTGGATGAAAGTATGTATTAGCATCATTGTCTAACTGAATTCTTGCAAAGAAGGATTCAAAAGATCAGAGTGGATGGAGTCAAGAAAGCCACAAGTGGTTTTAGCAACCAAGCATCAGACTGGATGTGTACAAGAATCCAGAAAAATTCTCAGCATGTGAGGATATTGGGTGAGTCTTGGAGGGATCTGGGGCATAGTTACCATCTTTTTCATTCCAATCCTATCCTATAACTCCCAAGGGGGGGTGGTGGGGGGACACTATCCTCTAACTCCCAAGGGAAAAAAAAAAGAAAAAAAGACTTCAAATGACTTACTGAGCAGCATATTACAAAGTAGAAATGTGTCAGAAAGAAATGTTAAAGAAATGAGTCTTAAAGAAAAAAGGTGTCCCGAGGTCTGTCTGTGAAACCTTGGGAAAGTCATGCCTCTCCTTCCTGGAATCAGTTACTTTTTCTAAAAGAGGAATTAAGAACTTGATGAGGTTGAAAGATGCATGGAGAAACTTGTCTGCTTCTTTAACAGCCTCCTCAAACATCAGAACAAGGGCTTTGCCTAACACACCGAAGAGTAAGCAGGGTTCCCTCTGCCCAAGAGACGATCCGTAGGAGTGATGATCCGTAGAGGTCCTTGTGAGCCTCTTTTGGGTGGGGTAGCCAGCCCTGCTCGGCAGATGGACCCAGATTGCAGTCAGGGGTTGGTGAGTCATCCACAGCACACGTTACTCATTCAGGTGCATTTGCATTGGACTCCGCAGCTGGGAACAGGCCCCAGACTCAGAGTTTGTTTATTTCCACGGACGATGGATGTCCTAGAGCTTGTTGTGAAATAAGAAATTTATAAATTGTTATGTTCTACTTCTGACAGGCTTCTCTCTTCTGTTGATGATCAGCAGCCTCTCAGACAGTCTCTTGTTCCATTCTAGAGAAAGGAAATTTGTTGGATTGAACACTGACTAGGTTGTCCTGCCCTGGATTGGAGGTTTTCGCATCGATTATTTCATTTTACCTTTGTAACACCCCCATGAGAGATGTTTAATTACCCTCATCTTAGAGATGTGAGAGTAGAAGCCAAGAAAGTATAAGAAGATTAGCAAAGTTTCACAGTAAGGAAGTGTAGGGCTAAGATTGAAACCCGGAATTGTCATCTCTGAAGCCATTTTCTTTCACCTGCACCACACAGCTTCCATCCCAGAAAAGAGCATGCATTCGTACATCATTTCTTTTCAGTTCTCACAATTACCTTCTGAAATTGAAGGCAATATGAAGATACATCTGGAGAAACTGCGATGAAAATTAACATTTACATTTTCTTGTCATTCTGTTCCTTTTTTGTGGAGAGAGACTATTTATGTTTGTAACTTAGGGCCAAAACTAGAGTAAGGCTTAAAAAATATCTGTGGAACTGGACTAAGCTAATCTTGTGTCCAGCAAGATTATTTTAGAGATTCTGTTGGTGTCCATTATTGGGCTAAATTTGAATTATGGTAATGTATAGAACCAAGGATATGCTTAAATGATAATTCAAAGAGAGAAGAAATGATCAAAGAAATACAAATGAATCCTATTATCACTGTAACATAAAAGTTTTTTAAAAAATCAGCAATGTCACATTTCCAGTTATTTACAGGATATCATTAATGAAATCTTGAGCTACAATGTGAGAATTAAGTTTAATGGAAGACTTGCCAGATTCCAGAAGCCATGACCCTTAGACATCTGAATTGTTATCAGCTCTAAGAAATGACAAACTTTCTAAATAACTATTATCTGCAATTACTCCAATAGATCTATTTGCCTAACACTGAAGATATCTGTAATTTTTTTTTGGCATTTCTCTGAATGGGAAAAAGAGAAAGAAAAGAAAAAAAAAAGAAAAGAAAAGAAAAGAAAAGAGAACAGTTTGAAGATAGTCAGTTGGAGAACAAGGTTATACGCATTTGGAAATGTGGAGCGTAACTTTGGGGCAGAAAACTGCTACTGACGAGGGCCCTGAAGAGAAACAGATGTCTCCACGTCTCTGGCTCACATGAACACACAAAAAGCAAGCTCTGAGGCAAAGCATCAGCAACATTTGCATTCTGAAAACATGCCAGTGTAATATAGGTCTTAATATAGTGTTTATCCTTCATATTCTTTTTTCAAAAATTTTTGTTTGTTTCTTTTTTGACTACCCTGGGTCTTCCTGCCATTAGAATTTTAGAAGCAGATCGTTCATTTCCACAAATGTCCTTCCTAAGGTTTTCATTGTGATTGCACTGAATCTGTAGATCAATTTTGGAAAAATGAACATCCTAACAACAATGAGCTAAAAACCCGAGAGGCGCCCTCGGCATATGTTTAGAGTGTTCTCTCTGTGTAGCTAACTCTCCTCTGTTACCCTGTACCAGGGATTCTAGCCACGTTGGCCTTCTGAGAGTCTCGGCTCCTGCTCTTCAGCTGAGGGAGTTGTTTTGGCTCAGACTGTGCTCCATTTTCCTGCTGCCAGGCCTGGAAACTCCCTCAAGGTGGTGAGGTCTGACAACTGCAGGGTCCATCTTGGTTCCTGCCCCTGAAGGGCCGCTGTCTACCATTACGTGGACTCTTCAAAACCCCTGGTGCGTACATTTGGTTTGCTTTTTGGTTTCAGTGGGGTAAGGTCAATATGATCCCTATTACTCCCTCTTGATGAGAAACAAATTCAGTTATTATCTTGTAATGAACTTTAATAAAATAGGATAAATATATATATATATATATATATATATATATATATATATATAATCTCCTCTGTGTGTGTGTATTTGTACATATAATCTCCAATGATAGTTTTACTGTTTGTCATGTTAGCCATTTCTTCTTTAGAGGCAAATTTTCCTCTGGTATTATTTTCTGTCTGCTTCAAGGATTTAAAAAAAATTTTTTCTTTTCCAATGTTTATTTTTGAGAAACAGAGACAGAGCACAAGCAGGGGAGGGGCAGAAAGAGAGAGAGACACAGAATCCCAAGCAGGGTCCAGGCTCCCAACTGTCAGCACACAGCCCAGTGTGGGGCTCGAACCCACAAACTGTGAGATCATGACCTGCGCTGAAGTCGGATGCCTAACCAGCTGAGCTACGCAGATGTCCCAGGGACTTTTTAAAATCATTCCTTCTAGAGATAGTTGGCTAGATAGGAGTTCTTCCAGCTTTCTTTTTGTCTAAAAAAATTCTTTATTTTGCTTTCTTTTTTAAAGTTTATTATGAGAGTGTGCACATGCGTGCACCAGCAGGGGTTGGGCAAAGAGAGACAGAGAGAGGTCCCAAGCAGGCTCCTGTCCTGTACTGTCCGCACAGAGCCTGATGTGGGGCTTAAACTCATCAACAGGAAGATCATGACTTGAGCTGAAATCAAGAGTGAGATGCTTAACCTACTGAGCCACCCAGGTGCCCCCATTTTGCTTTAATTCTTAAAAAAAAAATTTTTTTTTTTTTTTTTTTTGCTGGTTATAAAATGCAAGATTAAATTTTGGCCTTTTTTTTTTTTAACACAATACTTTTTTTTTTTTTTCAACGTTTATTTATTTTTGGGACAGAGAGAGACAGAACATGAATGGGGGAGGGGCAGAGAGAGAGGGAGACACAGAATCGTAAACAGGCTCCAGGCTCTGAGCCATCAGCCCAGAGCCCGACGCGGGGCTCGAACTCACGGACCGCGAGATCCTGACCGGCTGAAGTCAGACGCTTAACCGACTGCGCCACCCAGGCGCCCCTTAACGCAATACTTTAATAATGTTGCCTTGTTGGGCTCAGAGTTTCATTTTTCCTGATGATTCATCAGCGTCATTCTTACCTTTGACCTTATGCACATGCGTTTTTTTTTTTCTGTCAGCTCTTAACATTTTTTTTTTAACGTGAGTCTAAGAAATTTGATCATGATAGGCCTAGTATACTTTTCTTCATGTGTCTGCTGCTTGAGAGCCAGTTGTGCTTTCCAGATATGTGGGTTTATAGTTTTCATCAAATATAGTTTTTAGTCATTATTTCTTCAAATGCTTTCTTCTGTTATCTTTCATTTCCTTTGGAGACTCCAATTATACACATATTCGGTTATTCTAAGTTGTCCCATAGCTCACTAATTATTTGATTATGATGGCGTCTGTCATGTTTATGCATGAAAAGTTACTCCATTTGTAATTAGTAAATATCATGGGGAGATAGTTTGAAGATATTCAAATATCCTGTTTCTCATCATCCCTATAGTATTGACTGATGCATGCAATATTACCCTACGCCAAATGGTAATTTTCTATCTGCATCATTCCTTTTACGTTTATTAAGTATAATTCTATAATGTATACAGAATAATGACCTCCCCCAAAGAGGTTTCATACTAAACCCCAGAGCCTGTGAGTATATAATGTTTCATGGTAAGGAAGAAATAGAATTGCAGATGGAATTATGGTTACTAATCAGCTGACCTTAAAACAAGAAGACTGTCCTGAGTGATCTACGTGGCCCAACGTAATCATGAAGGTGCTTTAAATTGGGATGAAGGATAGAAAAGAGTGAACGTCAGAGTGATGTGGCATGAGACATCTCTGGCTTTAATGATGGCGTTGTGGCAAGCCATGAGCCTAGGAATACAGGAAGTCTGAAGAAGCTGGAAAAGGGAAGAAATGGATTCTCCCATAGAGCCTCTAGAAAGGGGTCACTCCTGCCAACAACCTTCTTCTGACCTCGAGTTTTGTAATTGTTTTTTAATTTTAAAATAAATCTGCGTCCTTCCAATCCACTAAATTTGTGGCAAATTGTTACAGTAATAATAGAACTAATATAGTCTACTCTAAGGAAGAGTGACTTTGTCACTCCATTTATTTACTCACTCATTCACTTGTTCATTTATTCTATCAGTGTAGACTTATGGATATTTATTTTATTTTGTGGTTTTTAACTCAATGCTATAATTTTCTAATTTGTTGTTTGACTCATCCTAGATCATTTCTAGATTGGGAATTTGTTCCAGTGGATTCCTTTGTCCTTCCAACCAGTCTCCATCATTGATGGAGTGCTTTTTCCCCATCCAGTTCTTGCATTCTTAACCCAATGTTGGAAGGACGCCCATGAATCAGATTTTATACTTTGCTTGCTTCTCAGGTATGCTGGTAAAATTGATAATGCCTAAAATCAGCATAGTCCACAAAAAAAGATATTAAAAGTCATATACATTCTTACGTCTTTGAAAGCCTGATTTAAAATGTTCACAGCCTTTAATCCCTCATGTTTGGAACTGACCTAAAAGACAATCATACGAGTTCCTTAAATGTCTTACTTCACCATTGGAGTTGACATTTTGCACCATAGTTTTGCCTCCTAATACCTTCATATCAACGTTTATTTATGCCTTTACCCTGAAAGGAAATCAGAATACATGTGTACAACACTGACAAAAACTCACCACAGCCAAAGATTGACCTTTAAAAAGTTCTAAGTCAATAATTAGTACCCATACAATCCAAAGTATTTTTGCTTCATTAAAATATACCTTTAAAAGATATGGTTAAATATGTATCTGCAGCTTGTTAACAACTTGACATGGATCTGAGATATTAGAGGCCACTAAAAACTCAAACTCATACAATTTACCTCTCTGATTAAAATGCATGTAAAGGAGAATATGACATCTGATTTACAAATGACTTCTCAGAAATAAAAGTGTTCTGCAGAATGATCCTTACTTGCAAATGAAAGAAAAATATATACTGATATTTCAGGGTAAGGACTACAGAAAATCATAACTTTCACATGTTGCCTTCATTTGTTTTTATTCACTTAAGTAATAATTTCTAGGTTATTAGATTATAATTCTTTGAATATTCCTTTGACAAAATAAATAGCCCTCCAGGTTTTCCAAAATCCAAGCTCAAACAGCTCAAAAATCTAACACAGTCGCGATTTAGGTATTTAAATAGGAGATGGCATCACTGGCATATAGAGAAAACTTCCAAAACAAAGCTGTTACTTTCTTGACAAAAAATGAAAGAGAAAGCAGGTCCCTGCCTAAGAGGAGAGAGAGACAAAGCAAGCAGGACAGTCTAAGCATTCCCTGAGTAAAGGGGTAGCTCCAGAAGGCAAATCCAAATTGGAGGGTTGCAACCTCAGTGTTTTTCACTCACCTTTGGCTGAAGAAAGAGGTGGGAAGGACTCATGAGGAGGCAGCATGTGAAGTGGGTCTCACAGGACAGGAAGGGTTTTCTGTAACTCAGAAGGGCAGAATGGAAGGCAGAGCAGAGGCGGGAGCTTGGTGATTCCACACAGAAAGTCAATCCGGAGCAAAAGCACAGAAATGGGAACTTTGCACAGTGAATTCAGTCTGACAGGAGTAATATAAAAAGGGAGATGAATGATGGGAAACCAGAGTCATAGGTTGGAGTGCGAACATGACAAGCCTTGGAGGACATCCTCAGGTGGGGGACATGGTTGCCTCCTTTCCAGCATCTATCACAGGCCTCGCAAAGCATTCATGTTGTTTGGCTGGAAAGATCCCTTTCACTTATACTCCAGGGGTTTTCTAAACTAACAAACAATATACTTTCCCCTAGGGCTCAACTCAGAGGTAGCACCAAATCTAAGACAATCAGCTCATGACATCTCTACAGATTCAGTGATTGCTTCAGAGGTGGGTCCACAGCTTCAAATTGGAATCATTGGAAGAAGTCCTTAACTTATGTATCTCTGTATCTATCTAGATGGTGTAATGTGAAGGTATGATACCTCTGACTGCTCGTTAAATGGTTTGCCAGCCTGAAAGCCAGCTAGAGAGGAAGACTGACCTTTGGAAAGAAACCAAGAAAGTAATAGAGAAACAAAACTGAAGTCCCTATCAAAGTGGAGCCAAAGCTCAAATTATCTCTGGATTTTTCAGGTAGGTAAAGCAATATATTCTTGTTACCTTTAATGTAATAGGAGTTTCTTATTGTTCCTTAAAATGAAAGGTGTCCTGACAGTAATGAATCACTAAATTCTATTCTTATAATAATTATTACACCATATGTTAACTAACTTGAATTTAAATAAAATAAAAATACTGTGTTCAAAGGTTTAAAAAAAAAGACAGAAAGGTGTCCTGATAGACTCATTATTTAGAAAACATCTAAGATGCATTAGGGCATCTTTGAAGGTTTTCAAACATGGATATAATGTAATTAGTGGTCTTATAGGAAGAACATTCTGGTATCTCAGTGGAAGCTGGATTGGAACCAGAACAGGCAAATTTGGAAAGGGTGGGGGGGGTGTGCCTGGATGGCTCACTTGGTTAAGCATTCAACTCTTGATTTTGGCTCAGGTCGTGATATCATGGTTCATGAGATCAAGTCCCACATCAGGCTCTGCAGTGACAGCATGGAGCCTGCTAAGAATTCCCTCTCTCCTTATCTGCTTCTCCCCAACATGCTCTCTCTCCCTCTTTTGAAAAAAACATTTAATATTTTCTTTTAAGTACAAAATAAAAAAGAGAAAGAAAGAGTATTGGCAATGATATGACACTAGTTCAGATGGGAGATAAATCCTAAAGTTAGGTATGGTGATGTATATATGGAAATATGGAGAAACTGAGAAACATTACCAGAGTTGAAGGGTCTCTTCATGTTGACCACTAGGTGAGAAATATTATTTTACTCATAATTTATACTCTATTCATTTATCGTCATAAGCGGTGGAACATGTTAACACAAATTCCAAGCAAGCTATGCATAGACTTTGTTATTAACATGGTTCTAGCATGAAAGAACACCTGAGTGGCTCAGTTGGTTGAGCATCCGACTCTTGATTTCAACTCAGGTCATGATCCCAGGTTGTGATATTGAGCCCTCCACACTCAGCACAGAGCCTGCGTAGGATTCCCTCCCTCCCTCTCTCTCTCTCCCTAAAAAAAAATGTAAAAATGAAAAAAAATCAAAAATAATAATAATTAAAAAACTAAAAAACAAAACAAAACATGGCCATGTCATGGAAGTAATAATACTCGGGGCTCCATTATTTTAGATTATTCTTTGTCCAGTTCGGCCCAACCATGTTAGAGTATCAACCACAGGAGTGAAAGGTTAAGGGAAAGAAGAACAAAGATGGAGAGGGAAGGAGAGGATGTGGGTAGAGAGGGGACCCAGGGTTGGGTAGCTTCCAGAAAAATGTTGATCCCAAATCACCTGACTCAAGGGGATGACAACAACAAAACAGAGTAGAAAAGATAATAAGGACAGGGTGAGTATGAGATAAAAATATTTAATAATAATTATGATGATAATCATGGTACTAATAAAGCAAATAACATGACTTAATGTTTATCAAGAAGTTACCGGGTGTCAGCCCGTGTGTAAACAGTTGACATGTTCTACCTCATTCAACCTCTGCATCCACCCTACGGACTGGATGATGACAGTCAGCCATAGAAAGCTTAAGTAACTTTCCCAAGGCCCAAGTGCTCTCAAGAAATGGAGCTGATGCTGAACACAAGTACGTCATGCTGTTGTAAGTAAGAACCAGGTTTTTAGAAAATGCCAGCTCTGTCCTTACCTCTCTAGTTGGACCTCTTCACCAAATGACACTGCAACACCAACCTGGAACGTTGTTCCTTCCTGGTGCTAGCTCTCTCTAGCTACCTCTTTCCTCGCCCTGAACATTACTTCTGGCATCATTTCCATGAGATCAGAACCATATGGCACCTCTTATGGCATTCCCTCTGCCACCTCCATGATGGTATTAACTGCTGAACTGTCTGCTTTCTATGTCCGACTGAAGACCCTGTGAGTGCAGACGTTCCTGCTTTGCTTACTTAGTCCACCATGAAAATTCAGTAACTGTGTTGAATGAACGAATGAATGAAGTCAGCAGGCAGTGAGTTGAGAACAGAATGCTATATGTAATAAAGAAATATGTGTGTATGTTTATGTGGGGGGGGGAAGGGGGACTTGTTTTCAGAAATAAGATCTGAACAATGACAAGAATGTACTCGGGCCTTTCTTTCCAGTGTCTTGGAGCCTGGCAGGGAGAAGTGGAATTCTGTATTGGGCAGCAAAGTACATTTATTGATCCTTGTGATTCCCACACATCTCCTTTCTAAAGGATAGATCTGGACGGGAGATCCCAATTTCAAGTGGTCTCCAAGGACACTTGCTAATGAGTGCAAGAACTTTGTGGGTGAAAGGGAGAGAAGAAATGACCAATGAGAGAACAGGCCACATACTCCAATCTACTTCCACAGGCACTCAAGTAATTAAAATAAAAACAATTACTCATATACAGAGAGCAGGTCAGCACATTTTTTTCACAGAACAAAGGAAATGCACAACTCCTAAGAGGCAGTGATATAAATATTTCAGCTCATAGTACGTCCAGGACCAAAAGGTAAAATAAACTAGATTTAAACAAACAATTTGACGCAGAACTGCACAAGGCATTGTGAAATTCTGCAAAATTGCAGATCCGATTTCCCTGGAATATACTTCGGCCTAGCAAAACCCTGACAATTATTCATGTTGGAGGACTAGGCAGAAATGCAGACAATGGGAAAACAAACACTCAATCATCAGGTTTCAGAATGCCACAGTGTCCAGAAAATGCCTATGTTCATCTCTTTCCCCCGAAGCCTGAGGCTGGCCTCCTGATCCCTATGTCTTCTGGTATGTATTTTGCCATGAACAATAAATGTGGGTGTTCACAAAAGAGAAGACTCTGATTGCGCTAAGCCCTTTGGTAAGAGCGTCTCTGCATTTTGGACCTCATACTGGGTTTGCCTTCTGCTTTTCTTTGTTGACAAGTTACTATAAACCAGGTCCACAACAACTCAGGTTTTCTGTTGTTGTTAATTAAAAAAAAATTGATTTTCAATGAGACCCTGAATTGTGAAGTTGTATTCTTCTGTATCTACTGGGCAAACATTCAGGTGATCATTCTGAAATCGTATATTTGACTCACACTATCGCTTGCCATTCTTCTGTGATCTCCCATGGTCTTCAGGACAAAGTCCAAATTTCTGAGCCTGGCACCAGAAGTTCTCCTGCTTGATCTCCGCTTATGTCTTCCAACTCATTTCCCAGAATTATGTGGAGATTTTGAGCTGGCTGGATTGCTGCACACCTGCAGCATTGTTAAGACTGATTTCCTACCTGTCATACCAGCTGCAATACCTCTCTATTCCATCAGTCTTGTCCATTTGGAAATTTCTAGCTAACCATTCATTCATTCATTCATTTTAAATGTTTGAGAGAGGAGCACAAGTGCATGCGTGTGGGTGAGGGACAGAAAGAGAGGGAGAGAGAATCCCAAGCAGACTCCTTACTGTCAGTGCAAAGCCTGACACTGGGCTCGATCCCACAAACCAAGAGATAATGAACTGAGCTGAAATAAAGAGTTGGATCCTTAACCAACCAACCACCCAGGCACCCCTCTATCTAGTCCTTTAGTCTGAGCTCAAGAATTACCTTCTTTGTGAAATCTTTTCTCATTCTCATAGGCAGACCTTGGAATTCTTCCTCTGTATATGCCCAGCTTCAGGTTGTTCAGACCCCCACTTGATCACTTAGAATGCTCTATCATTACTTTCTACCTTCAAATTGATTTCTTCTGTAAGGCTATGCTTCTTAGGGCAAAAGCTGTATATTATTCTTCAGCTTTCAGGACTCAGCATACTGCCTAATGCAAAATCAGTGCTTAGCAAATAATTGTTAAGCTATAAATCTAATTTCATTTTCCTGAAGACGATAATTTTTGTTCACTTTTCATTTATGCATTGAATAAGGGTCTACTGAGTTTCTATCACATGCCAGCCTTTAGTCTAGGTACTGAGGATAAAATAATGGGTAAAAATAAACCAGGTCCCTGTCCTTATGAAGTACACTGGCTGGAGGAAAAGTCAGGAATTATTCCAATAATCCCAGTGATGAACATACAGCCAAAAGAAATGCTGTTACTGCAGCACTATGATTGGTGGATCACTACAGGCTCCATGAAAAAAGTGATATGAGAAACCATTAGACATCAATGTTTGGAGGTGGAGAGATAGAGATTATTTCAGAGAAATGAGGTAGAGAATTCTGATGTTTCATGATGGCAGGAAACATGGTTCATTTGAATAAACATGGTATCTGGAGAACTGTCACAGACCAGGAGTCTGGAGTTCTCTCTTGTCCAGCAAGAGAGTGGATGTAGAATTGAATATGAGACAGGCTAATGTGTGGGAGGAGACAAGAGCCCTTAACACGGGCTTTGTCTCCATATTTATTGAGCTCTCAAGGTCTTACCGACGGGGTAAATGTGAAGAAAACAAGACCTTACACACATGATGAATGCAGAGAAAGCAATCAAACAGTAATCATTAACTTGTGTGTGTAAGAAGCAAAGGGTCTGGGGGCAAGTGGCGTTTGTGATCAAAGTACAATAGTATATTGGTGTCAGATGGAAAGTAATTTCCTACAGGTGATATAACAAGTTACTAGTGATTCCATTACAATATCTTGCTAGCTAACCTAGGGCACTTTCGACCCATGATGGCAGCTTTCTGCCCCGTTTTTGTCTAAGCCATTTATGTAAGTAGATCCTATTTCTCCACAGAGAAGGAAGTTCTAAGGGACATTTGGAAATCTAGAGAAATGTTTGGTGGACATAACTGGAGGGTGAGTACTGGCTACTAGGCAGAGACCAGGGACTGCTAAATATCCTAGGATGCTCAGGACGGCCCCCAAAGAACTAGCCAGCCCAAGATGCCAATAGTGACAATGCTGAGACACTCCAATGTAGAGGAATCTGGTTTCCAACAAGACTGGGGGGTGGGGGGGGGGGCGGGGCAGACATCATAAAAGTGTTTGCAGCCCATGTAACACCATGTAAACATAGTTTGTAAGAATGATAGGAAACAAAAGATTGAGGGTAGAGAGATGGCATCATCTGGTTGTCTCTTTATTAAAATCACCCAGGGGCACCAGGGTGGCTCAGTCAGTTAAGTATCCGACTTCAGCTCAGGTTATGATCTCATGGTTCGTGGGTTCGAGCCCCACATTGGGCTCTGTGCTGAACGCTTGCTTGGAGCCTGGAGCCTGCTCAGATTCTGTGTCTCCTCTCTCTGACCTTTCCCCACTCATGCTCTGTCTCTCAAAAATAAATGGGTAAAACATTTTTTTTTTAAATCACCCAGACCACACTATGGAGACATCCTAGATGGCTATCTGATCTTGGATCAGAGAGGAGCGAGAATGGATGAGAAAACAGTTCCCAGATTTTTGAATATCCAGGTAAGATAAAATGCTCTGGACTATGTTTCTCTCCCACTACCTGCACTTACTATCCATTCCAGTATCTTCCACTATTCCTGTAACTATTTCTTCTATTTATTTCTATTTCTTCTTTTTCATTCACAAGAGCCATGCCTGTTTTACAAGGTCACAATACCTAAATAGACACTACAGAATACCTTATAGCTGGAAAAAGATCTTTAATACCATGTAGTCTAAATTCTAGTTCAATGCTCAAATACCCTGAATGCTGACAACCATGGGAGCTTACTATTTCCCAAAGTAGCTCTATCCTCTTGGAAAAATACAATATACATCACATTCTTGCCAGTCAGTGGTCTACAGGAAGCAGAGGGAACGGCCTCATGGCATTCAGGGTGTTTCACGAGACGTCACCTACCTCTCCATCTTTCAACAGTTGTGTCTGTGCTTCAGCTTCAAGCACAAGCAAGGGCTTGTAGCTCCCTTAACATGTTTCCACTGCTCTGTAGTGTGCACATGCTTTTCCTCTGCCAAGAATGCCCTCACTGTGCTCACCATGTCTGTGCGGTAAACCACAAAATGTCCTTTGCAAGGATACTCAGGCATGGCCTACCTTGAATAGCTTCGCCAAAAATCTCCTGTGAATTAACCCCTAATACTGTTCATTGCACACACTTATCAAAGTAGAATGTGATCCCTTAAAAGTAGATTTTTTTTCTTATTTATCTCTGGCTCTCAGTGCGATTCATGTAGGCTCAATTACCTGATAACAATTTCCAGTGCTGGCATGGATGAAGAGAGACTCCCTTCTCCTTTGTTCCTTCCACCAAGGAAAGTTCTCTTCATTCCACCTCTTGATTGTACTGGTTTCTCTGCTGCTGACCATAAGGAATGACCTCCTGCTGCTAGTGTGGCAGGCTGCCTCTGCTTGCCCCATGAAAGTCATGCTCTGGATGGTCACTCTTTTCTGGCGGCTATGTCATCCAGCTCTCAGGCCTTAGCTCCCCAATGGTTTCTTACCTGCTCCCTGCTCACACCTGGACCAGAGGACCCCCTGAGGCCTCTTTATCACCCCGCATCACCCTTAGCTTGCTAGGGAGGAAAAACCAGAGAAGAATATAGCAGAGTCATCAGGACAAAGTACATAGGCTCTCTATGCATATCTGTAGACATATGCTAAAATCTCATTTACACTGTTTGGGAACACATAGAATCCTATGGTTTTTTTTCTATACCCCTACATGATGTTAAGCACCCAGAACATCAAGTGTCATGTGATAATTACAGTCCCCATTCTGGCATTCCTTGAGCAACAAAGTAAACTGAATTTTGAAAATACGCTTTCTTGGTTTCCCTTTTGCTATGTCTTCAATTTTGCTACTTGCAGAATGGAAAATAGGGATGTGTGTATTCCCAGATTGTTCTTCAGTCAGGTCTGTTCAAAGTTTATTTGGTGAGAGTCTCCAAGGACATACACTCAAGCCCATTCAGATCTAGTCAGTCAGAAACTTCATGGGTGGGACTCAAGCATTTGTACTTGGAGAGACATCTCCAAGCCATGCTGGTCGTCAGCCCTGACAGAAAGCCACTAAACAAGAATATCTCCAAAGTGATTCCTACTTAAGTGCCAGCCATGCATTGACTACATTCATATGGAGGGCCACTGCTATAAAATTCCACACCGAGCCTCATCCATCCAGGACGCAAAAGTGTGACTGCTTAGGCAACTATTCTGGTGAATGTTCAGATTTTAACAGACAGCTTGGATTACCTGTTAAAAATTCTGTAATTGATTATCATTTATGTGTTCTTGAAAACTAAATATAGTACTGTTTCCTAGAAGTTTTTAGATAAAACAAAGTATTTCCAGGGAATGGGAACATGCTAAAAAATAAAATAAAATCTTATAGCTAAGAAAATAGGCAAAGTGAAGCTGAAAATTATTGCACTCAAACTCAGTTTAAATTCTGAATCCTGTGGTTATGTGCTTAGTGTTTTATGGAAAAATCAGTGTTTTATGTTTTATCTCTGGGCTTCAACTTCCAATCTGTGAACTGCATGGATTAACATAGTCTATAGGTTCTTAACTAATGAATGAGGTTCATGTATCCAGGACCGCAGTGAATTTTTTTTTATGTGATTTTAGGAGTAGTGGTGCGTGTACTGGTCTCATGTCAATACTTAGCCACAGGTAAAACTAATTAAAATTAGGGTCTCAATTGGAGACAGTGACTAATAATAAATTGAACAGCAATAAAGGAGTTATAAGATTCCTTATTCTATTATATAGTTACAGTGACCTGACTGCTACTCTGGATTTGATACATGTTGTAGCTATGCAGTGCATAATGATAAGATTTCAAATTTATATGAGCTTAGTCATTTGGGTGTATTTATTAATCATACAATTCAACCCAAAAGTCCTCTTTAGTGCCTAAAGTATTCTGTATTTTTGTTCCTAGTAATTTGTGTCACATCAACTACACTTCTGTCAAGTTTCTATAGCCTTTGATTACCTCATGATCATAGACCAGTGTCAACACAATAACAGAGTGAAAAATAAATCAAAAACCTTCCTTTTGATGATGATCCCACATTAAGATGAGAACATTCCCAATTCTTGAAACAGCCTTAAAGATAGAGGGGGGTTCACCCCCATGTTTATAGCAGCACTATCAACAATAGCCAAAGTATGGAAAGAGCCCAAATGTCCATCGATGGATGAATGGGTAAAGAAGATGTGTCTCCATGTATATATACAATGGAGTATTACTCGGCAATCAAAAAGAATGAAATCTTGCCATTTGCAACTATGTGGATGGAACTGGAGGGTATCATGCTAAGTGAAATTAGTCAGAGAAAGACAGAAATCATATGACTTCACTCATATGAGGACTTTAAGAGACAAAACAGATGAACATAAGGGAAGGGAAACAAAAATAATATAAAAACAGGGATGGGGACAAAACAGAAGAGACTCATAAATATGGAGAACAAACTGAGGGTTACTGGATGGGTGGTGGGAGGGGGGATGGGCTAAATGGGTAAGGGGCACTAAGGAATCTACTCCTGAAATCATTGTTGCACTATATGCTAATTTGGATATAAAATAAAATAACAAAAGAAAAGAAAAGAAAAGAAAAGAAAAGAAAAGAAAAAAGATAAGATAGAGGGGGTTATGAGTTACTATCTCTTACTAGAATGAGAGCACCTGGGGGTATGAAAAGACGTTTGCTCAAAGCCACATAGAATAGCAACATTGAAACAGTTTCCACCCCACAGCACTACTAAGCCCAAGCGATGGATGCCATTCTCTGCATCTTTCCCCACCACAGCTAGTAATGTCTTTCAGAGAGGAAAAATGTAACATGTTTTGAGGAGTCATTGTGTGGAAGACAGGAGAAGCAACTAATTAATGCAAACACCTGCCTCTGGTCTGCTCTTCGTAGTCAGACGTTTGGAAAGTCTAGTTCTCTCTTCCTATATGAATGTCTTCATATAAGATATTTAACTTCTTTGAAGTTCAGTTTTCCCTACTTATAAATGGAAGATTAGCTGTAGCTCCCTCATACGGCATCAGAAAGCTCATTTAGGGCAAAAATCAAGTCTTTCTACAGATTTATCTGTGGAACTGAGTATGACACCTTACAGATGCGTAAACATTCTTTTCTATTTCCTTTCCACATCCTCACCGACCAGTCGCCTTTAGGAGTCAATACCATTCTCCAAAATGCCACAGGGTATCAACAGAGAGAACATACACTCACACAATTTTAAAAGCCCACCCCCTAATTACTTTTCCCTCCTGATTCTCTCAATTGTGTTATTCTCCCAGAAAATCGCTTATCCCCACAACCATTTCAACCCCTCTGTGTCATATCCTCTCAGTACTTCCAGCTGTGTTTCCTCATTTCCTCTCTGGTTTTCATGTTCTCCACTGGACCTGAAGGAGTCTCCAATTCACTGGTCATAGATTTTATCAGGTCGTAAGTCCCAGTCTGTGAAGGCTTTCCCACCTAATCTGGTTTCTGAGAACCTGCAGTTACCTGGGATGAGCCCAAGCAGCTCCCATTAGACTCAGTCAGAAAGTGAGTGCGGGATAGAGGGAAAACATTTGGATTTCTTGGCTGTTTCGGGCCTGACCCCAGTGACAATCCAAAGCATTTTCTAACCACATCATTGGAAACGCTGTGAGTCAATTTCTCCCTAGGTATCAATAGATGTATGCTTAGAGTTGATCAATATTAAAGCCATCATACCATATTTATATTTTTAATAGAGGGAAGCATAATGGATGAGGAACAGTGAGCAAAAGGTCTTCTGTACCTTTCCAAGAAGCTGAAAAAGTTCCTCTCTCCAAAATACCAGAACACATGCTTTTTTTTCTTAGTTGAACCTGACCCATTTTTAAAATTTTTATTCATTTTTCTCTCATTAAAAAAATTATTGTTCTACCAACAGTGAAGTGACAGAAAGAGAAATCAAGAAATCGATCCCATTTACAGTTGCACCAAAAACCATAAAATACCTAGGAATAAATCTATACACTGAAAGAGGTGAAAAATCTATACACTGAAAACTATAGAAACCTTATGAAAGAAACTGAAGACACAAAAAGATGGAAAAAGATTTCATGCTCCTTGATAGGAAGAACAAATATTGTTAAAATGTCTATACTACCCAAAGCAACCTACATATTCAAAGCAATCCTATCAAAATAACACCAGCATTCTTCACAGAGCTAGAACAAATAATCCTAAAATTTTTATGGAGCCAGAAAACACCCTGAATAGCCAAAGCGATCTTGAAAAAGAAAACCAAAGCAGGAGGCATCACAATCCCAGACTTCAAGCTATACTACAAAGCTGTAATCATCAAGACAGTATGGTACTGGCACAAGAACAGACAAATCAATGGAACAGAATAGAGAACCCAGAAATGGACCCACAAATGTATGGCCAACTAATCTTTGAGAAAGCAGGAAAGAATATCCAATGGAATAAAGACAGTCTCTTCAGCAAGTGGTGCTGGGAAAACTAGACAGTGACATGCAGAAGAATGAACCTGGACCACTTTCTTACACCATACACAAAAATAAATTCAAAATGGATGAAAGACCTCAATGTAAGACAGGAATCCATCAAAATCCTCGAGGAGAAAGCAGGCAAAAACCTCTTTGATCTTGCCCGCAGCAACTTCTTACATCAAAATAAAAAGCTTCTGCACAGCAAAGGAAACAATCAGCAAAACTAAAAGGCAACTGACGGAATGGGAGAAGATATTTGCAAAGGATATATCAGATAAAGGGTTAGTATCCAAAATCTATAAAGAACTTATCAAACTCAACACCCCCCAAAAAAAATAATCCAGTGAAGAAATGGGCAAAAGACATGAATAGACACTTCTCCAAAGAAGACATCCAGATGGCCAACAGACACGTGAAAAAATACTCAACATCACTCATCATCAGGGAAATACAAATCAAACCCACAATGAGATACCACCTCACACCTGTCAGAATGGCTAACATTAACAACTCAGGCAACAACAGATGTTGGCGAGGATGTGGAGAAAGAGGACCTCTTGCACTGCTGGTGTGAATGGAAACTGGTGCAGCCACTCTGGAAAACAGTATGGAGGTTCCTCAAAAAATTAAAACTAGAACTACCTTACGACCCAGCAATTGCACTACTAGGCATTTATCTACGGGATACAGGTGTGCTTTTTCGAAGGGACACATGCACCCCCATGTTTATAGCAGCACTATCAATAGCCAAAGTATGGAAAGAGCCCAAATGTCAATCGATGGATGAATGGATAAAGATGGGGTATATATATACAATGGAGTATTACTCAGCAATCAAAAAGAATGAAATCTTGCCATTTGCAACTATATGGATGGAACTGGAGGGTATTATGCTAAGTGAAATTAGAGAAAGACAAAAATCATATGACTTCACTCATATGAAGACTTTAAGAGGAGACAAAACAGGTGAACATAAGGGAAGAGAAACAAAAATAATATAAAAACAGGGAGGGGACAAAACAGAAGAGACTTAAATATAGAGAACAAACAGAGGGTTACTGGAGGGGTCATGAGAGAGGGCTAAACGGGTAAGAGGCACTAAGGAATCTACTCCTGAAATCATTGTTGCACTATATGCTAACTAATTTGGATGTAAATTTTAAAAAATTAAAAATAAAGTTTAAATATAATCATTGTTCATTTGTTTGCTTATTAAAAAAATTGGGGGAAGAGGAGACATCTATTTAAAGAGACAGTATTCCAGGCTATAGGCTTTTACAAATAAATAAAATACAGCTTCTGTCTCTAAGGAAGACAGTGGATAAAGACAGATACACACTCAAATAACTATCAACACAATGAAATAAGCGTGATGAGGTGTGTGCATCATAGGAAGATGGCATTAAGTTGTGAGTGGCTTTTTCCTACACAAGACTGTAAGGAAGGGGGTCTTACTGGGTTACTTGATCTGCTTTTTGAAAATGCAATAATCATACAATGGAGGAAACTGTGCCGGAGAAGTCATCATAAAATTGGGCACGTTACAGGAATTTAGACTTGAACTTCTCAGTAAGGGGAGCTATTGAAAAAAAAAAAAGAAAAGAAAAAAACTAAACAGGAAAAAAGCCATTTAGAATGTTCACTCTGACAGCCAGTGCGGGACAGATTGGTGGGAAAAATATAGGAAGTGACCAAAATAGTAAAGGGTGGTAGCAATAGGTCAGGCATGAAGGGTGTCTGAACCAGGGGAATGACAATAGGAATGAAGAGAAGAAAGGGGATGTACTTTAAAAGCACTTAGGGGGTGAAACTGATAGGATATGCTGACCAAGACGCAGAAGAATGAAGAAAGGAAAAAGAGTGTATGCTCTTGTACTTATGACTGAAATGTGCTTCTTAGGTATAAACCTGGCTCAAAATGTCCTATTAAGTTGTTTTGATTCTCTGACAACATCCTTCCCCCCCCCCCAAAAAAACAAAACAAAACAAAAAACAAGGGAGTCTCTTCCCTGAGCTAGAAGTCTGTATCTTGTTTGTTTTGGTCATAAGTGATCTCCCCCAAATAAAATGGAAACAAAATCCCTGTGGCCAGTTTACTTCCACGTGTAAATCATTTATTTACCTCGCTTTCGCTGAGAATGAAGCCCAAACGCCTTACCATGGATCACAGGTAGCATGATTTGGTCTGTTTACCTTCTTAGCCTCATTTTCCCACTCTTTCCCAATTCCTAGTCCTCTGTATGCTACGACCCAATCCTGACCTCAGGGAACTTCTGTTTCATGTATCATTGAAAATGCAGTTTTCTTTGCCAGGAAATGAACAGGACATGCACAAGGTATGCACAAGAGCTCTCACACTGCCTAGTGAGCCTTCCTCCTACTTCCTCATTGTTCCTGCCCTTCTTATGCAGAGTTTATGCCACTTTCTTCTCCCCCAGGCCTTTTGCACCTACGTAATTACAATACCTGCCACTCTTATTTCTGTTAAAATATATTCCTTAAACCAAACTCTATGCTGGTGACTAGGATTACATCCAGAGATAGCACCATCTAAGTTGCTACCATCTTAGAAATTACTAGAAGTAAAGATAAATATTCAACCATCACCATTTGTGTGGGTTTTTAAGAAAAATACTTTGTACTTTGGGAGTATGGTCTTTTGAGTTTAACCAAGCTAGGGGTCATTTGTACTGGATTATAACATGATATCATTATAATCATGGAAAAGGGAGCTTGGGTAAACATTCTTCGTATGACAGAGCAATTGAAGGCTCACGGAATGTTAGAATTCAGGGACTACATAGCCACCCCCAAAGTCATGGTTGAGATTCACTCATTTGAGGCATAGGCAGGAGCCCTGATAGCCTGTGATATTATGATTTATAATAAGAAATATATATATAGTAGTCTCCACTTATCCATGGGAAATATGTTCCAACCCCCCCCAACACCTGCGTGAATGCCTGAAACCACAGATAGTATAAACCCTATTTATACTATGTTGCTGCCTATACAGACACACCTATGATAAAGCTTAGTTCATACATTAGGCACTGTAAGAGATTAACGACAATAACTAATAATATATTAACTGTAACACTATAGTATAATAAAAGCTATGTGAATGTGGTCTGTCTCAAAATATCTTATTGTGCTGTACTCACCCTTCTTGTGATGATGTGAGATGATAAAACGCCTGCACGACCAGGCGAGACCAGGGAGGTGAATGCAGCAGGTGGTGAAGTGTGGGGATACCTGCAACCTTCTGATGCTATTGACCTTCTGACGCTGGCTATATCAGTAGGAGGGGCATCTGCCTCCAGACCTCGGTTGGTGCAGGAAACTGAAACCCCAGAAAATCAAACCAAGGATGAGGGGGGAATACTGTATTTGGTTTTCCACCCCATTCCTGGCACAGAGCTCTTAAAACCCTTGCAATTTTCTGTGATAAGAGCCTTAAATGTGTCTTTTTTATGTTAATTAAGTGACTTTTGGAAGCCCCTTAGGTAACTTAAGGGTGGGGCTTGGTTGCCAGGGGAACTAACCACAGGATCTGAGGTTGGAACTTTCCCTGACCTCTGGGGAGGGGAGAGGGGCTGGAGATTGAATCAATCACCAACAGCCAGGGGCACCTGGGTGGCTCAGTTTGTTAAGCATCTGACTTCACCTCAGGTCACAATCTCGAGGCTAGTGGGTTCCAGCCCCGCTGTTGGACTCTGTGCTGATAGCTTGGGGGCCTTGGAGCCTGCTTCAGATTCTGTGCCTCCCTCTTTCTCTGCCCTTCCCCCACTAGCACTCTGCCTCTCTCTCCTTCAAAAGTAAGTAAACATTAAAAAAAATAAAAACAAAAAATCACCAACAGCCAATGATATAATCGATCATGCCTATGTAATGAAGGGTTCAGAGAGTTTCCAGGTTGGCGAACACATCTACACAAGGGAGGGTAACACACCCCAACTCCACGTGGACAGAAGCTCCTGCAACCAGAACCCTCCCAGATCTCACCCTATGTATCTGCATCTTGCTTCATCTATATCCTTTATCAGAGTCTTTAATAAACTTGAAAACATAAGCGTTCCCTTGGATTCTATGAGCCACTCTAGCAAATTATTCAAACCCAAGGAGGGGTTGCTGGAACCTCTAGGTCAGAGGTACAGGTGAGAAATAACCAGGGCTCACAACCGGCAGCTGAAGCGTGTGAAAGCGTGGGGGAGTCAGTCTTGTGGGATTGAGCTCTTAACCTGTGGCGTTTGATTCTGTCCCCAGGTGGGCAGGGTCAGAAATGAGTTAAATTGTAAGACAGGAGCTGGTGCCACAGAGAATCGCTTGGTGGGAAAGCCTCCACGCATTTGGTGACTGCAAATGTCAGAAGTGAAGTGTTGTATATGCTTAGTAATGGTGACCCCCGGGGAGGAAACATACAGTAGTGAAGAGGTGGGTTTTTCTCTGCATAGGAAGAAAAATTCTGATGTTTTCCCTTTACAGAGCCTGAAAGCTAGGTCAAACTTTCTAGGCCGATTGATGTCTGACTCGGAGGAAACAGAATTTTGCTCTAAGCCTGGCCTGATTGGCAACTAGAAGCTCCTGTAAATTTTATTTCTAGGTATGCCCTTGGGATCTGAGTCCTAAGAGCAGTGCGTTCACAGGTGGAGGTCTGGGAAAGAGAAAGCCGAAGGAAGTAACTGAAAACTTTGAGGAGTCGTGGGTGTATTGCCAGTGTCCGCCTGTGGGTCTAGCAGGGTAGAAGCTTGCGTGAAGATTGTGTGCATGTGCGTGTGTGTATTTTATTCATTTTTTTAAAGATCATTTATTTTGAAAGAGAGAGTGAAAAGAGGGCATGCATGGGAGAGGCAGAGGCAGAGAGAGACGGAGAGAGAGAATCCCAAGCAGGCTCCACGCTGTCAGCACAGAGCCCGATGCAGGGCTCAAACTCAGGAACTATGAGATCATGACCTGAGCCAAAATCAAGAGTCAGACGCTTGGGGCGCCTGGGTGGCGCAGTCGGTTAAGCGTCCGACTTCAGCCAGGTCACGATCTCGCGGTCCGTGAGTTCGAGCCCCGCGTCGGGCTCTGGGCTGATGGCTCTGAGCCTGGAGCCTGTTTCTGATTCTGTGTCTCCCTCTCTCTCTGCCCCTCCCCCGTTCATGCTCTGTCTCTCTCTCTGTCCTAAAAAGAAATAAACGTTGAAAAAAAAAAAAAATTAAAAAAAAAAAAAAAGTCAGACGCTTAACTGACCGGGCCTAGGACACCTAGGTGTCCCTGCGTATATTTTAAATGAATGAGCAAGCTCATTAATGGATGAGAGTGAACAAATATATGAATCCGAGAATCCAGGAGTAAGAAAAGTGAAACACAGTATGAGTAAATATGTAAATGATGAAGTAGTTGAGAGTCATGAATGAGCTAATGACTGATGTAGTAAAATAAGAGGAAGTTGATATGATTACCTGGGTGCATAGGGATGATGAAGGGGAAGTGAATAGGAAATTAAATGAATATGGGATGGAACAAATGAGTCTGTATAAGAATCTTATTCAAATCAATTTTTCCAGAGGAGAAAAAAAAAAGCAAATCCTGGAATTTGTAGGAATGGGTGTGAGGGTTAGACTTTTCTGTCTCCATTAAAGTCATAAATCCTGGGGGTGCCTGGGTGGCGCAGTCGGTTAAGCGTCCGACTTCAGCCAGGTCACGATCTCGCGGTCCGTGAGTTCGAGCCCCGCGTCGGGCTCTGTGCTGACGGCTCGGAGCCCGGAGCCTGTTTCCGATTCTGTGTCTCCCTCTCTCTCTGCCCCTCCCCTGTTCATGCTCTGTCTCTCTCTGTCCCAAAAATAAATCAACGTTGAAAAAAAAAAATTTTTAAGTCATAAATCCTGACGTGTTCTCCCCTCTGGAGAAGAGTTTAGTTCAGTGAATGTCTGAGGTTTGACTGTCATATAGAGCCTGATATTGGGATTTGGGGGTTTCAACAAGGTGGTCTTGAATTACTGGAAAGGCCTCTTTTCTTGACCAGCACTACCGAAATGAGAAAAGTGGCGGGAACCTTGAGCTGGGGTTTCACCAGGATAGATCAGGTGGGCCACCTCCCAGGAGGTATTAGATTTAGAGACATTATCTTGCTAATGTACCAAGGTGGGTTTTTGTTTTTATTTTTGTTTTTTTAAGCTTAGGAACCTGTTTTTTGCAGTGTGAAGAGTAGTATTTTATTAAAATGAATGCCTTTTTTCCCCCCTCAAATTCTCCAGAGATTGAGATATACGCCAAGGGCCTTGGTATTAATTTGTACTGAGAAACAGAATGGCCATGATATTCTCATGCAGGATAGTGCCTTTCTAACTGGGGTCTTCAGGCTGTCCACCTCGTTATCTCTTGGGATATGTGATAAAAATGCCCCTACCGAGTCAATGTATTTGGAAATATAATCTGGAGTCCTACATTTGAGAACTACTGATGTAGAATCTCTAAGACTACCTAAATTTTAACTGGAAGAGCAACATTGTTTATATATTCTCCACAACTGGTACTCAGCTTAGAGAGCAAGGAGGCCTCACTGTAACTGCTGTCCTGGATCTTTTCGATGGGAGGTCTTCAGGTCAATGTGCTAGACCTTCCTGGAACAGCTCTTGAAAGGATAAATTCCTCTCCCTAGGTTTCCCTTGATAACCCAGCTCTCTTTTTGCCTTGTCCATCTTTGCTCTGGCCTGAGAATTTTACTCTTCTGTTTTGGTAGATTTTGTTGTTTGCTGTTCGCTTTGTTTTGGGAATTTAAACATATGTGCTCTAATTTAACCTCCTCTTTTTAGTGCTTTAGTGGTTATGCTAAAAATTACAGACATAATGAACAAAGTCCTCAGTTAACAGATATTTTTATTCCCATGGTGAACAATACAAGGACTTTATTCTTCTCACTCCTTCCCAGCACATGTGTTATTGTCTTCCAGTATGTGAGTTGCAGCTTGAATGGTTTTTAGTTTTTAACCTTAAATTAAATGCTATTATTGTTTTCGGATGGTGTTTGTTTGGATATGCCCAAATGTTTGCTGTTTCTTTGCATCCTAGATCTCATTACTGGGATTTTTTTTTTCCATAAGTACATCCTCTATAAATTTATTTTATGATAATTTATTCATAATATATTATACATATGCATATATATAAACATGCCTATTTCAGCCTTATTTTTAAAGGTTTTTTTTTTTAATGTTTATTTATATTTGAGAAATAGAGACAGAGAGGGAGTGGGGAGGGGTAGAGAGAGAGGGAAACAGAATTTGAAGCAGGCCCCAGGCTCTGAGCTGTCAGCACAGAGCCTGACACAGGGCTCAAATTCATGAACCGCGAGATTATGACCTGAGCTGAAGTCAGACGCTTAACCGACTGAGCCACCCAGGTGCCCCAGCCTTATTCTTTTTATTTTTATTATTTTTAAATTTTTATTTATTTTTGAGAGAGATCAGCACAAAGCCCAACGTGGGGCTCGAACCCATGAACTTCAAGATCATGTGACCTGAGCTGAAGTCAGACACTTAACCGGCTGAGCCACCCAGGCACCCCTATTTCAGCCTTATTCTTAAAAGATAGTTTCGCTGGCAATACCAGTGAATTCAACCAATTGTTTATCAACACTGAAAATATTTTCCCATCTTCTTCAATTACACTGGCCCTACTTGATTTCCTTTTCCTCTGTCATTACAATTTAAGTACCAGGATCCATACATTTATTTTTATTTGATTTAGAAAAAAATTTTCTTTGGGTTGAAGAAAAAAATTTTCTTTGGCTGTCTCTGTAAACTGGAATTATTAATATGTGTTTGATAGAGTTATAAGAGTTAAATTAGATGAGCTACCATAGGTACAATGGGGGCCTTTGGTAGTTCCTCAAAAAATCATATTTACTAATAATAGAGATCCTTGCATATTTCACTGCAATCAATCCATGGTGTCTCTGCGAGGGTAAGCTTACACAATGTGTTCAGTAAATACTCAATGATTTAATATTCAAGTAATCCCAAGCTAGTAGAGAAATATAAGTGATTTCAACTCTGAAGTGGCTGGACATTCCAGATGCACTGATATAGAGCAAGAGGACAGGCAAGAATGTCCATGTGATACTCCTAGCACTGTAGAACCTGGCCTTCTTGAGTAAGGACATCTGTCAGCTGTTGGCTAACTTTTGGCATGGAAAATTACCCAGGAGTCCTCTTAGAAACACTACACGAATACATTAGGTTGTGTTACAAATATTAGATAAAACAAACAAGCTGGTATTTTTCAGAGGCCTTTTTTGGTGTGCTTTCATAAATCACAACATGCCTTTACTGTTTTTAAATTTAACAAGTGTAACTCCCCTTGGCTTGGGACGATAGTGATGCAATGGTAGTGATTAATACCATAATTATAGCTTAAATTTCTACAATTTCTTATCCCCTAAAGGTTTCCAAAATCTTGGCTTGTTATCATCTACAGATACTCTGAGTACAACATACTTAAAAGAACTATAATAGTAGAAACCAGCTGCTAATAACTGTGCTTTAATAGGGGCCAGAAACGGAAGAGTCAATCTGACCCAAATGGAACTGGAGGTCAGAATTTTGGAGACAAGATATAATTACCTGTGGACTTCTGGTCCAATGTTCACATTTCAGGAAGGATAGTTCTCTGTGCTTATAAAACACAGAACCATGCATAGTTAAGAGTTGGAAAAGCCCATGCCATTCTAATTCCTTCCCACAAATGTGGAAATAAGACTTAGTGAAGAAAATAGGCTTTTTGAAGCTTTACAATAAGTTAGTGGGACATCTTGGAGCGCCTGGGTGGCTCCATCAATTAAGCGTCCGGCTTCAGTTCAGGTCATGATCTCGCAGCTCGTGAGTTGGAGCCCGCGACGGGTTCTGTGCTGACAGCTCACAGCCTGGAGCCTGCTTTGGATTCTGTGTTGCCCTCTCTCTCCGCCCCTCCCCTGCTTGTGCTCTGTCTCTCAAAAAATGAAAAAATGTCGAAAAAATTTTTTGAAGAGTGGAACATCTGGGAGGTAGAGTCTTAGATAGTCCTACTGTCTTCCTCTTTAGGGTTCTTGGTTACTCTGGACTCCACAGAGGGCACCCTTCTTACTGACCCATGCTCCATGAAGGTTGGTGAAGAGGGTTAGAAAAGTCATTTATTCAGCTCACGGTAACTGGTGTTTGTAATATGCATCAGAAACAGTACACATAGCGGGGATCAGAGATGACCTGAATACAGGTCTGTCCTGAAGGCTTGGAGTAATAATGGCTGAAATGCACTGAGTGTTTATTATATGCTGAGCAGCATTCTAAGTGCTTTATACAGACACAGAAGTGTATGTATTTATGCCCACTTAATGTTTACAACTACCCTGAAAAGGTGATGTACATTCTGAGGCTTCAATGTACATTTTCACAATTAAATAATACACCATTTCAACCTTTTCATTTTGAGACAATTTTAGACTCACTTTCACTTGTAAGAAATAATGCAGAGAGACTTCACGTGCTAGTTACTTAATCTCCCTCGATGATAGCATCTCACAATATCACAATCACATTGATACAATCTACCTATATTGTTCAGATGTCCAAAATTTTACATGTACTCATTTGTGGTGTGTGTGTGTGTGTGTGTGTGTGTGTGTGTGTGTGTGTTTACTTCTCATATGTAGGTTCGTGTACCCACCACCACAGTCAAGAAACAGCAGTTTTATCCTCACAAGGGTCCCTTATATTGTCTTTCAGTCAAGTAGATAAACATATCCACCTCCCTCCCTCCACCACTATCTCCAACCCTACTCCCTGGAAACCAGTAATCAGTTCGCCATCTCTTTTAATTTTGGCATTTGAGAATATTATATAAATTGAATCATACAGTGTGCAGCCTTTGGAGATTGCTATGTTGTTGTTTTTTTCCATGTTGAGATGCCTCCAAGTTGTATCAACAGTTAATTTTTTCTATTGCTGAGTAATATTCCATGGTATGGATGTACCATACTTTGTTTAACCATTCCCCATTAAAGGACATCTGGATTGTTTTTAGTTTGGGACTATTACAAATAAAGCTGTTAGGGATATTCGTGCACAGTTTTTTGTGTGTTTTTTTGTGTGTTGTTTTTTTTTTTTTTTTTTAAGTGAACATAAGTTTTCATTCTCAGGGATAAATGCCCAAAGCTGCAATTGCTGGGTCATATGGTAATTGCATGTTTAGTTTAATAAGAAACTGCCAAACTGTTTTCCAGAGTGGCTGTGTCATTTCAGATTTTCACTAGCAACATATGAACGATCATTTTCTCCACATCCTCACCAACATTTGATATTTATTATCCCACTTTTGATAATGTTACTGAGACAGAGGACAGTCAAGTAACTCTAATTATTCATTCAATAAATATTTGTTGAGACAAATACCATTCTATGGGCTAAGGATACAGCAGCAAATAAAACAAAAATCTCTGGGTTTGTGGAACAGATATCCCAGTGAGAAAGAGGATTTTTACAAGAAATGCAAATAGATAAAAACCACAGTATGTTACATAGTGACAAGCTCCAAGGGCCATAATTGAGTAGGGAAAGGGGAGTGGGATGTTTTCAGGTAGAATTTAACTTTCAGAAAGGGTTGGCTGTGAAGGTAACTTTTTAAAAAAAATTTTTTTAACATTTATTTATTTTTGAAACAGAGAGAGACAGAGCATTAACGGGGGAGGGTCAGAGAGAGAGGGAGACACAGAATCCGAAATAGGCTCCAGGCTCTGAGCTGTCAGCACAGAGCCCGACACGGGGCTCGAACTCAAAGACCGCGAGATCATGACCTGAGCCGAAGTTGGATGCTTAACCAACTCAGCCAGCCAGGTACCCCTGAAGGTAACTTTTTTAGTAAAAACCAGAGGAGGTAAGAAGACTGGCCGTCTGGACGTCTGAAGAGAGCATGTTTGAGGCAGGGGACCCACAAATACATAGCCCTGATGCTAGAGCTCACCTTGGTGAGTGTGAGAGACCTTGAGGAGTCTCCGGAGGCTGGAGGGAGGTGACAGGCGGACAGATCACAGAGGGCCATGTGGATTTGGGGGATGACTTTGGGTGTGACCCTGGTTGAGACTGACGACCACCAGCATGGTGGTGACTTCACGTGACTGTATCATTATAGGATCACGGTGCAGTCTTTAGCCAAGCCTCCATAAGTAAGCAGAAGAACTTGGAAGACCTCAGGCTTTAGTAG
The DNA here is from genome assembly GCF_018350155.1 of Leopardus geoffroyi. Lineage (NCBI taxonomy): Eukaryota > Metazoa > Chordata > Mammalia > Carnivora > Felidae > Leopardus > Leopardus geoffroyi. The sequence continues at coordinate 75,717,297 of NC_059342.1, read as the reverse complement.
ATAAGAGAAAACAGCAATAAACAATACCACTTGGTAAGTGACACTGTGGAAAATTTATGAACAAGCTGAAGGGGAGAGGAGGGAGGGAGGGACCGTCTCCACCTGGAGGAGAGGATGCTTCCCTTGGCCTCCCGTCTGCCTGCTCATCAGCTTTCAGGTGGGGACCCAGAGCAGTCAGAGACCATTGCTCCTCTCTCTCCTCCATCCTTTCCCCGCATCCTGTTCCTCTGCCTTTTTCTCTCCTCTCCTTTCCTCTCTTCAGCTCTTTTCTTTAAGGAAACAGGGTTAAGGGCAATCTGTAACTCTATAAAGGAGCTTCTCCCCCACTTCCCTCCTTCTGATAACGTTACTACATTGACATTAACGTAATGATAACATGTTTGAGCCACTGGCTTCTCTTACGGCCAGAGCTAGAGGCTGAGTGTAGCTCTTTAAGCTCCATTTTTTTTTTCCCCATCAGTGGTTAACTTCAAAGACCCTTTGGCAATCTTCTCAGACAGAGAATGCTGGACAGTGACATGAATCATTTAATGCCCACCTCACCTACCTCTCTGGGGTGTGGTGAAGATGAAAGGAGACAGGGTGGGTGAAAATGTAAGTGGATGATCCCATGTGAAATGCTAATTAATCACTACTTTAAAAATAATTTATTTTACAATGATTTCAAACTTACAGAATGCTCATAAGAACAATGTGGAGAAATTCTGTATCCTTGCCATGTGGTGGATGAATTTGTATGAGTTTGCTAGGGATGCTGTAACAAGGTACCACAGACTGGATGATTTAAACAACAGAAATTTATTATCTCACAGTTCTGGAAAGACCGAAATCAAATCTGAAGCTGGAGGTCAAGGTGTAGGCAGGGTTGGTTCCTTGGGAGGGCTGTGAGTGAAGGATCTGCCCTGGGCCTCCCTCTGAATTCTAGATGGAAGACTTCTCCTTGTGCCTCTTCTCATTACTTTCCCTATACATGTGTCTCTGTGTCAGCACCTCTTCTTCCCCCCCTCTTTTTTTTTTTTTTTAAGTAGGCTTCTTGCCCAACATGGGGCTTGAACTCACGACCCCGACTGAGATCAAGACTTGAGCAAGAGTCAGATGCTTAACTGACTGAGCCACCCAGGGCCCTAACATCTCCTTTTCTTATAAGGACACCCATTTTAATGGATTGAATCCACACTGATAACCTCATTTTAACTTGATCACTTCCGTAAAGATGAGTATCTCCAAATAGGGTCTCACTATTGGGTTACGGGGAGTTAAAATTTCAACATATGAATTTGGAGGAGGGGGAACATAATTCATCCCATAGTACATGGATTCCCCATTTTTACTCTCTCTCTTTTCTCTTCTCCCCCACATGTATTGTCCTTAGTCTTTTTCAGAACCATTTGAGAGCCACAGCAGATAAGGTGCCTGCATGACTCCTTAATTCACCAATGTGTATTTCTGACAGGCAGACACTCTCTCATACCAGATCAAACAAACCTCCAAAGCAGAAAATCAATACTGACATAGTACCACCCTCCAATCTACATACCCCATGCACATTTCTCCAATGGTCTCAACAGTATCTAATTCGCTTATCTAGGTGAGGAATCTGTTCAGGAATATATTGCTTTTAGTTTGTAGATCTCCTCACTCTTCTTCAATCTGTAAGATCTACTTGGCCTTTCTCTGTCCTTCATGCTCCTAACAGTTTTTAAGAGCAGAGTCCTTTCATTTTGTAGGACAACCTTCAACCAGATTCTGCCTGATGTTTCCTTAGGACCTGATGCAGTCCATGCCATCTTGGTAGGAATACCACAGAAATCACACTTTCTTATTCTCCGTGACTTACATGGGGAGACACAATGCTGACTGGTCTAACCACTGGTCATGACAACCTCGATCACCTGGTCACAATGCTAACTGCCCGATTTCCCCACACTAAAGTCACCACTTTTACTTTGTAGTTGATGAATATGCGGGAGGTATTCAGAGATTACCCTGACATCTTGTTTTTTGCAGAAATCTACCCCCTGCCTTAGCATCCATTGATAACATCTGCCTAAGTCAACCTCAACTATGATAATTGCCATGTGGTGACTTCTGTTTCCATCATTCCTTCTACATTCATTAGTTGGCATATTGCTACAAGGAAGAAATATTCCTTCACCCCATTTATTTATATGTTTGTTTGCTTTTTAGTTTATACCAGTGTGAACTCATAAAATCCCAATTAATTCAAGGGGTTGTGAGATGTTACTACCACCATTTTATTTTGATCCATCTTTGGATCAAAAGATCCAAAAATGGATCCATTTTAAATGATCCATCTTTGGCCAATGGGAGCACCTTCTAACTGACTCTCATATCTTTTTGACATACTTCGTTTGACATTCCTTATTTTATGACAAAACAACATAGTCCATGCTCATCTCATACTTTCTGTTTCTTGGTCCTGGAATCAGCTATTTCTTCAAGGACTCTATTCCTTTTGGTGGAGGAAGATATTTAGAAGCCAAGATTGTCTGGGTGTTCAGTGTTCTCACTGCTATTGTTCTAGAGAAATTGTTCATTGCTCTAGAAACTCCCAAAGGACAGAGTTAGGGAAAAAATATATGTATGGATGTATATGCATATATATGTATACATGTATGCACATATACATATATGCTTATATATATGTATATAGACATATATACACATTCATGACAATCTGACTGATTTTAAATGTCCACAAATTTGTTGTCACTCCTCCCATCAGTGGGTAAGTTTATGTCCCTTTCTATTAAAGGTAGGTAAACTTGTGTTTCATGTGTCACCGGATGAATGTGGCAGAAATGATGTTATATGATTTTTGAGGTCAGGTCAGAAAAGGCTATGCAGTTTCCACCTTTTTCACCAGAATACTTCCAAAGGAACCCTGAGCTAGCATGTAAGAAGTTCACCTATCCTGGGGATTCCAGATGATTTCAGGTCAACCCAACCAGCTGGTCTTCCCAGCTGAGGCCCCAGGCATCATGGAGCAGAGTCAGTCTGTGTTGCCTGTGCTTGCCTGGGCTCCTGACCCATAGGATATGCAAACAGAAAAAGTGGTTGTTTTATGCAACAATTTCGAGATGGCTTGTCATATAGCAACAAATAACTGGAATAACTTCCAATTCTAATACCTCAGAGTTATTTCCAGATTTGTCTTTTTATTTTTATAAATCATGTTTCCAACATTGAGAAAACTGGCTTTCATTATTCTCAAAATATTTACTCATTTGCTCAATCATTTGACTTATTTGCTTAGGATAAGCAATCTCCTAACCACACCGACTTCGTCTTCTGTTCTCCTTGTGTCCTCCTGGCCCTTGGGCACACCACTGCCCTCATGCACTACCCCACTGCACACACTTGTCAGCACCTCTGGGCAGCCAGGTGCGCAGATCCCTCTTGGTCCTCTCACCCCCAGCCCCACTCTACTGCCTTGGCTGGGGGACATGCTGATGTCTTTGAAGGAAATGGAAGGGAAGAAGGAAAGGAGGGGGAAAGAGGGAACAGGGAAGGGGAATTCTGTTGTTGTTTTCATTTTATTATGGCTGCAAGCAATCTCAAGGTCCAGATTTAGACAACAGTTGACAAATTACTGCTATACCGACATTGGTATAGTACCTGCAGTATTAAAGGTCATTAAACTGTAAACTTCATCACAAATGGGTTTCCCTATACATTTCCCTAGCTGGGTCCTCCGCCCTCTGACCTTAGGTCCTTTCTCATCCATGAGACTGCTTTTCATTTTACTTAATATGCAGCCCCTCTTTGTCTCTAGGGGGTCATCAGTTTGCTCAGTTAGTTTCAAACTGAGGCAAAGAAGGCTGATCAAGAGAGCATACTGCAATGTGCTTGGATACCCTTGGATTACCTGGACCGGGCTCTTGAGGGACTGAGATTGCACAACAGTCGGTCGGTGAGAGCCAGAGGATTTTTTTTTTTATTACGCACAAAATGACCCTGTTTTTACAACCTCAAGAGCAGCTCGTGTAATGCATACGCACTTTGAAAAGGAGAGTGTTGTTTATCAGATGTGTAGTCTTTCTTTTTCATGTAATAGAACTGGATTTGAGTCCAGTTTGTATTTTACTAGCTCTGTAGTCTCAGTCAAATCATTTCCCTCTCTTGATCTCAGGGATTATTTCTGACAAAATAAGGATTCTAATGCTTCCCTTAGAGAATTGGCATCTTAAAAAATGATAGAAGTATTCTTAGGTTTTCTAGGGAGTTTCTTTCCAAGAAACAGTTTTCATTAAACCATGTTTTCTCCTTTGAACCCTGTAAGCTCCATGTTGCATAGACACTCAGTTTGTGTTCATGCATATTTTCCACAGGATGTTGAGTCTAGAAATATAGGTTCTATTCCTGATGCTAGCAAAACTCAGTGTTTGTGTATAAGACTCTTACAAACTGAGGCCCTCAGCTTCCCACATTTATATGAAGACACTGGCTTGTCTTAGATTTCTAAGTCTAAATTCTCACTAGAAGCATCTAGGGAAATGTTTAAAAGTACAGATTTCCTCGGTGTCACCAGAGTATGCACAGTTGGGGCCTGTTTATCTGTTTTGTCCAAAGCTCTGATGTGAGCTTTGATTTAGCCAGCCCAGCTGACCCCACTGGATGATCTGGAGGATGGTCTTAGTGAGAAAACAAGGCATAGTAACCAAGGGCTCCATTTCTGGGGATGCATAGACATAGATGCAAATGTTAACCCCTTGCCCCAAACTTGGCTGGTTGACCTTGGACAAGCCATTTAAACATCTTCCAGGCTTGTCTAGAAAATAGATAATAATACTGTGATTCACATATAACCTCTGGGTAGTTCAGAGTCCCCCCACCCCCACCCCCACCCCCACACAAAAAAATTCATCAAATTGCTTCACACTCTCAAATTGGCCTATGGAAGTCCAAAGTCCCTGAAAGATATTTAGTTTCTCTTATGATCTGATGTTCTACATTATTACCCCTTCCCATCACTGCATCGATTTAGGCACCATTTTCTCCTTCAGTTTACATAGCAGCAGCAACAAAATCACTCATGTCAGCACATAAGTTTGGTACATTTTACTGGAGAATTTTGGGGGCTTCCCTGAAAGGCTATACACAGGCTCCTCTGTCATCAGGAGGCTCCCTGCTTCTCTGTTTTCCTCTTCTTTTCCATTCACCCTCTCCATCCTGGAAAGTCCTGGGCACCCTAAAAGCAGGGCACGGTCACTTTGCTCAGGTTTTAATATCAAACATGCATATCGAAACCCATTCAAGTTTTCAGAAGAACAAAGCTCTTTCTATTTGCCAGGCTTCCCCTCCTTTGACAGCAGTTGTGGTCTAGGGATAGCAAGCAGATATTCTTGGTTTGCTGTCTGTCTTTGTTTTTGTTCTCATTCCACATGTCAAACACTTAGCACAGTTCTGGCATCTGTGGCTTTCCGATCATGTGTGACACAGCTACACAAAGACAGCCTAGCCACTCTCTTCCTCTGAAGACGTTACTCCTTCTATACCCACTCAGGCAACGCACATTTCTTCTGATACGAACCCAGCTAGTACCAACCACTTTCCTCACATCCAATTTAGTATGTAAATACAGACTAGGTAGAGGATAGTATCTGGGTATTAGAGCTTCAAAAGTCTGAAGTCTGATTCTAATTTTTTTTTAATGTTTATTTATTTTTGAGATAGAAAGAGTGGGGAAGGGGCAGAGAGAGAGAGAGAGAGAGAGAGAGGGAGAGAGGGAGGTACAGAATCTGAAGCCGGCTCCAGGCTCTGAGCTGTCAGCAGAGAGCCAGACCCAGGGCTCGAACTTGGAAACAGCGAGATCATGACCTGAGCCGAAGTCGGTCGCTTAATCAACTGAGCCACCCAGGTGCCCCAGTCTAAAGTTTGATTCTAAAACAACAATGACTACAAGCATTAATTGAGTGCCAACCAGGCACCTCCTGTACTATTTCTTTCAACTGCCTGTTTGTTTGTTTTCCACAGAAGGAAACTGAGGTTCTGGGAGATTATTAAGTGGCTGAGTTAGGATTTGAATTTGGGGTATGTCTCTACAAAACCTTGGCTTCTTCTACCACATAATGTTCTTTTAAAAATAAGAGAGATCTTGGGGCGCCTGGGTGGCGCAGTCGGTTAAGCGTCCGACTTCAGCCAGGTCACGATCTCACGGTCTGTGAGTTCGAGCCCCGCGTCGGGCTCTGGGCTGATGGCTCAGAGCCTGGAGCCTGTTTCCGATTCTGTGTCTCCCTCTCTCTCTGCCCCTCCCCCGTTCATGCTCTGTCTCTCTCTGTCCCAAAAATAAATAAACGTTGAAAAAAAAAAATTAAAAAAAAATAAAAATAAAAAAAAAATAAGAGAGATCTAGCCTTTGTTACATTGCAAAGACATTAACTGATCTAAAAGAGGTGTTGATAGACAGAGACCTAATCATGCCATAAAAAATTTAATTGAACTTTATAACTTCATACAGCATGCCCTTCTCAAAACATTAGGCAATTTAAAACAGAAAAAAAAAAACATGATTCAATGTTTCCCTATATATATATTTTTAATGTTTATTTATTTTTGAGACAGAGAGTGTGAGTGGGAGAGGAGGAGGGAGAGAGACAGAGGATCTGAAGCAGGCTCTGCACTGACAGCAGCGAGCCCTATGAATGTGGGACTTGAACTCACAAACTGTGAGATCATGACGTGAGTGAAGGTGGACACTCAGCCAACTGAGCCACCTAGATGCCCCTCCTTATATCTTGATGACTGACTATATAATAGAACTGATGAACTCTGTGTAGATTTATCAGAAAAAATGACAGGACAGGAGCACCTGGGTGGCTCAGTCGGTTGAGCATCTGACTTCAGCTCAGGTCATGGTCTTGCAGTTCGTGAGTTTGAGCCCCGCATCGGGATCTGTGCTGACAAACAGCTCAGAGCCTGGAGCCTGCTTCAGATTCTGTATCTCTCTCTCTCTCCCCCTGCCCTGCTCATGCTCTGCCTCTCTCTGTCCCTCAAAAATACACAAATGTTAAAAAAAAATTTAAGAAAAATGACAAGACAAATAGTACTTTGTGTAACATGTAATTAATTCACATATTTGATGCTTTATGATTTAAGGAGATAAATATATGTGGCAATTTCTATTTTAATAATTCTTAATATAAACACATAAAGATTAGTATTTTATTTAAATTTCCCACCTGTTAATTCAATTTGGAAAAAGAATAGGTAGAGACGGAAATAAAATAGGTATAATACATGGGAAATATCTATCAGAAAGACTCTGGTCACAGATACAACTGATATTTATATATTACTCTACAGTCTATAAAATACACATATATTGTCTCATTCCCTCCTCATAACATGAGGAAAGTCTTATAATCATTGGACTGGTGATATAACTTAGGTTCAGAGAGCTATGCAGAGTTGCACAAAATGACATTCAGGAAAGGACAGAACCAGGAATTAAACTGGGGTCTTCTGTCACTGAATTTCATGTTGTTGCCATTCAATCATCCTAGGAGGGAGCAGATAAATAAGTATAAGAGCTGACTATAGCCTATGTAATTTGTAATAACCCAAACCTCAGATTAATCAACAGTCAAAAAAAAAAAAAAAAAAAAAAAAAAGGAAAGGAAAGAAAAAACTCAACAGGAACTGTAGTTTAATCATTAATTCAATTACTATTTATTTAGTTCCCACGATGTGCCAGGCAAATGGCAGTGGGTTTCCAAGAATGGACAAGACACGAGCTTGCAGACACACAGGGAAGGTAGCCATTAAGTAAACATAATTTTGCCCAGTTTGAGATCCATTGGGAAGAGTAGACAACTGATGTTTACATCCATGTTATGGTAAACGTCCCACTGTTTTTATTGGCACATTCTAAGATGAGAGGCATGTGCAACCCCAGGCTACCCTGTGCAAGAGCCTGTAGCCATAGAATAGACATCAGTGAAATGCAGCATTCTCTCAACCTGTGGTCTTATGGTCATTGTGTCTGACAATGGCACCTCTGTTCAAACACACCAAACCTTGATTTACCCGGAAAGGTTTACCAGACACTTACGTAATATAGACACTTGTCACTTGACTATATTATTTATTTTTCAATCAAAGAAAAAAACCTTATTGCAGAGTATTCAGTTAACAGTCTCTAGAAACTGAGAGAAATCCATTCTCCCGTCTCCCAAAACTTCAACATTTAACATAGATAAGGTCTCCTGTTTTCAAGTCTTCCTCTTAGTCTGCCTCTTGTTTCTTCAATACGTGTTTATGCCTACATGTAGTATATGTAAGCTTTATGTGCGTATAAACACAAGAATATAATCAGCACTTTTGAATTCCGGACCCAATTCAAGGACAAGAACATGATCTTGGAGTCACATCTACTAGTGTTTTCCTCTTCATTCCATCCCACTGCTTCATTGTTTATATGGAGATATTTTAAAAAGTCAAACAATAGTATGAAACTTTTATCAAAATAGCAAAATATCAGTCTTTCACCACTGAGTCCTACTTCCCCGAGGCTCACAGTTTCAACACATTCAAAATATTTATCTGGGTACTTGCTTCCATTTTTCTGAGTTATGCAATATATATTTTTAGTCCTAATTCTGGACATTATCCATGAACTTTTAACTGTGTATGATGAAGTTTTGGCTGCTGTCTTACAATATGCCCCACGGCCCATTCCTTGTACCAACACATAAGCACACACATTTTCCTTTCCTTAACTTCTTAAGATAGTTCTATCACATTTCAAATTAAATCAAGGTTTAGTGTTTATATTATTAGACTATGTAAATATCTTAAGAGCTGAGCCATGAAATACAGCATAATTATTTCCTTTCTTTGTATACATTTTCTTTCCCTTGGGTTTAAAATCGCCTCAACAATCCATTTGTTCAGGGATGTTTTTAAAACTCCAAATATCCCCTAGAACAATACAACTTGTTATTTTGGTTCAAAATGAAAGAAATGTATGTATGTATGTGTGTATGATATGTTTTTTACCCTTGGAGACCACTGTCCTGAAGCCCACTGTTCTTGGGCTCTAGTGCCAACTGACTACTAACTGCTCTCCAAGTTTTGCAAATAGCTCTTGCCTTGAGTTTCCCTTCATCCTCCTCCTGGGGACTCCTTTTGTCTTCTCTGCAGTACACAAGCTGCTATTTTCTGACTGCCATCCTTCTCTTATTTATATTTTCATTCCTTATTTTACTGGAACAAATGAGCCTAGTGTGGAAACTTAATATTTTGAGTTCTTGCATACCTCAACCCATCTTTTGCTTTTGCTTTTGGCTTTTACATTTGAATAAGAATCTAAATATTAAGTGTTATAAATTCTTCACAATTTTAAGACCTTACTCCATTTTCTTCTAGTGTCTGGGATTGTGTTATCAGAACTGTGATGGCATTTTGATATCCAATATTTTTTACATGAACTGTCTTCTTCTGCTCCCTGAAAATTCTTATCACCTTCCCAACATCATTAATGTTCGCAATTTTCACTATGGTAAACTTTGATTTGTACTTGTATAATTATTTCACATATGCATGCACACATGCGCACGTGCCCACCCACACACTGTTTCCTCCCTTCCATTATCTGTGGTCTTTCTTTCTGGAACCTCTACTAGTTATTTCCTGGACTTTCTGATTGATCCTCTAGTATTTCAACAATTTCTTCTCCTATTTTCCATATATGTATCCATTTTCTCTACTTTCTGGGATATTTTCTCACCATTATTTTTCAATTCAATTTGAAAATATTTTTGAGGGGAAATCATGGGGGGTTTTAATGTTTATTTTTATTTTTGAGAGAGACACAGAACACAAGTGAGGAAATGGCAGACAGAGAGGCAGACATAGAATCCAAAGCAGGCTCCAGGCTCTGAGCTGTCAGCACAGAGCCTAATGTGGGGCTTGAGCTCATGAACTACAGGTATATGACCTGAGCCAAATTTGGAAGCTTAACTGAATGAGCCACCTAGGCTAATAACTTTTTTCTAATGACTAACTTAATTTCCAATAACTTTTTTTCTTTGTTCTTAGATCATTCCTTTTCCTAACATTGCATTCTTGAGTGGGGGTGTAACAATTCATTTTGCATTTACATATCCTTCCATTTTACCTCTGAGTATAATGTTACATTTTGGGTTTTGTCTTTAATGTTAGAGCCTGTCCTCAAATGCCTGGGAATCATCGACCATCTATTATATTTAGGAATAAAGAAGAAAAATCTGCCACATGAGTGGGTTTTGTGGATTACTGGGTTGTCCTCTCTGTATGTTGATGTAATAGTACTCAGTTGTTTCACTGGAATCTTCAAAAGCCATTACTTTATTTTTCCCTCTGGGCCACTCAGGATCTCCAGAGAGGAAGCCCCATCTCTTGGCTAGAGAGGGTAGGGAGTATGTGGTTGCCGTTCATAATATTTGCTTAATTTTCTTGTTTTCAAAATGGCTTTTCGCTTCATCCTCTGCTTGACTGGACTTTGTACTTTAAAGTAGCCCTCATTCTACATCCCTTTATAACAAAATACTTGCCTTTGCTGCAGAGTCAGGAAGGGACAGTTGCCTGACAGCACAGGGCATAGAAGAGCACCTGGGGGTCTAACTTCTTGTGCAGATTCTAGATCAGTCAGTACTTTAAGCCCTATGCCTTTCAAGCTATCCAATGTCTATAATTTTTTAGCTTTTCTGGAGTTCTATGATACAAGTAAGCTTTTTTTTTTTTTTTTTTTTTTTTTAATAAGGATCTCTTTTGAAAGGCTCTTGGGTTTCAGGATTTTCCAGTCTGTTAGGTCAGTTACAACTTACTCATCTGCTTTCCACCTTTGAGAAATGTGCTAATGCCCCTTTTTCCAGGTTATCTTGTCTCTGGTTCTCTGCATCCTTATGAATTAACACATTTTAGTTTCATTATCATCATTTTCATGGTGATTCAAAAGGAAACATATAAAAACACATATGCTAGATTACAATTTTAACTGAAATTCTTCTGTCCTACATTCACATAATATGAATCTGTATAATGCAAATTATATGAGTACAGGCTATTTAAATAATGTGATTATAGACTATGATAATATAAGTATATCACCTCCAGAATTGCAAAATGTAATAGAAATCCTGGAACTCAACCCTTTGCTATTATTTCTCATGGGAAATACTCTATACGGGAATTTTTAGGTTTCGTGTGCTTTTTCAAAAACATGGACCTCAAGCATACTGAAGAAGAGGCACGCAATTTTACACAAATTCTTGTGAATTCCCTAACAGGGATATATGAGAACACATGGGAAAGAAACCTTAGGAACTGGAGGAGGGGAGGCCTTCCTGAGGAAATGACTTTTATATGAGACAGGGAGGATGAGTCAGAATTGGTCAGTATAACCGGAGTGAGAGAGTATGTGTATGTGTATATGTGTGTGCCTGTGTGCACATACACACGTGTTTACTGGAGATGTAGTGCAGAAAAGACTGGGAATAAAAGTGCTTCAGCCTACATTGAATAACTTTGGCTAGAGAGGGCCTACATTGGGCCTACACTGAACAACTTTTAGATGTTAAGGATGGATGGAGAGCAAAGTGAAACCATGGGAGGATCTTTAAAAAGAAGACTGAACAAATCAGATTTTAATGTTAGAAATACATTTCTTTCTCTAGAATGCAGAATCATTGTACAGGAGTAAGAGTCAATGTTAGGGATTCAGATGGGAGGATACTGTTGATACCCAAACAGGAAAAGTTTGGATCAGAGCACACTTGTGGTGTGTTAGAGAGAAATCAGTGGATCATGAAAACATTAGGTAGATGAATTCAAATGACTTGATGATGGATGAGGTTTGAGAGTAGACAGAGACAGAAAAGGTGAGGATTGCTATTTGTTCACTCATCCATTCACTCATTTGTCTCAGAAACCCTGAGTAAAATTTACTCTCAAAAGGGAGCATGGGTGGTAAAGCATATTGAGAGTAGGAGACTGTTAACAGTTCTGCTTTTGAGATACCTGAAATTTCAAGTTGAAATTTCATGTAGGAAGTTCGATGTGCTTTGAAGTCATGGGTTCTTCTGGACTGCAAGTAGATGAGAAATATGAGCATAGAGGCCATCAGTGAATCCATGAGAGTAGAAATCACTCAAGAAAAGCATGTTCACTGAGAAGAAATATGAGCCTGGAATTCATCTCTCAGGACAGGCAGAGGAAGAGAAGCCACCATAGGACTTTGAGACACAGTTACTAGAAAAGTGGAGGGAAAGCAAGTCAAGTGAGTTATCAGTGAAGCAAAGGGAACAACATAGGAAGGAAGGAATGGTTAATTAAATAAAGAATTGAAAGGTGTTCCAATGTGCAGCCACAAGGAGGTCACTGACGATCTAGTTGAAAGTGTTTCAGTAGAGTTGTAGGAAAAGCCTAATTGGAGGGGCGCCTGGGTGGCTCAGTCGGTTGAGCGTCCGACTTCAGCTCAGGTCACGATCTCACGGTTCATGAGTTCGAGCCCCGCGTCAGGCTCTGGGCTGATGGCTCAGAGCCTGGAGCCTGCTTCCGATTCTGTGTCTCCCTCTCTCTCTGCCCCTCCCCCATTCATGCTCTGTCTCTCTCTGTCTCAAAAATAAATAAACATTAAAAAAAAATTAAAAAAAAAAGCCTAATTGGAGAGGTTCAAAAAGTGGCTGAGAAATAAGGATATGTAGACAGCTAGCATAGAAAATATCTTCAAAATGCTTGGCTAAGAAGGAAGAGAGAATTGGAGGATAAAGAGGGATGAAAAGGAGAGGAGGAAAGATTATTATAGATTGCTAGTTTAAAGTGTGAGAAGTAAACATTTTAAAAATGGAATAATCCAGGGGCGCCTGGGTGGCGCAGTCGGTTAAGCGTCCGACTTCAGCCAGGTCACGATCTCGCGGTCCGTGAGTTCGAGCCCCGCGTCAGGCTCTGGGCTGAGGGCTCAGAGCCTGGAGCCTGTTTCCGATTCTGTGTCTCCCTCTCTCTCTGCCCCTCCCCCGTTCATGCTCTGTCTCTCTCTGTCCCAAAAATAAATAAAAACGTGGAAAAAAAAATTAAAAAAAAAAAAAAAATGGAATAATCCAGGGGCGCTTAGGTGGCTCAGTCGGTTAAGCATCTGACTTCAGCTCAGGTCATGATCTCATGGTTCAGGAGTTTGCGCCCCACGTTGGGCTCTGTGCTGACAGCTCAGAGCCTGGAGCCTGCTTCAGATTCTGCATCTCCCTCACTCTCTGCCCCTCCCCCACTCATGCTCTGTCTATCTCTCTCTCTCAAAAATGAAACAAATATTTTTTAAAAATGGAATAATCCAGTGAGAAAGAAGAAGCAGGGAATGAGATAGGGGTATGGATAAAGGGAGGAATGTGATAAGTCAAGAAAGGCTTGGGGTATGTAGCACAGATGTCAAGACTTGTTTTTCTTTTTTCCTTTCCTCTTCCTTTCTTCTTCTTCTTCTTCTTCTTCTTCTTCTTCTTCTTCTTCTTCTTTTCTTACATAAACAGGGAAGGTGTGAGGATGGGTCATATAAAACTAAATTTATAGGTCAGGTTGTAGGCAACTGAGATGTGTATTTCTAATGCTTTTATATAGTTGGTTAAAAGGAAATGAAATAATTTTCTGTGAGTGGGATGGCAGAGAAAATGTAGAAATTTGGAATAGTTATTGAAATACTGGAGAAAGGGAAAGTAAATTTAAAAATATAATTGGGTGCCTGGCTGGCTCAGTCGGTGGAGCAGGTTACTTGTTCTTGGGGTTTGTGAGTTTGAGCCCCACATCGGGTGTACGGTTTGCTTAAAAATAAAATCTTTAAAAATATATGTGTAACTGAAATTGCTTTGAAGAGTGAAGGGCGAAAACTGATGATCATCATTTTATAATGACATCACATGTCTGATGTTGTAGAAGAACACCAGCTTGGGGACAGAAAGATCTGGATTTGATCTGCTCAACAGTTTTCCAGTATGTAAATGAATTCAAATTTTTTTTAATTTAATTTATTTTTTAAATTTACATCCAAGTTAATTAGCATATAGTGCAACAATGATTTCAGGAACAGATTCCTTAATTCCCCTAACCCATTCAGCCCATCCCCCCTCCCACAACCCCTCCAGCAACCCTCAGTTTGTTCTCCATATTTAAGAGTCTTTTATGTTTTGTCCCCTTCCCTGTTTTTATATTATTTTTACTTCCCTTCCCTTATGTTCATCTGTTTTGTATCTTAAAGTCCTCATGTCAGTGAAGTCATGTATTTCTTTCTCTAATTTCGCTCAGCATAATACCCTCCAGTTCCATCCATGTAGTTGCAAATGGCAAGATTTCATTCTTTTTGATTGCTGAGTAATACTCCATTTTTTGTGTGTGTGTGTGTGTGTGTGTGTGTGTGTGTGTGTGTGTGTGTATCACATCTTCTTTATCCATCCATCCTTTGATGGACATTTGGGCTCTTTCCATACTTTGGCTATTGTTGATAGTGCCGCTATAAACATGGGGGTGCATGTGTCCCTTCAAAAAAGCACACCTGTATCCCGTAGATAAATGCCTAGTAGTGCAACTGCTGGGTCGTAAGGTAGTTCTAGTTTTAATTTTTTGAGGAACCTCCATACTGTTTTCCAGAGTGGCTGCACCAGTTTCCATTCACACCAGCAGTGCAAGAGGTCCTCTTTCTCCACATCCTCGCCAACATCTGTTGTTGCCTGAGTTGTTAATGTTAGCCATTGTGACAGGTGTGAGGTGGTATCTCATTGTGGTTTTGATTTGTATTTCCCTGATGATGAGTGATGTTGAGCATTTTTTCATGTGTCAGTTGGCCATCTGGATGTCTTTTTTTTTTTTAACAAACAGTTTACATTTATTTATTTTTAAGAAACAGAGTGAGACAAAGCATGAGTGGGGGAGGGGCAGAGAGAGGAGACCCAGAATCTGAAGCAGGCTCCAGGCTCTGAGCAAGCGGTCAGCACAGAGCCTGATGCGGGGCTCGAACCCATGAACCGTGAGACCTGACCTGAGCGGAAGTCGGATGCTCAACCGACTGAGCCACCCAGGCGCCCCTGGATGTCTTCTTTCAAGAAGTGTCTATTCATGTCTTTTGCCCATTCCTTCACTGGATTATTTGTTTTTTGGGTGTTGAGCTTGATAAGTTCTTTATAGATTTTGGATACTAACCCTTTATCTGATATGTTGTTTGCAAATATCTTCTCCCATTCCATTGGTTGCCTTTTGGTTTTTCTGATTGTTTCCTTCACTGTGCAGAAGCTTTTTATTTTGATGAGGTCCCCATAGTTCATTTTTGATGAATTCAAATTTTCTGAATCTCCATTTTGTCATCTGTACAATGGGGTAATTTTATCCACTTTGCAGAATTGGGCATTGGCAGCCTTTGGCACATGGCAGCTATTATTTTTATTAATACATTTTTTTTGTTTTTGATTCATATCCAAGATGTATGTAAACGTGTTCCCAGTTAAAAAAATATATATTCTCCAAAAATCACTGAAGACATTTACTCCTTTCTATATAATTAAAAAAAAGTAGTTCTGTCAGTTTATTTCACTGTGTTCTTCAGTGACATTAATTCCTTACGATGTTGCTAGTTACCCAGCCAAAACAGTTTTAGTGTTCAAATATGTTTAAGACATATTTCTTTATATTACAATAAAGAATTGGGTTTCTTTATTATGAGACTTATCAGTGTCTTTAATATACCCATGTGCATTATGAATTTTTATAAGAAACATATAACTTGTGACAGTACCCAAGGTTTTTGGATCAAGATTTTCTTTTTCTTGGGACAGATATTCTGGGACTATTAGTCTTGGGACTAATATTCTGTAGAAATCCTCAGTAAATATTCCGACTGATCAGAGACCTCTTTCAAGAGGATAGGAAAGATTATTGCAAAACTCAATAAACTAGTAAAAAGATATCTCTACCCCCATGTTCATCGCAGCATTATTTACAATGGCCAAGACATGGAAACATCTGAAGGGTCTGCGGGTGGATGAATGGATAAAGTAAATGGAGTATATGTATAATGGAACAATCATTCAGCCATAAAGAGAAGGAACTCCTAATATTTGTGACAATATGGATGAAGCTGGAGGACATTATGCTAAGTTTAAGAAGCCAAGACGTAGAAGGATAAATACTTTAGGATCTTATTTATAGGTGGAACTGAAATGAAATTGAAGTCCTAGTAACATGGAGTAGACTGGTAGCTGCCAAGAGTTTTGATGTTGGGAGAATGGAGATCAATTGGTCAAAAGGTAAAGACTTTCACTGACACAATTAATAAATTCTGGGGATCTACTGTATAGCATGGTGACTATTAATAATACTGATTGTGTACTTAAAATATGCTAAGAGAGTAGATCTTAAGGGTCCTCACCACATCAATAATAAATAAATACATAAATAAATAATGTAACTATGTGAGATGATGCATATGTTAATTAGCTCAATTGTGATAATAATTTCATAATGTATAGGTATATCAAAATATCATGTTGTACCTTAAATATATGCAATCTTTATTTGTCAATTATACCTCAGTCCAGCTGGGAAAAAATAAAGGGTAGGGTGCTATGACTGTCTTACAATTGAGAATCCCTTGTGTGAATCATTAATTCTTCATTTATTTATACACATGTTTATTCTTTCACATTTCTTTGGTACATGCATTCAGTGGTGTACCAAAGCTGGCTTGTGTTGCCCCACAAGAGACTACTGTTAAGTTTTCAGGAATTTTGCAAGTCAGCTGACGTCATGTTAATGGCTTGAAAACGACCATGGTGGGAGCATTCACGCCACAGAAATTGGCAAGCATGACAGATCTGAGCTTCCTCTTGTGGAGAGCCAGTCGTTGAACATTTACTAGCACACCATTGAAACAGAGTTGAGACCATACAATATTAAGGTGAATCTGACATGTTTTCTGCACTTGAGAGGCTTCCTTTCTGTTGGGGAAGAAATAAGAAATGGACCCAGATAACTATAAAACACAATGGGAAGGGATTCTTAATAATTGTAAAAAATAATATTTATCAAAGACTTGCTATGTGTTGGGCATAGTGTTCCTCATGTACGATCTACTGAATGCTTAAAAATAAGGTTGTGAAGTAGATGAATACTATCCTTGTATATGTAACAAAGAAGGAGGCACAAAGTGTAAGTAATTTGTTTTTTAGAAATTATTTTCTAAAGTGTCAAAACTCTAACTCAGGTGTCTGACTCGCACGCAGGCCCTGGGCATCTGATTTATCCCATCTCCCATGCATTAAGAGATAGTCATCTACAGTTGTATGGGATTCTGATAAGGGGAAAAAGAGAGGACAGAGAAAAGGGAAATGACAGCCTTTTGCAGATACTTCATTTATGCTTCCAATGAGTAGACACAGCCCTTTCCCCCCACCTGCACACTCCACGCAAGCACAAAGGAGTGAGCGGAGGTGAACCTTGTCATTAGAGGCCTCAACTCCAATTGTCCTTGTCTCTGGCATGGAGCCAGATCCCCTGCTCTAGTCCGTGTCGTTTTTCTCTAAGGTATGCACAAAGTAGAGGTTACTCATGTCACATCTGTTCTTGCTTTGTGGGGCCATTGGAAAAAAAAAAAAAATCACTGACTTTATTTTCCAAGAGAGACCCTTTAAGAAAGGCCGGATGCAGAATGGCCAGCAGGGAAACCTGTGTACGTCCTTAAAAGTGATTCTTCCAGCTTTAGTATTCATAAAGCATACCTTGGCATATGTGTTCAGACTCTAATGATTCCCCCTGACCCCTGTTCAGGTTTAGAATTTCAGAAACATCACAATGCTACATTCCTTCTCTGCAAAGGAAATCGGACCTCTATGTCTATATTACACACCCATATGCAAAATCTTCACAGATAGGATTGGCTTTTCTATGGTTTTTCACCAGAACAGCTTCCAGCTTTAAAGCAGCCTTATATTTTGTGTCCTGGTTTTCTAACTCAAAGGCTTTCTTCTGCTAATGGCCTTTGTTTGAAATGAATAGTGTTTTTAGGGAGCCTTATTTCTATGATTCTTCCATATCTTATGTATTCTATTTAAAATACTCATGGTACACAGCTGGATACAGTTATAGGCAAATTCTATGTCAGCGTGGCAATTCATATTTGAAAGTAAACTGAAGAAATGTGGACAATTTTCAGGCAATGTGCACAAAAACTTCTTGAAATGGGGCACACTGTGTGGCTATCAGGCTGATTCCAGAAAACCTGGATATCCTTTTCCTCTTCTCTCATGGCAAATTAGTAGTAATGCAATTAGTAAGTAGATATGTAAAAACATTGTGGTTATGAGAGTAAGATCCTTAGGGGACTGAGGAGCCACTAAACTGCTAAGCTACAGAGTGTCATGCTGTGGTCTGTATTTTCAGGAGACTCCCTCTGATAACTGTAGAGAATGTATTAGATGGGGAGACCCTGAAAGGAGAGATCAGAAAAAGGCTGAGGAAATAGGACATTATTCACATTCATCACCAATTTAGTTAGGAGTGAGGAGAGGTCTTACTTCTGGTCAATCTTGACTGCTCTATTTGAAACAAGCTCTTACATGTGCAGGGATGTAACATTTCTGCTCATTGACCTGGGTAACTAATTCTCTCCTTACGTACTTATGTCTTGTCTCCCCAGTCATATACTGGAAGTTCTTGGTGGGTAGAAAATATGCTTTGCAATGATACATGTCCTCCTGTTTAGGACAGTATTTTTTGACTCAGTATGTATTTTTTTTAATTCTTATTTATTAAGAAGACATTTATTAAGACATATAAAAATTATATACATTTTAGATGTATGGTGTGATGTTTTAATATATGTTTCATTGTGAAATGGTTATCACAATCAAGCTAATTAACATATCCATCATTTCCCATATTGCCATTTTATTTTTGGGGCTGAGAACATTTGAGATATACTCTCTTAGCAAGTTTCAAGTATACATTATTATTAACTATTAACTATTATTAGGTCTACAGAATTGATTCAGCTTTTTTTTTGTTTGTTTGTTCATTTCTTAGATTGTACAAATAAGTGAGATCAGTATTACTTGATTACACTATTACTGGTAATTCTCTCTCTTTTTCTCCCTCCCTCCTCCTACCCCCTTTCTTGCCCTTTGGACAATCTACACAGGCCATTCTTGATGCTGGATACATCTCAGTTCTGCATATCCATTTATTTGCACATTGGAGATAAAATACCTGAGTTTCTATTTCCACCTGTGTAACCACTCTTGTAGGACTCATGGCAAATCACCAACTAATCTGTGCCTCAGCTTTCTTGTCTTTCAAATATAGTTATTAAATTAAATATATGTTAAGGGCTTAGAATAGTTCCTGGCACAGGACACCTGGGGGGTTCAGTTGGTTAATTGTCCAACTCTTGATTTTGGCTCAGGTCATGATCTCACAGTTCATGGGATTTAGCCCTGTGTAGAGCTCTGCGTTGACAGTGAGAAGCCTACTTGGGATTCTCTCCCTCTCTCTTTCTGCCTCTCTCTCTCTCAAAATAAATAAATAAACTTAAAAAAAAAAGAATAATGCCTGACATATATCAGGCATTTAACACATATAATTTCATTTCCCTTCCTAAATTTTTCTACCACTTTTTGGTCTGTCTAGCTACTCCATTGACCTTTGTCTTTTGATTTGATAGATCTCTTCTTGTTTTCTTTTTTTTTTTTTTTTTTAATTTTTTAAATGTTTGCTTATTTTTGAGAAAGACACAGAGCATGAGCAGGAGAGGGGCAGAGAGAGAGGGAGAAACAGATCTGAAGCAGGTTCCATGCTCCAGGCTGTCAGCACAGAGCCGATGTGGGGCTCAAACCCATGAACCACTGGATCCTGACCTGAGCCGAAGTCAGATGCTTAACTGACTGAGCCACCCAGGTGCCTCTCATCTCATTTTCTTATAAGGATACAAAAATAAATTAATACAAAACAATTGTAACTTCATTTAAAACAAAGACATGCTTGGCTGGGAAAGAAAGATGTTTTATTGTTTTGTACCACCTGACTATGACAGGTGATTGAAATACACTGCCAGGTCTCCATTTACTGGGCCAGTTACGTGGGCATGTTATGTTCTGCAGCAATTCATTTGAAAATGAACTGAGTGGGATATGGTTTACCAAAAGGGGAGGACAATTGAAAAGAGGGTTATGAAGTGCCATTCATTACGTATTCCTCACTCAGAGTTACCCGGAGAGTGTCTGCATGGCTTTATTTATTGAACACCTATTTCTGGAACACCTTCAAGGCTCCAGACTGGGAAGGAGGTGCTACTGCAGACTTTAAGGTGAAGGACAGTGTCTTTGATCCAAAGGCATCTGTCAAGTAGGGACAACAGACAGGCTAAAGCTAAATGGCAATGTGATGGGTTTTCTGCTGTGAATGAAGGATGCTTTGGGAACACAGGGAGGGCAGTAAGATGCAGAAGAGGCTTCCCAGTGGGTGTGATGAGAATATGAATGGAAGCAATGATGGCACTGGAAAACTCCTACAGGTTGTCTGGCCCAAGATCCTCCACTATAAACCAGTAAACTATAGGCAAGAGAAACACCTGAGCTCCTGTAGCACACTCCAGGAAGCTGAAATGAGAAGCTTTTCAATTTACACATGGACTTGTGGGATATGGGCAACATTGTTGGAGGATGGGTTCTTGGGGAGCAGATACTGAGATGCAAGGTGTTTATTAGGGAGCAATGTATACGAGAGGAAGAGAGAGGTGTGGGATTGATTGAGGGAGAAGCACAGCTATGCAGGTCTGACCACGGCTCAGCCAGTCCTGAGAACAACTTGTCAGAGTGCCCCATTAAGCTCAAATGGCTTTACACCCCTCTCCCAGTCTCTGGAGGCAGGCTTTCCCAGCAGGGTATGAGCCTGTGAGGCAGTTCTCTGTGGCTGAGGTGGACGCTGAGTTGCTGGCAATTAGAGGCTCTCTGCTGACTGCATTCCCAGTACCTGGGTAGCATGCTCTTCCTTAAAAGGGATCTGGATGGCACAGCTTTGTGCCTACCAGAACAGAACTGGGTTCAGCTAATATGTATTGAAAACATACTATGTGCCAGACTATTATATATACATTATCTCATTTGATTCTCCCAGTTAGCTTTTGATGAAAGTATTCTTTTTCTATCTGTAAGTTAATGAATTGATGGACCAGTTTCTTTTTTTTTTTTAAATGTTTTGTTATTTTTTTAATGTTTTATTTATTTTTGAGGGAGTGCAAGTGGGGGAGGGGCAGAGAGATCAGGGACAGAGGTTCTGAAGGAAGCTCTACCTTAACAGCAGGGAGCCCAATGTGGGGCTTGAACTCACGAACCCATGAGATCATGAGATCATGACCTAAGCTGAAGTGGGACGCCACAGACTGAGCCACTCAGATGCCCCTGGGCCAGTTTCTTTGTAGCTGTGAAAATGTCAGTGGCAGAACCCAATGGGTCTGAGAGCATTGCCTAGCATCATTTGTATTTGAGATCAGCAGCAGGCATTGCAACAAACATGTCTCAGGAGGGAGCACAGACAGAATCAGGCTATGGTTTTGTTTAAGACAAACTGTTGAATTTCAGTCAAAATGGCCAATGTCTGAGTCTACTTCTTCCCCTGAGGATTTTACAGATATTGCTGAGAAAATAGACCATTTTGGGGTGCTTGGGTGGTTCACTTGGTTAAGTGTCCGGCTTCAGCTCAGGTCATGATCTCGCGGTTCATGGGTTTGAGCCCTGCATCAGGCTCTGTGCTGACAGCTCAGAGTCTGGAGCCTGCTTTGGATTTTGTGTCTCCCTCTTTCTCTGCCCCTCTCCTGCTCATGCTCGGTTTCTCCTCTGTCTCTCAAAAGTAAATAAAAGTGTTTAAGAAAATTTGAAAACAAAAAAGAAAATAGACCATTTTTATCATGCAAACACAGGCTCCACCTTTGGGAACAGACCCCTAAAATTGCCCCCCCCAACCCCTCCATCCAAATCAGGAATCTCATCTATAATGCTCTAGACAGGTTGCTTGAATATTGCTAATGACTGGACACATGCAACCTCATAAGGAAGTACCCTTATTGTGATTCTGCTACCCTCTGGAGTCACATGGGAAAATAGCAACTCCCCTTCCCTTTGACTGTCTTTTTAGATAAGCAAGAACAGCCCTCATGCAAACATGTCTTCTTTCCCCCACACTGCTAACCCTGGCTAAAACACCATGACCTTGGTTTATTCGCCCACCCTCTCTCAGGTTTTCTTCCTCATTCATGCAGTGGAGGTAAGTATGTCCACCTAGTAGGATTGTAAAGCTTAAGTGAAACACTGCATTTGCATGGTAAGCACTCAAAAAACAGTAGTCCTTACGGCCAATGCCACTGGTCTTACATTTATTCTCATGGGGAATGAATTGGAGGGCACTCTACTTTAATTCATGAGGACACATACTTCATTTACAAAGAACATGAATGTGCATAAATTTCTTTTGTTTTTGTTTTATTTTCTCCCAAATGGAATGTGTGTTGGACCCAGGTATGGTGCCCCAGTGTCTGCACACATAAGACTGCTTACGGGGTATAGGAATCCCCTGCACTCTATGGCTTTCCAGTGGGCATATTTGTTTGCTTATTTATTTAACATTTATTTATTTTTAAGACACAGAGTGTGAATGGGGGAGGGGCAGAAAGAGAGGGAGACACAGACCAGGCTCTGAGCTGTCAGCACAGAGCTCAATGCGGGGCTTGAACCCACAAACCATGAGATCATGACCTGAGCAAGGTACCCCTCCATTGGGCATGTTTAAAACACTGTTTGGGTGGCTTAGTTGTTTAAGCATCCGACTCTTGATTTTGGCTCAGGTCTTGATCTCAAGGTTTTTGAGATTGAGCCCTGGGATGGGCGCTGTGCTGACAGTGCAGAACCTGCTTGGGATTCTTTGCCTCCCTCTCTCTGCCCCTCCCCTGTGCATGCTTTCTCTCTCTCTCTTTCTCTCTCTCTCTCTCTCAAAATAAATAAATAAACTTGAAAAAAATAAATATGCTGGAAAATTTGAATTCACATCCCCATATTGTGTGGAAGTAAACTAAGACTTAGAGTGACAGCCTCATCCAAAATCACACACATAGACAGACAGTCAGAGCCAGTACTTGGAGTCAAGCATGCTCTTTCTTACATCCCAGAGGCACTGAATAATGTACGGGTTATGGCCTTCTTGGAAAATCTCATGGATTCTCTCCCTGGAGAGAAGGGGACTTTTCTCTCTCTCTGTCTCTCTCTCTCTCTCTCTCTCTCTCTCTCTCTCTCTCTCTCTCACACACACACACACACACACACACACACACACACACACTTTTGTTTAATTTCAGGAGGCATATACGCCCTAAAATGAGAACTCCTAATTTAAAGACACTACAGTTAATAGTCCCAGTAATACAGAAATCAAGCTGGTAGGGAACGATTTCTGTGATCTCCTGAATAGAGAGAACAGAATTGGCAGAGAAAATACTAAATGGGTAGTGGATTCATTGTAAGAGAATCAGTGAAATTTGTGTGAAAATTTCACATCTCTTCTATATTAGGAGAGGCTAATATTCTTGGAATAAAGAATGAAATCATGGGCACTCAGAACAGAGCTCCTAATTTTAAAGCTAATGCATGTTCTATTAGCTGCATATGTCAGAACGCTCTGATTCATAATTCCACCAGGCCTAGAGCTATCTGTCCCAGGGGACAACAGAAATAGAAAAGAGGAAAAAAAAAATCAGATGTTTGTTATGTCTTTGGCCAGGCCCAGACACATGGCGATGTTTGTTTGTTTTGTGTGAGCGTCTTTTTCTGCTCTCTCTTAAACTATTATGAGAACTTCTCAATTCTAATCATCTCTCTACCTCCCTGCCTCCAGAGCTCCCCCACTTTCTTATACATCCTCCATATAAATCTCGCCCAAACTCAGGGCTCCTGACACTGCACCTGCAGAACTGGTGAAAAGTATAGAGTCCTGAACCACACCATCAAAAACTGAGGTTAACATAAGGTTTCACTTTGAGCTTAGACCTCTGCATTTGTAATTAGTGGCTTCACGGATTCTATGGCTTGGTCATGTTTGAGAACTTTCTCTAAGACATACCAGTCACCTTTCTACAATTCTCCAACCTAGAGTACGCTGTGCTAGTTGTTCAAGGTAGCTCATTAGCGCTATAAGAACCTCTCAACACAGCTATCTAGTCTTCCATGACCTTCCATAAGAAGTCCTAACACGGTCAGCATGTTTCATTTCTCAGTTATTTTCCTGGAGATTTATGAGTTTCTGAGAGAGAGCATTATAGAGTAGCAACAGCATTGCACCGAAACCCATTAGATGGATCTCCTGTCCCGAGGAAACCATCCTCACCTGTCTAGGTCACTCGTATCTCTTGATACTGACTCTACCTCCACAGTGCTAGTCTTCGCTCTGGTCTTCTTCTCACCTTAGTTGTGCAGAGTAGACCTTTCCTTCCTTATAATACCTGGCCAGGAAGCAGGGCTGACTTCCACTATAAAGAACATCTTTTAAAACAAAGATCTCTCTCTCCAAAGCGGTTCACATATCAATTGCCAAGAGGGTACATCTCTCTCCAACTCATCACAAGACTGTTACCTTGTATAGAACTATTACGAGTCCTATCCTTCACCTGCCTCCCACCTTCCATGGCCCTACCATAACCTAAATGATTGATTCTCACCTGTAGCTACATGTGACATTTATCTGTGGAGTTAAAAACAAAAATACTGATGCCTGGGCTCCAATGCAGATCATTAAATAAATTTCTAGGAGTGCCTGGGTGGCTCAGTCGATTGAGTGTCCGACTTCAGCTCAGGTCATGATCTCATGGTTTGTAAGTTCGAGCCCCACATCAGGCTCTGTGCTGACAGCTCAGAGCCTGGAGCCTGCTTCAGATTCTGTATCTCTCTTTCTCTGCCCCTTCCCTGCTCATGCTATCTCTCTTTTAAAAATAAATAAACATTAAAAATTTTTAAATAAATTTCTGAGGAAAGGCCTGCAGCACAGATATTTTTTTAAATGTTCTCTTAGGTGATTCTGGTTAAAGCCTGGGTTCACCGCCACTAATTTTAAAAAAATCCAGACTCCTACATCTAGCCCTGGTTCACTTTCATGATTCAGACTTAACCTTCATTTCCAGTTTTATGCCCTTCTCATATTCATCACACTCTATGTATCAGTCATAACTCTAGGACATCTCCAACATGAAAAACAACACTGATCCTTCAAGCATCGATTAAAATGCCACCCCCTCCATCAATCACCCCTGATTCCCACCATGTGAAAGCAACTCTCCTTCTGAACTCCCCAGCCCTTTCATTTTGTCTATGCCACACTCATCACAACACGGCCGTTCTATCTCACATTAGAGTTTTCATATTCATGTACCTTCCTCTCCATTAGCCCATCAACATTCTTTATTATAAGGCATTAAAATTAGCATTTGTTCTATTTTAGTTGCTATATTAATACAACCTGTATTTGATGAATAGTCTTATTAATGGAAAATTTAAACATCCATCACACTACATTTATAACACTTAGCTTCCCATGCTTTACAGGAGACAGTGAAATTAGGTGTAAAAATGGTAAAACCAAAAATAGGTGATTGCAAAATTGACAGAGATCTTTAAATTTGAGAGCTGAAAGGACCTTAGAGATCAGTTCTACCACCTTATTATACAGATCAATAGAACAAAGACCAATGAGAGAAAGGAATTTACTAAGCTCATACAGGCCTTAGCAGAGAGCTGGGATGAGGCTCCAGACGACCCTGGTAAGCACTCCAGTGGCTCTCTCTACTCTACCAGGCCAAATCATTCACACTTAAAGCATCCATAGACATAGTTATTATATAGCAAGAAAGCATACTCTGAAAGCAATTAGGTGGTATTACACTGTGCCATTTGTGGCTGGGGGAAAGTAGATTTTTGAGGGAAGAGGTACAGGTTTCTTGTCCCTGTTAGAACCATTACCAAGAATCCCACTGCACTTTCCATGAAACCCTGCCATTGATAAAGCTTAATTCATCACAAACACATCTGAATGCACCAAGTAAACATGAGTCAAAGCTCCAACTTCACCTGATGATTTGACACCTTTCTTTGGAACCCAGATGGTTTTTCATGTATTGTGATTCAAGAATATGATTTATCATAAATAAGATAAGACTAATTAGGGCCCTCTATGTTCTTAGCATGATGCTAGATGCTTTAAGGAAAACTGAGATGTCTATGTCATGGTAAGTGCCATCATGAAATTTCTAGGTTGGGGAAGATTAACACAAATACCCAATTGCTTTAAAATAAGACCAGCAGGCAAGTATAAGAATAAATAAATGATATACAAGTGTGTGGTAAAGAAACACCTTCGCTATTTAATACCAAAATTGCCTTCTCAGGAGAGGAGAGCATGCCACATGAGAGACATTTTAGTTGTTCCCAGAATCTTACTGGGTTTAGTTATCCTAAGAAAGTCTGGAGCTGAGTTCAGGGACGGGAGTTATAAAAGACCCAATTCTCTTGATCTTCCTTAAGAACAACATTCTTATCCAAAGCTCTTTACTTCACAATCCCACTTTTTCAGGAGTCTTCCCAGAAGTCATAGAACCTGCATTTTCCCCCTGTTAGTACTTAATTGTCAGATGAACCCAGAAGAGCTCACAATGGAAGCATTAATTCAGTCCTTAAGCAAACAATAACATTTGAGGCAAGTTTGGCTATATGTTATGGATTCCATGCACCAAATTATTGCTTGATGATTTGCCCTTTACCTCGAGGATTTTCCAGGTATACTAACAGAGTCTCTTACCAAGGAAGGGCTTTTCTCCTTACATGCTATATGTCCTTTCTGATGCTTGTTGGGTTTATGATGCATTATCTGTTATGATCTCTCAATAAAAGCTTCTGCTTCATACGCTGGGCTTTAGTCACGGCTGAAAGCACTATGGAAATTGTTTTTTTCTCCCATTATCATTTATCTTTTCCTTTACTGCCCTAAAGAGGTGCTAACGTGACTCTTAGCAATGAAGGGCAGTTTTTCTTATCGTGGCCTGGGTTTCAGCATGCTAATGTAAGATATCAGGGTGATGCTAAATTATTCCATTTGTTTAAAAACTGACACATAAAAGGTATTTCACAGGGCAGCACCAACCAAATCATATCTGACCTGCCCCACTAGTGACATTTATGGAGAAACAGGGCTATTGTTGGCTGGTTGCAGAGAGGAAAGTGTCTTTGTCATATAATTGATATTCCCAAATCCTATAAACATCATGCTCTCTTGAGAGCTATATTTTAGAGTCTGGTGAGCTCATGTTTTGTTCACAAATTTTAGGGACTTTGCAGGAGTATTTGGAGTTCTGGATGTGAGGCAAGCTTCTGAGTGCCAAATACTCAGGACTGGATGCTTGATTTTCTGGATCTTTGTAAATATAACCTCAAATGCCAAGATTTGAATCAGATATATCAGAAGGGTAGTTTTGACTACTGGAGTGATTTAGAACAGTGATTCTCATTTTCCAGTGTGTATAAAAATCACCCAAATGGCTTATTGAAACTTATTCCTGGACCTCCAACCAATAAGATTCTGATTTAGTGGGTCTGGGGTGGGCCTGAGAATTTGTATTTCTCAGAAGCCTCTAGGTGATGCAGGTGTGCTGGTCCACATAAGGGCATAGGCTAAGTTAGGTTACAAAATATAAGATGACCCTTTTTTCAGATGTACATTGTTTATTTTTATAATTTCCACCAGAACTAGAACACTTTTGCAAGAGTGGCCTTTATTTGGTTGCTCAAACTAGTCAGGTATACTGAGGCCTCTAGTGTTTTGTCCCCATTTTATCTGTCTAGAACCTCTTTTATTATCTGTTGGTGTGGCTCGTTTTCCAAGCCTCAGTTTAAAAGCTATTTCCTATGAGAAGCCTTTTGTTACCCCTTTATGTTCCTGAGTCCCCTCTACTGTGTTTCCGTACCATCCTGGACAATCTCTATTATTCGCCACCCTTCCATATTGTTTATTTAATTGTATGTCTAACCACCTAGATTGTAATCTTCATGAAATTCTAGACTTTTTTCAATAAGCTCGCTATTATACCTTCAAAACCCAGCAAAAGGATTAACAATTACCATTAACATGGTAGTTGTACTATAACTATTGTTAATTGCACAAAAGGGCTCAAATCCCATTTAAGGGATAGGAGAAGAATTGATGAAGTTCTGGAAAAGAAAGAGAACACTGGAGGAGAGCCACACAATGCTTCAGAAATTATCTGATTCAATTGATCCAGTGTATTGGTAAGGAACTGAAACCCAGAGAGGGAAATAGGATGGGTCTAATATGTTCCAACTAGTTTTCACTCCATTCTTATCTCTTCTCCCTAGCCCCAACTTTATGAATTTGAACATGCTTAAAGAGAGGACAAGGGCTCTATGTCCAAATAGAAACTGAGTTAAATCCAGGTGATACAGAGGCTACTTGACACCTATTTTCTCCAGACTTCTCCACCTCAAGAGAATATGAAGTGAGGGCACGTTGCTATTATTACCTGAAACTGGCTAGCTCGTTGTTCCTTCTGACATAGCTGCAAGACCTCAGTTCACCTCCCTCCCACAAATCCCATGTTATTTCTGAGTGTCCTAGTTTGAGTGCTCTGAAAAGCAGACTCTCATTCAAGATTTGCATGCAGGTGGTTCCTGGGGAGTGCTCCCAGGAACACCTGCAAAGGAGTGAGGGGAGCAGGATTGGACAGAGAAAAGTCAAACTGTAACTTGGTAACATATGAGGAAGCACTGGAACTCAATTCTCTACAAGTGGTCAGAAACAGAAGGGCAAATCATCTCTCCTGCTATTGCCCTCTATTTTTTCTTATTTAACCAAATGTTCACAAGATAGGCCCAAAGGATGCTGCTTCAGAATAGATGCCTCAAAATCAGTGAGATTCTGGGAATGAAAATGCCGGGGCTAAATACATTGAATGCTATGTTATAGGTCATAACTTGTATTCTCATGTATTTATCACTATCATTTTATGGGGTTGATTTTACAAGCTAGGTAGGAGAAAGAATGCTCTTACAAGTAAAAAAAAAAAATAAAAGATGAACAAAGACCATGGATTTTTCAAGAATCTCATACATCTACCAAGTGGAGTAACTAAAAATTGAACCCAGATTTGTCTAATTGCATAGCGGCTCATGATTGAAACTGGACTCAGTGGTCAGAATTGTGAGGAGACTTGGAACCAATGCTATAGGAGAAGTAAAAGAACCGACCAATGCTTAACAAGGGGGAGGTTCTAGCTTATGAGAAAAGGGGAGAAATGATTAGCATTTTCAAGTCTTTGCAAGGTTACCATCTTTCTACAGAAAAGATCGGTACTGAGGGGGACCAGGACAGCAGCAGGGCAACTGGGGGCTGAATACCTCAGAGCTATTGCAAGTTTGTTTTCAGACCACTGCAATAAAGCAAATATCACACACAAAACACTGCACATACCTTAATTAAAAAATACTCTCTTGCTTGAAAATGCTGTCATTTGAGGTAATAATCACTGATCACAGATCACCAGAACAAATACAATAGTAATGTAAAAGTTTGAGATATTGAGGGAATTACCAAAATGTGACACAGAGAAATAAAGTGAGCAAATGTGGGGAAAATGGTGCCAATGGACTTGCTCGAGCCAGGGCTGTCACAAATCTTCAATTTGTAAAAAAACAAAAAACAAACAAAAAACTATCTGTGAAGGGCAGTAAAGCAAGGTGCAATAAAACGAGGTATTCCTGTGTTAGGATTGACATCCGATCGTGGCAAATTGTTAAAAAATGTGGCAGTGATGCCTGTGGCAACAAAAATCCCATGACTATTATATATAATAATAGTAACTCAAAGAACTTACTCTTCGATAAGGACAAATAGGCAATCAGGGGAAGTGCCTCAGTCTATGGAAGCTGGACATTTTCATGGTAGCCCTGTTAGTGGGGGAACCAAGTATTCAGTGAGAATGGTCAAACCCAGCATTTCCAAACTATATTCTGCACAGTCCAAGTATTTCCCAGCGTGCCAACAGGTGGCCAGAATGAAAATAGTTCTGCAAATAGGAGTGGGAAACAATTAAAATCAAATGAGTCTTCTCTGCTAGATTTCACAGAGCTTTGAACATGGATATTGTGGGGCTCTAATGAATTAATGTAGTAGGCACTGATTAATCAACTTACTGGATCAGAAAACCACCTTTCCATGGAAACTTACTAATACCCTGTTGGGGGAATGCTCGTGAGGTGGTGATCTCTGAAGTTCCTTCTCATGCTGAAATTCTTGAATTCCTCAAACACCAAATGAGTCAAGGAACTTAGGATTTAGTACTAATCTTGGAATGGATCACTGTGTTTTCTTCAACGATTTCCTTCCCTTTCTTGAGTCCTCGTTTAGTGTCCCTGGCTAAAAACAAATTATTCCTGAGACTTTTCACCTCCAATATTTTGTGGTTTTATGGAGGTTTCAGGGCATCACAGAGGAATTTCACATACTTGACAGATCTCTGGGGCCTGCCTTCTTCTAATGCGAGTGAGTTTCCAACCTGGTGGCTTTGAGTGAGTGCATATTGTTTTCTGGTTCCTACTCTGCTGGATAGCTGCTTGAGATTGGGAAGCCAAAAGGACCTCCCATTCTGACGGTTTCCAAATTAGTTTTGCAGACCTCAGCAATTCAGAGTGTTTGAAGACACTGCAGAGATGTGCAGCTCTGTGGTTGACCCCTCTGCAACAGTACATAATTCTGAAAAACTTGGAGCTCCTCCATAAAGCCATATTTCAGTTGCACATTTTAGGCATGAGATTTCAGCCAAAAGCCATAATATAACACTGCCGAGGATTTTTTTTTTTTTACTTGCAAAAATATGCATTTGGACAAAACCTAGGAACTTAAAATTACAGGAATTGAACATACCTTCTGTGTTAACTGAAGTGCTACAGGTCAAATGATAAATCATTGAAATGTGGAGTTTGATGCCTTCCTAGAGATTTCCAAGTCCACAGTCCTATATAAGGCTTCAGTCTTCCTTATATCTCTGTGAAGTCATTTCTTAACTCCTTGATCACACTTATTGTGAAAAGTATGCGATTTCTGAGGCAGACCAATGAAAATCATACATCTCTTATCATTAGGATGGGCTCTCTTAAGTGCGTTTTCTGTTACACCCATCTGTATTTCCTATTCCACACTCTAAGAATTCAAGGAGAAAAAGATCTGTTCTCTCCCCTGTGAAGTGATTTGAGTTTTGAAAGACAAAAAAGCAGCCTCCTTCACCATCTCCAAAACAGTTTCAATCTTTCAACATAAGCATTCCCTGCCCCATCACTGGAAGTATTGTGAGCAACCAAAATAAAGCACAGTCTTTGAATTCAAAAAGTCCCGGAGTCCTAAAACCTAGTGACCCTAATGACCTGCATGCTCATGACCTTGAACTCTCTACTTAATATCAGTGAGCTCTAGTTTAAAATAATAGGGAATCATAATTACATCACAGGGTTGTTAAGAGGAAGAAATGAGGCAAAACACATGAAGCCTTCTTCATGGTACATTCTACTTCTTCCCACTCTGCACTGGCTTTGTCTCTCTCTTTATATAAACCTGATATGATATGACATGACTTCATACCCTTTTATCATGCAGTGTTCCTGCTTGTCTCCCAGAAAGCCTGGGGTCTGGAGGTATACATAATTCCAGGTAAATTGCAGGGCTGGAGTCTCACCCCTATGATTTTGGCCGTTACACTTCTATTAAATGAAACTACTCTGCAGTGTCAAAATGCTTCATTTCGTTTCAGACATTGTAATGCAGACCAAAGAAAGAAGACCTTGAATATTTTTCAATACAATATTAATATTGGTGAGCGTGCATTTGAAAAAGCCAAAGCAGCCAGTGTGCTTGGACAATAACTAATTTCCTTAAGGATTATTTTATTATGCACTCAATGTTCTGAAATGCCAATATCTGCAGATGCAGTGTGATTACTTTGCCTTTTTCGTTTCAATTACTCTTTAAGAAGAGTGATCATTTTTCATTATGGAAGAAAAACTTGCATGCTCTGGACTAACATAATAGAACAAACAACAAAACATCATCTCTCTGTGAAATCTGACGTCAGATTTAATCATGCAGGAGGCAGTGCAGGTCACTGGACTGGGATACAGGGGCCTGGGCCTGGCCCCCTCTTTGCATTGAATTGATATGTGGCTTTGGGAAGCCAAAGCTTGGCCTTTTGTGGTCCTCTGTCTCTCATCTGTTCATTAAGGGGCAGGACTAGGTGGTGTTTAAGGACAATTTTACCTCTTTATTTCTAGTGTTTACAATAGGAAAGAACCTAATTGGGGGAGCTATACCCAATGGTCAGCCCAAAGAGCTTCCCACATAAGGGAGCAGAAAATACTCATTCAGTTTTAGAGACGCAACTTGCCTGAGATCTTTGCAAAACAAATTACCTGCCAATCAAGGACCAAAATGTATGCCTCTTGCCTCCCAGGAAAACTGTCTTTCTGTTCTATCCCTCTGCCCCTGGAAACCACTCAGATATGAGCTTCTTGATTTCTCTGGTCTCATCTGCCTACAATTCTGCATAGATAGGAGATACAGATGTAGAAAATGCTGGTATGGGATTCACACCATGTCATTTTAAGATGTTATGCTGAAACAGGGAATGATGCCTTGAGTTTTAGGTCTTGCTGTAGATAACTTTCATATTTGAAAGCTTTTTCCCTTCTCTTAAAATTATTATGTAACATTCTGAAAATTCTCTCCCAAAACAGGTTTTTCTGAATTGTGTGATATAAATGGCAAATCTATACTTTGAATTTCTCTCGCAAAGCCTGTTTGATTAAAAATATAGAATGGTGTTGTATACTGGAAAAAAAGATAGAGGTAAGGAGGATCCAGGGTTTGTTGACCCTGAAGGTTAGGAGTTCTCTGACCTTGAAGCAAAATTTCACCAGAATAAGCCTGTTTCCTTATACAGTAAAAATACAAAAGGCCTCAGTTTCCTTACATAAAAAGATAAAACTTCTGTCTCACAGAGTTGTTGTAAGTCTTAAATTAGATAGGATATTAAAATTCCTTACCTAGTGCCCGGCATACAAAGGATCTCAATAAATACACAATAGGTATTGTAAATGAGATTTGAACCAGAGCAAAATTTCATAAACACTACTCTGCATGCCCTTCAGTGAGGTTTGCTGAACTATCTCTAGGTAGAGCTCCTAATTCCAAAGATGTATCTTAAAACAAAACAAAACAAAAAAAAACAACATTTGAATGACTTGAATTTATATTTGGGAATGTGAACTATAACCAGCCTACAAATCAGGTTCATCTACTCTCCCCATGATGTAGTTCAATTACATACTGATTTTATATTACTTTTTTATCCATAAAAAGAAAATTATAAAAACTCTACATTTCAATGATAGTATATGTATTCTTTAAATTCACAAAATACACATCCAAAGGGAGAATTGGTAAGGAGTTTATAAGATTTGATTCATATCACTTCAGTCCTTGGGCCAAGAAAGAAGGAAGAAAAACATTCCTGGTGGTCCCAAGTATAAGTGAGTCAAGGCCATGTCAGTACTTGAGCAAGGACTTGATCATACATACCCCTCCAACAATGCAATTAAACAGGGGGATGGTGGCTTGAAACTCTCAGAAACATTTGCACAATGTGGTGGGTTATTCAAAGGAAAATAGTTTCTTTCTCCTTTAGCGCCAGAAAGTTCCAAAGAGGGAGGAAAAAAAAAAAAAACAAAACACAAAACACTCCAACTCTGTCATTCTTCATGTTAGGCACTTTATAATCATCACCTCATGAAATCATCACAAGAACTTGGTGAGTTAGATATTCCAATGCCCATTTTACAGGTGAGAAAACTGGAGCTCAGATAGGGAGAGTCACTTATTTTTCAAATTCTCATAACTTGAAAATTTAAATCTGTCTTATATTGGGAATGGTTCTAGGAAGATTTGAAATCACAGTTCTTGGTTTTCTTGACTGAAATTCTATTATTTAAATGTTGGGGATACAGAAACCTCTAATTCGGAGATTGATTTTATTATCCACGTGCTGTTTTGAGATCTCATGTGCCACCATTTCCTTGTCCATGCCATTGCTGACCCTGAACCTTCTTCAAGTCTTTGCTCAAATGCCACTTTCTCAACAAGGCCCAAGTTGTCTACCACATTGAAACTTGTTGGGGCGCCTGGGTGGCTCAGTCGGTTGAGCGGCCGACTTCGGCTCAGGTCACGATCTCACGGTCCATGAGTTCGAGCCGGGCATCGGGCTCTGTGCTGACCGCTCAGAGCCTGGAGCCTGTTTCGGATTCTGTGTCTCCCTCTCTCTGCCCCTCCCCCATTCATGCTCTGTCTCTCTCTGTCTCAAAAATAAATAAATGTTGAAAAAAAAATTAAAAAAAAAAAAAAAGAAACCTGCAATACTTCTTTCAGCCTGCACTGCCCACTTATTACCCTGTCTACATTGTCCTGTTTTTTCATAGCTCTTTTCAATGTCTAACAAGCTATAGAGTTTTATATTTGTATTTATTGTTCCTTGTATTTTCCTCCAGAATATAAACAGCAGAAGGGCAAGAATTATCTCAACTTTTGTTCACCAATGTTTCCTACTCATTTATAACAACACCTGGAATCTACATGTTTTTTTAAATGTTTATTTATTTATTTTGAGAGAGAGAGAGAGAGACAGACAGAGAGAGAGAGCAGGGGAGGGGCAGGGACAGAAGGAGAGGGAGAGAATCCCAAGCAGGTTCCTTGCTGTCAGTGCAGAGCCCAAGGTGGGGCTCGATCATGACCTGAGCCACAATCATGAGATCATGACCTGAGCCACAATCAACAGTTGGACACTTGACCGACTGAGCTGCCCAGGCACCCCATCACCTGGAACCTGTAAAGAGCTCAATCATAGTTATTGTATGAGTTCCTAATTAAGCATGTCACTTGATCCATTGTTAGCAAGTGTGGCTTCAGAATCCTTCTCAACATGTCCTTATGGTTAGCCACTACCATTGTATCTGAGTTATAATTTTAACTGAAACTTAAATACTGTGCTGCTGTTTCCTTTTGTATAAAATGAATATGTAGGTGGTACCATCTACCATAGGCTGTGAGGACTAAGTGGCTTAATGTGTATAAAGTGCTTAGCACAGTGTATGGTCTGTAATAGGCACTCACTTATTTTTTTTTTCCTCACTCTTATTTACTGGCTTTCCTTTATCTGGCCTATAGCATATGTACCTAAATAGTTCTAGTTAGAGGGTGTCTGGGCTGCTCAGTCAGTTGAGCAGCCAACTTCGGCTCAGGTCATGACCTCACGGTCCATGAGCTCACATTATGCTCACCGCTGTCAGTGCAGAGCCCACTTTGGATCCTCTCTTCCCCTTTCTCTCTGCCTCCCCCCTACTCATGCTCTCACTCTCAAAAAGAAATAAAAATAGTTTTAGTTAAAGCACATGTAAGAATCTACATAATTGAAGAATCATCTCGATTTTCCACCTCATTCTGATATGAGAAACCTTATGACAAGCCCATTAAAGAAGGCTTCCTTAATCCTGCAAGGCAGAATCATTTGTTAACTCACTTTTATTTCCATAGTATCCAGTATCTATCAGCCTTTATGTCCTGTGTCATGTTTATTAGCTGCCTTATCTACAAGATGTGAATTCTTACAGGGCAGTGTCTATGTTTTGTTACTTTCCTTACTCCATTTTTCTCAAATGGTTTTTGGCTTATAGTATACATTTAGTGCATATTCATTATATGATTAACATCACTATAGCATGTTGATGCAAGAGTAACGGGAATTGCTAAATTTCATTACTATGGTACATATGGGGTTATGGAGGCTCACAGAAGGAAAATGAATCAAAGAAATCATACAGCTAGTTATTGTCCAAATTAAGGCTAGAACCCAATTTTACAAACTCTAAGCCCTTTCTGGTATAACACTTCCACTTTTCAATTAGATATGCCTTGACTTAATTCATTAACTTTCTTTTCTTTCCTTTAATTTCATGGTAACCTTGAGGATGCCCCTCTATGGAGTCAAACCTTTAGAAATAAACTCCTACTGGATAATTCTACATAAAGCGATCAGAATAAATATCACACAGAGTTGACAATTTATAATATCTAGCCTGTGACTGAACTAACTAACCCTTAGGAAAGGCTGAGTCACTAAGTCTGTCCTAGAATCACAGATTGTAGATTTGGCTGTGTGCTTAAGAGGAAAGACATGATTTCCTTTGAATATGTTTCTCTTCCAGATTAGTCAGAGACCTATATTTATCAGACCCTCTAACACATTTCCTACCTTGAATTGCATCTAGTAGGACCTTCCACCAAATGTGGGAATCTCTACTCACTGCTTAATTGTCCAGTGTTCACCCAACCTCAGCTTCCACACATCAGTAACAGAGCATTTACTGCCTTCAAAAAGTCATTATGGGGCTATTAGATGCAGTAAATTTAACTGAGAAACACCTCATGGTAACTTTGACCTATTAGCCAGAGGTCTCTTGTCTGGACCACAAAGCACATCATCCTCCCTCCCCCACTCCCAGAAGACCATCTGATATTTGGAAATGGTGACCACTGCCTTTACCCCCACCCTCAACATACCAATCCAAGTCATCTCTCCTCTAAGCAAAATGTCCTTCTTGCTCAAGCTATTTTCCTTGGGTAGTAAACCAAAATATTTGGTCCCTTTCTTTTCTTTGATGGCAAAATCCCTTTGATTTACCATAAAAGATTGTTTTTGGACTCTCAAAATGAAAGGGTGAGTTGACCAATAACAAGCATATCATTCAATAGTGTCTTTCAGAGACAGTCTCATTCCACATCATTTAAGTGGTATGTGGGAAAGGAAAAGGAAAAGGGAATAGCATTTGTCAAATGCCTACTATGTTTTGGTCACATCACATTGATTAAGTCCTGGGATCCTCCCAACATCCTTTGAAGTACATCCTTATACCACATTTTATAGGTGAGAAAACTGAAATTCAGCAGTTTTAAGGAACTTGCTCCAAACCAAACATCTAGAAAGTGGTAGAGCTGGAATTTGAACCCATGTCTGTAGATTTCCGCAGGTTGTTCTCCTGGCATTCTGCCCAGATGTCTCCTGTCTCAGGGTATAAAACTGTGGTCAAAATTCTGCTTCTTTTATTTTCTGTGAATACCTCCCATGAACCATAAACAATATGGTCTTCCAGTAAATCTGACATAAATTTACTACAAGGGCCACAACTGGCCAAGTGAATGATGCATCGTGCCCAGTGGTCTGTGTCTGAACATGGTCCCAAAGGGCAAAGCTGTGTGATCATTGATATTCTGTGTAGGAGTACAAGAGAAAATTTAAAACTAAGTGCCTTACTTAACGTTTTAAATAGATTTCCCTTGTGCATTTTTCCTCTTTATGAATGACACAGCCATTGTATCTTTGGCTATACTTCCTCCACACATCTAAACTCCCACTACCAGTTCTGCCTTTCAAAGATTTCTCATATCTGTACTCTTCTCTTCATCTCTTAATTAAGACTATGCTCCTCATTCATTTGTCCTCGTTACTCTAATCCCTCCTACTTGGTCATCCTAACTGTAGTCATATTTAAGAGTAAATATATTCCTCTTTTAAAGTGCATCAAGAGAGATATTTAAGAAATAGATCCAAGCATATCACTTCCCTCTTCAGAAATCTTCAGTGCTATTAGGGGGAAGAGTCATCATATTTCCTTTTTCAGGAGACTTCACTAAAATAACACACTTCGCCACTTAGCGAGTGAACCAATTTCTCAGTTGGCCTCCATTTCTTGACTGGGTAGAGCTAATCTACTGAAAGACTATGAACATTAAGAATTTGTTCTTTCTTTTTTTTTCTGTCAGGGACCAGTGCAATACAGCACACTGTGACTTATGACATTCTAAGGTAAGGATGTGCACTTTGCAGACTAGAGTTTTCTCCTATCCTGTATCAGTCAGCATGGGTAGATTTTGCTGCAGTAACAAAAGACCCCCAAATCTAGTGACTTAAAACCATGAGTATTTATTTCTCACTTATGCTCTATGTCCATGACAGGCAAGCAATAATACAGCTTCACGTCATCTTCACCCCAGGACTCAGGCTAATGGATTAGCAACAATGGACCACTAATGGCAATGAGGGTGGAGGGAAAGTAAACACAGATACAGGGGAACTTTCACTGGCTCTCAAAGCTTCTACTCAGACACATGTCACTTCTGCTTACATCCCACGGGACAATTTTTTTTTTGTTTTTTGTTTTTGTCAAACCTGAATTAAAAAGAGTGGGGTGTTATACCCTGTCCTAAGTAGGGGTAACACAAGAAAAAGGCACCAAATGGGAGTAGACTGGAGGTGAAACAGGGAGCATTAGCAAGCCTGTTTAGTCCCATGCCTTAACTAAATAATCTAATGGTATTTAGTCATTAAAAGGAACAGGCTGACATTCTGAGCTGATGCTCAGAAAGGGGAAGTTGTTTGTCTCACTCCGCAAAGCTTGTGAGCCTCACAGTAAGAACTAGAAGCTGAAGCTCTTTCCACTTAATCAGATCGTTTCTCAAGCTTCATTGCCCATGTCTGGCACAAGGTAGGTGTCTAGTACACGCCTGTAGACCTGAATAAAATTTATATGACCCACTGGTCAATCTCTCCCTGAAATGTGTTTTTTCTATTCAATAAACACAGCTTCCACCTGTGTTCTATGGGCTAGGAAACTCCACCACACTCTTAACGCAGAACTTCCACAGTAAATAAATCCCCTATCCTTCATCCAGCCTGTCCAGACACACATTTTGATTCCTATATTGGTGTCATATCACCAGACCCCCAAAACAATAAATGAAAAACAGACAGATGTCTTAGGAACAGGAAAAGCCTCCACGTGCCACCCCTCATTCTTGGTTTAATGTTAATCCCATTTCCCTGCTTCTAGGCCAACAATCTTCTCCCTCAAGCCCCAATCCCTTCCCTCTCTGGAAGAAAGACTAGGTATTTCTTGAATTCATTTATTGTGTTTTTCCTTCTCTTCAGTCATCTTCCCTAGTAACGTCTTCCATATGTCTGTGACCCATTGTGTTAAAGAGCTCTGCCCAAAGTCCTTATTTATTCTGAGCAGATTGGAATGGCAGCCTTAAGTCTGGTATTTCCTCGCGTTTGACAGCTTGAATTACAGACTTTGGGTACATTTAACGTAATCCATTCATGTGGAATGGCTGTTGTTCCTCTCATAGTAGTTTGAAAATATAAATATTTACAAACCCCTAAGACAAAAGCTCTTACTGACAAGGTCTCTAAAGCAACAGCTCCATGGACAGGAACCTTTCCACTTAGAGTTTTTCCACTGACAGAGTCTCAATTCTCCTGGGTCATGTGCACTCCATTTAATGTTAATGGAATCTTAGTGAAATCACTGGAACTTATGTCTCTACATGTCCAAAGAGGAAAGGGAGTAGAGTGAGAGTATGGGGGACAGATTTTCTCAGCAGGATACAGTTAGCCAGCTCCTTTAAGGCTAGCCAGAAATGAAGTTCTTGGAATCGAAGAGAGTGTCTGACCCTCTAGGAATTTCTACTACGTTGTGCCTTCTCTGTTCCAGGCACTATGATAAATACTTTGCATACCATAATTTATTGATAACTCATAATCCATTTCACTGATGTAGAAATAAGGCTTTGAGAAATAAATAAGTTCATACACCTAGCAAGCAAAAATCCCCCAGCAGGGATTTTCCTGCAGACTTTGTTTTTACAGATAGAATTGGAAGGACTAGGAGAATATTATATGTAAGTTATCTGAATGCAGATAGAGGGTAACAAATGGGAAGGAAAAAAAAAAAAAAGACAGAGAGAGGGAAGCAAACCATGAGACCCTCTTAACCACAGAGAACAAACTGAGGGTTAATGGAGGGAAGTGGTTGGGGGATGGGCTAAATGGGTTATTGGTATTAAGGAGGGCACTTGTTATGATGAGCACTGGGTGTTATGTGTAAGTGATGAATCACTAAATTCTACTCCTGAAATCATTATTACACTCTATGTTAACAACTAGAATTTATTTTTTTAAATGTTTATTCATTTTTGAGAGAGAGAGAGAGGGCAAGGGGGTGGAAGGACAGAGAGAGAGGGAGACACAGAATCTAAAGCAGGCTCCAGGCTCTGAGCTGTCAGCACAGAAACTGATGCAGGGCTTAAACCTATGGACCATGAGATCATGACCTGAGCCGAAGTTGGATGCTTAACCAACTGAGCCACCCAGGTACCCCTAACTAGAATTGAAATAGAAATTTGAAACAACAACAACAACAAAAGAAAGGGTAACACTGGAAAGATCTGTATTTCTGAACATGATCTACATTAGCTACACATGATCTACAATAGCCACATTAGATCTCCTCTATTCGTGCCAATTTCTTTTACCCTATCAGTATCAATAACTCTCTCTATTCATCCTTCTAAAAGATATATCCATCCATATTAGTTGGGATTGGTTTCAGCTGTATATGAGGGAAATAAACAACAATACTTTAAGATAAAAGACTAGCTCTCCTTTTAAAGCACATTGTGGGGAGGATGACTGAATTTGGTATAGTGGTTTTATTTATGTCTGTGACATAGGATCTTTTTACCTCTCTATTCCACCATCCTTTCACTGTGAACCTCTTCCTCATGGACCAAACTGGCTGCTACAGTGGCACCCATAAGAACCTTGCTGCAAGAATCAGGAAGAAGAGAGAGGAAGGATACATAGCATCTCTTTTAAGAAGATTTCCCATAACTACTTCTACACAATACTTCAGCTTAGATATCTTTAACCAGGACTTTGTTGCATGACAGCACCTAACTGCACACGAGGAAAGAAAATGGGAAATTTAATCTTATGGGTGAGTAGTAATGGGTTCAGCTGAAGATTGTGGCTCAGTGTTACTGGGAATGGGGCAATAAATATTAGCCCAGTTGATAGACATTGGAACCAAAAATAGAAATCCTGAGTATTGCTCTAGAATTTTTGTCTTGGCTAAAGAGAAATTTAGCAGAATGAATACTGGGAAGAAACTAGAAGACTTTGACTCGCCATATTTCAAATCCCAGCTTAAGAACCACCATGAGGAGTTAGAAAGAATTCTGGCTTCAGCATCAAACAGTCATGGGCTCCACTTCTTTCTAGATAGATGGTTATGGTTTAGACAGGCATATATACGTAACTGAACTACTTAAAGAGTGGAACCAGACATGAAACCCCTCTCTCAAACACACCCTATCACAATGCACAGTGGATAGTAAGAGAACAGTTTTTGGTTTTGTTTGTTACTTATAATCTAAGTGAGTCAAAGAATATAACTGGTACAATATGTTAGACACAGCTCAGGGTCTTAGAGAACCAAAATTTCAGGGCACAAGACACCAAACAAAGTGAAAATGCTAGAGCAAAGCCTGAGTCAGTGTTTGCCCTGCTATGGACTCAAGATTTTACTGAGGCAGAAAAAGAGGAAGAGGCTGCAGATAAGCCTCACATCTAGGCAGGAGAGAACACAGAGTCTTTGGAGAAGGTGAAAGGACTTCATATTTTTTAA
Source organism: Leopardus geoffroyi (assembly GCF_018350155.1). Classification (NCBI taxonomy): domain Eukaryota; kingdom Metazoa; phylum Chordata; class Mammalia; order Carnivora; family Felidae; genus Leopardus; species Leopardus geoffroyi. The sequence goes on along the minus strand of NC_059342.1, from coordinate 75,675,610 downwards.
GTCTTCATGTAAAAATGGGGTGCAAAAGTGACCTCATCTGGGGACATGGACTAGGTGTGCAATGTCTAGGTATGTGGCCAAGGCCAATCAAGGATACCAGTCCTTAGCCCTGGCAATAGAAGGTCCTGAGGGGCACCGGACAGGATGAGGGTAGATGGCAAACAATTGAAGAAATAAAGTCTGGCCACATCCTGGAGAATCTGTGGTCAGTGATACATTAACCAGCCTTGGCCTCACAAAGTTTTAATTGGAGTCATTTCCCATGAATGCAGCCAAGAAAACTTTAAAAGGAAAGAAAAGGGACAAAAACAAAGAAAAACCAAAACCATTCAGTGGGGGCCCACTAGCTTCCAGGACCAGCACAGACAGAATTCAAGCCCATGGGATTTTAACCCTTTCTCCACTTAGATTCTGGAGTCAGAATTGGAATCGCATCCGGCCCCACTACTTACTAACTGTAGCCCCTTGTGGAACTCATGTTATCATGTTTCTGATCCTAATTTGGGGGATATTTAAAAAAGAATACTTGCTTCACAGGGTGGTTGTGTGCATTATATGAGAGGAGAGATTTGAAAGATCGTCATAAACTACAAAACACAATATTCATGTGAGTACTTAATGCAGAGGAAATTCACAATGGCATTCTTTCCAATTCTGATGATTCTGTGTCCACTTTCTATAGCTTGTCCTCATTCTAATATGGGTCAATTTATATTTTACATTTTTGGTGGTCTCATATTACTAACGAATTCTTTTGAGCTAGTATAGTCAAATCATGATGTCTTATAGCTTAACATTTTTCCTGTTTAACAACTTATGGGAATAGGATTGTGAAAGTTGGTCAAGGTAACAGCCATTGAGTCAGAAACCAGAATCCTAACATTATATACCTTCTGTGTTAGAGAAAAAGGACTTCAGGAGACTCTACCAAACTTGATTATAAAATAGAACAGTTATTCTACATATGACAGCATACCTTACCAATAATAAGGAGTGCAAACTCAAAAATCTTTATTCTGATTAAAATTTGGGTTTGGAATCAATAAGCATTCCCTACATAAGGGAACATGATAATGTGTTTATGATCTGTAGACATTACTTTGGTCTTGTATATGGTAAAAAAAAAAAATTCAAAAGCATCATAAACTTCAAAATGAGTCAAAAATAACATGTGTTTACATGAAATTCTTCTAAGAACTTCCTTAAAAGTAACAGGGGCTTATGCTATATCCAGTGACCTGTGATTTATCTAATATTCGACCTCTCTTGCAGGTCACTCAATTCTCGCTCAGAAAGAGAAGGCTGACAATGTAATGCGAAGAAAGTGTGGAATAGGAAGCTTTGAAATGGAGAGAGTGGGTGCACGAGGAAAATACTATGTGAGCTAAAAGATAAAAATAATACTGGAGTTAAGTTTTAAACCTAAGTTCTTTTATTAATTAGCTGAATGACCTTGAGAAGGTTACATATACTCAGCAAGTTGTAATGTTTTCATGTGAAAAATGGCATTCACAATACCCAGCTCTCAGTGCTTGCTAGGAAGAGAAAAAGTATAGGACATAGGAAGAGCACATTGTCTCCCTTTGACCCTCTACTTTGCCATATGTTATAACTGTGTGACCTTGGGCAAATCCTCTGTGTTTCTATGCCTCAATTCTTTCACCTACAAAGTGGTGAAAATACTAGCACCTGTCATATTTGAATGGTGTGACTACTAAGTATGTTGGTATGTTAATAGACATAATTTCTTAGTGCCTGGTACATAAATGAATAAATGGCTGCTGATGTCTATAATAAAGTGCCCAGCATATACGAAGAGGATAGTCAATTATAAATGTTATTATATTTATTCAAGAATATTTTCTCTTTTATACTCATAGCCAAATGGGAACATTAAACCCATTTTGTAGATTAAAAGACCAAGGCTTAGCATCTGGAAGCTATTGAAATCCCACAAATACCTGGGACCATAACCTAAGCTTTTTAAATTCCAAAATTAAGTATAATTCCATATAAAGTATTTCAGAAGTCAGGCAGACCCTCTGGTTTCCCTAAGAACATGCTATTTCCATTAGAGCTTTCTCACCCCAAATTTCAATCCCAAATTGAAAAGGAAAGTTACTGCTTTAAACTGACAGTTCAGAATTCATTCCACTTGTCTAAGTTCTTAAGTTTCATATGCATGTATATGGAAGTTAAATATATTTTCTTGAATGTGATTTATGAGGACTTTCTGACAAGGTTATAAGAGGATCACTTATAATATACCCCTGGACTGCATGCCATAATCTAAACACTGGAAAGAAAGTTTAGGGAAGCAATTCCCCAGTTTCACCATCGGTGAAATCACAGTATCTTATACTTGAAGCACTGGCCCCAGTGATTCAACTTGCCTTAGAATCAAAATTGACTAAAGTTATTATAAGTTTGTGGCTTATCTGGTTTACATTAAATACCCAAAGAGAAATGAATATATCTATGGCGTCAGTGGAAGAGAGAAAAATGGTATCAGGCTCCAAGCCCAAGGGAGGTGGCTCTTCTCAAGGAAAGACTTAAATAGAATTACTTCCTTTCCTCCTCTGGGAGACAGAGACACAAGTCAAATGACCGGGCAAACAACGAGTGCAGAATAAGACTAACTCAACCTAAAGGGCTGGCTGACTTTCATGGTCTCTGTTTTGGACTACTTTGATTTAATGGTGTTTTGCATTGTCCACTACCATAAGGGTTATTTTCCAGATTATGGCACTCTTGGGGATCATGTATATCAGTAGATCCCTAATGCCAACAAAAAACTTAACGTGCTTTCCAAGGATCCTGTATCAAGATGCTTTGAATGGCAAGCAATAGCAAACTCAAGTCAAACTGGTTTAAACCATAAAGGGGATTTATTGGTTCATGCAATATAAATGTCCAGAAACAGCACTGCTCTCATAGAAGGCTTAACCCGTTGGCTCTAAAGAAAATGTTAAAACCCATTTTTTGTCCCCCCCCCCCACTTCATTTTCCAGTTTTGTTTTCTCAGTGTCAGCTTTACTATTATTATTTTTAAAACTCACTTTCTCTTTGGTCCCAAGATAACTGTCAGTAGCTCCCAGAGCTTCAGGTTTCCTTATCCACATCCAGTGGTAAAAAAAGACAGCATGATTCTATGATACACCTTGGAAATGAAGAGGTTTTCTTGCATAAAACAAGTAGAAGAGTATCTTTATTTACTCCTGCCAACTATAATCTCTGAACCAATCATCTTGAATAAGGGAATAGGAAACACTGATAGGTTTAATCTAATCAGGACCTACCCCCCTCCCCCCCACAAGCTGGAAGTGGAGCTAATCCTATCAGATATTTAAGGTTTAGAAATGTGGAAATTGGTGGATTGGATACTAGAGAAGCAACCAACAGCCTTCAATGTCTGGAGTCAACCTATTTTTCTATACTTACCCCCACTTTGGATTATACTTTCCATGCACATGGAACTATTTCCAGTTTGGCAAGCACACCTTAATCTACTTCATTCTACTGTCCTCCTGAAATGACCTTTTCTGTCCATATTTTCTAAATCATATCCATCCTTTAAGGTCCAATTCAAACAGGCCCCCCTCCATGAAGCTCTTCCATATTATTCTCTGATAGGGATTCTGTCTCTGTCAGCTTATTTCCAACAGCAATTGCTATGTTCTGACTTTCTGAGTCTGATCATTCACAATCTTCTCTTCTATCGTATTACATGTGTCTCTTCTGGATGCTGTGACCGAGAAAGATTGTGCTTCCATCGTCATTGATTCTTCTTAAAGTACCAAGCACTTGCTCTGAATAATGTAGGGAAATCAGCCAGTGGGTTTTGGAGGCCATTTTCCTGGTGACACACAGTCTGTGTATTTCCCTTACTAACACTAAGACCAGTCCTACTTCTTTGAAAAGGTGTTAGCATTCTAGCAATTTGCTTATCTAGTAGCCAGTCCTTCACACTTCACAACTAGTTAGTGCAGTGAGCTTGTGAGCTGAAAAGCAAAAAATCCAGAGGCTTAGAAAAAACATTTTTTTACGTTAAAAAATTATCCCTAATTCAGCAAACAGCCTTGGGCCATAAGTCAATGATTAATGGATCAGAATAAAGCAATATTTCCTTTCTTTTTCACCTTCTTTCTCATAATATCACTGTTTAGATGACATGTACCTGAGGTGGGGGGGGGGGAAGTCTTGTGTGTTTTCAGAAATGAATACTTTATAAGCAATGGGACTGTCTGCAGTGTTGGAACATAGAAGTAGAAGCAGTAGCAGATGGCACGCCACAGAGAGCCTTAAATACCAGGCTAAGAATCAAGTTTCTTATCCAGGAAGTAGAATGGGACCATACACAGGCATAAGCCAACAAGTGACCTGATTGCATTTCTGTTCACCTTGTTCAGAGTCCTAGCAATTTTCTTTCTTTTCCTCCCTTCCTTTCTTCCCCCCTTTCTCTCTCTGAGAGAGAGAGAGAGCATGAGAAGGGGAGAGGGGCAGAGGGAGAGAGAGAACCATAGCAGGCTGCATGCTCACCCTGGGATCATGACCTGAACCAAAATGAAGAGTTGGACGCTTCACCGATTGAACCACACAGGCGCCCCCCGCACCCCCCACAATTTTCTTACGGGGGAAAAGAGTTCCTTTTTCCCTTTCAAATTTTTCTGTTCTTATCTTTGACCATATCATTCACAGATACCTCAAACGTAGCACATTGAAAATAAAACTGGATTTTCCTCCAGAAATAGGTCTCTCTCTCATGTCTTCTTCATCTCAGCAAATGACTCCACTATTCACCTCATTTCTCAAACATAAAGCCTGGGGAGACACCCCAGATTCTGCCCTGTCTTTGGCTCTGCATACTGATCTACAAAAAAAAAAAAAAAAAAAAAAAAAAAAAAAAATCCTGTAAATTTTCTCTCCACACATATCCCTGAATCCAACCCTATGTCTCTGTCTCACTGATGGCCAGTATCTTAGTCCAGAAGCTCCTGGATGGCTATGATAGTCATCTCATCAAGATCTCCAGGTCCTGTCATCCATTCTCCGCACCAGGTAAGAAAAACTGGCTTCTGACCCATTGTCTCACTTCAGTTCCATCCGCTCTTCCTCTTATTTAGCCAGCACCTTACACTTGTCCAGCTTCCCCACCCTCACAGCCTTTGGATACACCATTCACTTTGCTTGAAATGTTCTTTCTTTATCCTCGTCATTAGGCTGTGATTCTCTCTCTCTCCCCCTCCCTCCCTCTCTCTCTCCCTCTCTTTTGGCCTCAGCTAAAATAGCATCTCCTCAGAATGGCCTCCCCTTACTACTGTATGTAAATGGTGAGCCCGTTGGTCCCTGTTTTAATTCCTTGTTCGCAGTATGTATCACATATTTGATATGTGTGCTTGTGTATTGCCTTTATTTTTATGATTTGTGTGTTTCTCCCATAAGAATGCGAATTCACAAGGCAAAGATTGTGTCAGGCTTATTCCCCATTCTACCCCAGCCAGGGCTGGATTAAATATCTATTGAACGTAAGGAATTTCTGTTAATTTCTGCCTGTTTATTGTATTTCATGGGGAAATTTTTTGAGTCTAAGCTCCCTCTGAATATTAAAACAGTGGGTAATTTAAACTCCTTTATTATCTAAATAATCAATGTCTAAAAAAGAAAAAAGAATTCTTAAGACTTTGTGGGATTCACGTTTTCTTCATCACCAGGAAATATCCTTGATGAAATTGATGAATGCACTTGAGGCATATCTTGAGAAACAGAGACTGGAATCTGAAAATGGCAATCTGTGCCCTTATATGGCAAACCAGACTTTTTCAAACAAAGATCCTCAAATCCACAGAGTCCTTGTGGTCTGAGATATGCCACTGTGATTCACTCAACGACACTGAATGGTGTTCTCCAGGGGATGAGTGCATATGCTTCTGGTTGCTTTTCTAGGTCCTTCACTCCCAATCCTTTTCCCTAAGAGGGGAGGGGGCTGTGGGTTTGCCAAGGTCTAAGCCTATACACCCCTTACTTCTATTCTAGTTCCATGTTCTATTTCAATGAGAGGAATTGCTCCATCTCATGCTTCCCAGCTATCAACTTTTCTTGACAAATCTTAAACCCAGATTTCTAATCTCAGTCTCACTTTCTAATCAGGTCTGTTTTTCCATCTGTCTGCATCATGTATTCCTAATACTGTGCCACAGATTGGATTCAAATCTGAGCCTGACAAGTCGAAATCTATCATCCCCGCCTCTCAGCCTCAGCTATACAATTTGATACTTTTTCTCACCAATGCTTTCTTTGTACATGGCTTTGTAGTTTCACCTCATTAATTCCTGCTGTAAATATACAAACACGTGGAAGTGGGGAATGCTTCCCAGTATCATTTTATACAGTTGTAAAGACTGTGCACTGCACAACTCTAGAGGTGTCATTTATCCTGCAGTCTATGTGAATGGTGCCCTCTGGAGTTGTGTCTGGAACTATCTTGGACTTGTTTCTACTTTTTCCATCTTCTGTGCCAAATACAAGACTCTCTACATTGTGACCACCAAGAGAATGCTGTTGACAGACCATTTTGGCCAATAGTGGTGAGGAGCTAGAAGTGTCAGAGAATGTCAGATCCACACCCTAAATCTTCTTTACTGGATTCTGTAAGACGCTTGCCATGTCTCCCTCCTCACGTAGGTTGCTCTGTTCTGAAAAGAATGTGTTTTTGTTAAGTGTTGTCAATTTATCTCTTACTTCCTTGTGTAATGCTCCCATTGTGAAGGCATCAAGCTCAATAAAGAAATGTGAAGTTGAATAGCAGTTATTTCCTGATGGCTCTGCACAGAGATTGGTCACGGTGGTTACACAATCAGAAAATTGGAACACGGGTCGCCCATGCTGAGCACTTAGAAAATATACTTACAGTAGCAATTGGCAGAGGGTTCTCACACAGAGTCATTCAAGGAGGAAACTCAGAAACAACCTCTGTGTCCTAGTGCTTCGCCCAGGACCTGGCACTTGGTAGGGACCCTCCAAACATATGCTGAATGAACAAGTTGGAGTTACCTTTGCAATGGCGGGAAGGCCTTTGTGTAATTATCCTGTATCTAGTGTGATTCGATAGAAGAGATCTGGTTGGGAGACTAGATACACAGCAATGAGCGATTCTTAGCATTTTCAAGGGCTTCAGGACTCTACAATTACTGTTTATACCCACTTAGATTTTATACACTTAGATTTGTGCCTTTTTGTGATTGGATTTGTGAACCAATAGTTACCACAACAATTTAAAGCTATCTGCAGTGAAAATAATACATCTGTTTGAGTGCTCATCAAAACCAATTTTCAAAATAATTTGCATAGGCACATAATCTATTATCAGTAGATGCATATTAAATAAATTATCAAAATAATGAATACATATATAATATTTTATCTTTACATTTTTATCTTCCTTAGTGCTCTGGTGAAGATTATGGTACATGACAGATGGTAACTCCATGAGTTAATGAATGAGCCAGGGAGTAAACACTGCATCTTCCATTAATGTTCAGAGCTCCTTGAGGCATTACACGTAGCCCTCAGGGAACCTAATCTTTGAGACATTGTAGCTGTTCTGGATGCCTTGACAAAGAGAAGATATGGATATAACTGGTACCTGATAGGTAAGAGCTACTGCAATTGCATGTTAAGTTAAGCTCTGAGATTCCAGACGGGGATGTGCAATGGATTAAGTAGGTCTCATTATGTTAAAAAAAAAAAAACAAAAAAAAAAAAAAAACAAAAAAACAAAAACGAAGCAAACAAACAAACAAACAAAAAAACATTAAAAAGTGAGTGTATGAGGTCATATGGATAGATCAAGGAAAGAAGTTCATACTGGAACAACTCTAAGACCTCTTCTAGCTTTGTAAACTTTCTGACTCTATGGTTTAGAGTGTGCCCATATCTATAATGAGACCAACTTGAAGCGTCTCTGTGATTCAGGATATTTTACTTAAATTGTTACCCTCAGTTTCCCCAGATGGAATAGCCCAGTTCGCTTAGAAACTCTCAAATTTTTCAGTATTGGTCAACCACCTTCCTGCATTCCAGTTATACTCCCAGACTAGTCTCTTTCTATCCCATTTTCTCTCCCACCCCAACTCTTTTTCTCCCTGCTTCCCTTGGTTTCTACAATCTTTTCACCAACATTTTTGAATATCAATGATCAGATTCCACATCAGGTTATCTGTCAGGCATTGGCGTGTAAAAGTAAATAAGACCTCCTCCTTCCTCCAAGGTCTGTCCCAGTTTTTCACACCTGCTGCTAAAATACCCCTGCTTGTAGACTACACCTCCCAGACATGAGCTGCGTGAGTATAGGGCAGTGGTTATGTGTTTATCACTGTACCTCCATTACCCAGACCAAATGCCAGATACTTCACATCCTATTTGCTGAACAAATAAATCTAAGCTAATCTCTTACCCCAGAACTCTCTCAATTATTCTACAGAACACCAGTCTGGGAATATAGTCTTAATTGGCCTAATGTATTCAGGCAATACAACATCTTCTGTCTCCTGCTAAGACAGTCACAAATCATTATGAACTTACTAAAGGCTCTGAGAAGTCCTGTAAGAATGAAATATGTTAAACCTGACTTCTGCCAATGTTTCCAAGTTTATTTGAACACAGAAATTTATGTTTTTAGTATAACATCTCATACAACTAGCAATTTGTGGGAAATGCCTTCAGAGTTACATCCTTTTCAGAAGTAAAGAAAATGATGGGAAACCAATGGTGCACAGATTTGACGACAGATAGCACTAAACCAGAGCAAAGTCATTAAAGGAGTGTCACATTCAGTTTTTTATGCTTTGTTTCCCTCCTAACACACTATGTTCCAGCCATTTCCTAAGGACCAGAGCCACATCCCTGTTCATTCCTTTGTCACTGCTGTTTCCTCCTTAAATGGCCACCTACTTTCCCCTTCATCTTGCTCCCTGCTTCCTCTTTCTGCCTCCTTTCATCAATAAAAAAATCCCTATATATATATATATATATATATATATATTTTTTTTTTTTTTTTTTTTTTTTTTTTTTTGAGAGAGAGAGAGAGAGAGCAAGCAGGGTAGGGTCAAAAGGACAGGGAGAGAAAGAATCTTAAGCAGGCTTCACACCCAGTGCAAAGCCTGAGGCAGAGTTCGATCTCATAACCTTCAGATCATAACCTCAGCCGAAATCAAGAGTCCGACGCTTACTAACTGAGCCACCCAGGCACTCCCAGATACCTCCACTTTTTAGACACTGTCCACAGTAGCTTGCCTTCACAAGCCTCTCATCCCTGTCCTGTGCCGCTAAGAGGAAATAATTTCACCTTTAGCGGATGATTCGGCAGTTTTTACTTCAGTATATTTTTAATATCCCAATGGCGTATATCAGTTTACCTTTTTGTATCAGGACTTGCAAGGGAGCTTGTCAAGAAATGTGGATTTCAGGTGGAAATCAAGATTTCGTTTTTTCCTAGATCCCTATCACCTTGTATTCTCCACAATTCCTAGGACAGTTCTCTTCTTACAGTATTACTAAAAATGGAGTGGTTATATACCAGAGTATGACCATAAGCCAATTTGGAAACTGACCTAAACCGGCTCCCAAGTTGTTACTGCACATGTATATTCAGTCAGTGTGTATACGTTGGTGTGATGGGTTTTTTTGTTTGTTTGTTTTTGTTTTTGTTTTTTAATTTTTTAAATGTTTATTTAATTTTGAGAGAGAGAGAGACAGAGTGTGAGCAGGGGAGGATGAGAGAGAGAGGGAGACACAGAATGTGAAGCAGGCTTCAGGCTCTGAGCTGTCAGCACAGAGCCCGACGGCGGGGCTCGAACTCACGAAATGTGAGATCATGACCTGACCTGAAGTCGGACACTTAACCAAATGAGCCACTCAGGCACCCCAAGTGTGTGATATTTTTAAGTCTACTATGAATCTGCTCTTATTTAGTACTTTGCAAATGGCAGGAACAGCATGGGTCACCCACCAATTTCATCTGGCACCAATGTGCTTCCAAAAAAAAAAAACGATGCTTGACCTTGCTGATCCTTCAGTCTATGGCTTATTTATTATTTGAATATATAATTTATAGGGAGAAGACATCTGTGGAGAGTATATGATATATCTACTTCAAGTTAAAATTTTTCACAGATTAAAATTTTTTTTTGTTAACTTGTAACTTCCTGGTATTTGTTTATTCTAATTGTTTTCCTAACTTTGGAAGAAGGGGATATTCATTCATTCATTCATTCATTCATTTTTTATTCTCATAAGTTTTTTTTTATCAGTCTCAGAACCCTATTTACTGCATAACCTCTAATTGTAAATGGGTGATGTTCTAAAAATTCATTTTTAAGTCAGTTGTTTGGGCCACAGATTGCATAATTCCATAGAAATGACCATAGAATTTATTGTTAGATCTTTAGGCAAATTTGCTAGACTTAGTTAACACAAAATGTAGCTGCACAGAGTAGTCTATGTTTATTAAGACAACAGTACAACTACAATAATAAAAACTTCCATTTTGAACAAACAGGAAGACAGTAATATTGAATAGAAACTTTAAATTTCTATCATATGTTTTTAAAGAGGGAAATGTGAGATTTATTTCCAGTAATGCCAGTTGTACCATGCACAAGTTACAATCTATTATACTGGAAATAGCGAAAGTTACATCAATACAACCCCTCTACCTAAATCCAATCTTCAAGAACAGAGAGGTCTGGCCATTTTGTTCTCACAACTTGCTGAACTGTTCCCTGCTGGAAATGACTTTATTTTATTATTTTAAATTTTATTTAAATCCAGGTTAGTTAGCATATAGTGTAATAATAGTTTCAAGAGTAGAATTTAGTGATTCATCACTTACATATAACACCCACTGCTCATCCCCATAAGTGCGCTCCTTTTAAACCAGAGCAAAGTCACCCATTTAGCCCATCTTCCCCAAGAAACCCTCAGTTTGTTCCCTGTACTTAAGAGTGTCTCTTGGTTTGCCCCTCTCTCTGCTTTTATCTTATTTTTCCTTAACTTCTGAAGAAAAAAAAAATATTCAAAAGCCCAAGTCTGCAAATCCATTCCAACCAAAGGCATTTTGAGAAAGATTACTATGAATTTAACTTTGAAAATGTCTTAGAGAGAAGAATATTATGTCCCATAAATGGTATGAATAGTTCTTTGGGTTTTTTAGCTTATGATCCCAGAAGGATTTTGGAACAAGAGGGCACATTTTTCCCCCCAGTTTTAGAGAAAAAAGCATATTAGTTCTACTAAGTCTTTATTTTCCATTAGTACTTTAAAGTTTACAAACTGTTCTCATTTGATCCTCCCAGGAGCCTAAGTGGTTGGCACAGAAGTAAAAATAGCTACCATTTATGAGAGGCACTATTCTCAGCAATTTGTCTCCCAGATCTTCAAGCAGTCCTATGAGATAAATACTATTATTACCATTTTGCAGATGGGAAGAGTGAGGCATGGGGAAGGTAAACAATTTTCCTAAAGCCACCCAGCTAGTCTGGGGGTAGGGCTGAGGTACAAACCCAGGCAGTCTGGCCCCATATGTTGTGTTCTTATCCAGTGCTCCAGAGGGTCTACTGAGACCCCAGCAATACTCATTCTTCATGACTGACATGAAGAAAGATATGTTTGACCACAAACATGACAGAATAGCCTCTTGAGGGGTAAAGAGCAATGCAGAGGATTGAATCTATAACAGTTCAGAGACTTCTGGGACCTCCAAGCCTAGTTGAATGGAATTTCCAATATGGACACAGAACACCAGATCATGTGTCTTCTCACGGAGGCACTTTTGAGGGCAGGCAGTCCTAGAAATTCTATCTGTAGATCTATAAACAGGAAAGTCTAGAAAATCAAATCACTTACCCAAGACCACTGAGCTCCTAGATGAGAGTGCTGGGACTAGAAATTAGTCTGTAGATCTCCAAGTCTATTGTACTCCCCACTCCTCCTTCTCTACGGCTGTCTCTTCTGGCTTTCCAGCTGTCATCTAACTCTGAACGGTGGCAAGCCCTCATTCTGCCTCTGGCTAGGCTTGATCTCTGTCCAAACCCCTGTTTACTCATCAGAAAAATGGGGAGAGCCAACTCCCTATGCTAAGTGGATTTTGAGAATTAATGTACAAAGCAGCACAATTTTCCAGAATTGTGGTGGCATGCTATGTTCCATAGAAGTAGATTTTCCATATTACTGAACTATTCATCATATATATATATATATATATGCATATATATATGCATATATATATGCATATATATATGCATATATATATGCATATATATATGCATATATATATGCATATATATATATACATGATTCTTTTTCATACATTCTTTTTCAACTTTACCTCTACATTCCTAAGAATAGTAAAATATACACACCCTACCTTTGACAGTCTTCCAGGCAAGGAACAGAGACAGCTGCTCACAAAAGTAATCTGAGACAGGTTACTAGGAGAATAACTGAAAAAGTACAATGTGAAGAAAAAAGAATGATGAATTTTCACCTACAAATTTGGGGATGTCTGCAAGAAAGAGGTAGCACTTCCATGAGTATGAGAGGTAGGACTTGAGGCTGAGACAGATGAGGGCAAAGGACATTTTGTTCCAGGTGGAAGAGGTTCTTTGGACAAAGGGCAGTGAGAACTGTCAGGCATGTTCAGTGAATCGATATGAATTTCATGAAAAGACACTCAGGCTTGCTGTAGTGTCTGGTGAGAGCCAAGTCAGAAAACAAACTTCAGAAGGCCTTGCAACTACAGATTAAGACATGAGGGCTACTGTTCACAGGCAGATAATGAGGACAGAGCAGACTTGTTCTGTTGAGCAGAGTAAGTAAAATCAGAGCAGGAAAAGCTCTGTGTAGGAGGCAGTAGTTCAGGCAGACCTGGGCAGGGAGACCAAGTGCCTAAGATTACATGCAAATAACTGTGGGCAAGAGTAAGGCCAAGGAAAGCGGCTTGGGAAAGAGCGAGGTTAACCGGCCTGACTTTTAGGACACTCTAAGTGGATGAATGATAATAGGGTAAGTCTCCCATCTGTGTGAAGTCAATAAATGGACTCCTGCATATGTGTGTGTGGGTAAGGGACAAAAGGAGGAAGATAGCTTGCAATTCATTTTGTCATAACAACTATTTCATGGGAAATATCTGGATGTTTCAGAGCATCATCAATTATTCACCCGGTTTCTGGCAACCTTTCAAAACATCTTATAGGTTTGTATGTTATTTACTTCCTTGCCCTAATGCATCCCTCCTCCTCTGTTATCCCTACCTCAACCCTGAGTTGAAACAAAACTGTAATTAATTTTATATAGCATGTAGAAAAATAAAGTCCAGGGGAGCGTTCTTCATTTCCTGGAGGGCAATGACTCTCGACTGCCTGAAGAAATGGAAAATGATTTTTAGCATCTTAGGGAGAAGAAAAACAGCAATTCCCAATTAAGCTGTTTGCTCTCTGTGTTCAGAAGGAGGAATGAACTGGTTTGGACGGGACCTCTTTCTATAAAACAGAATTAAAATGACGGCATGAGGAAGAGGACACGAGAAGGATGATGCAAAATTATGAGTAACATAGGACATAAATAAAGTGGCCAGCATAGTGCCTGGCACAGTGTGTTGGGGTTTAGCTGTTTTTATCACCCCAAGATTCTAAATGTGAATTTGCCGGTTCTGTGATTTTTAGGAAATAAGACAGATAATCACATTGAATTATAGGGACAGCAAAGTACTCTCTCAGGATTCTGGCAAAAGATCTTATGACCAGTCTTTTTCTAACTTTAGGGATCTAGTTGCATGAATGAAGCCTCTATTCTTTTTTTTATTAGACTCACAAAAAAAGTTGAAAAAAAAATGGTACAAAATGTTCCTGTATATCTCTTAGCAGCCTTTTCCAGAAGCTAACATCTTACATAACCTTGGAGCAATTATTAAAACTATGAAATTAACATGCCTGCAATTCAAGTAACTGACCTACAGACCGTTTATGACGTTTTCCAATTGTCCCACAGATGTCCTTGCTCAGGCACAGGATCCAATACTGGATTATGTGTTACTTTTGGCTGTCATGTCTCCTTAGTCTCCCCCAGTCAGGGTCATGTCCTCAAGGTTGTTTTGTTTTTTGTTTTTTCCATTCATGACTTTGGAAGAATACAGGTCAATTATTTGGTAGCATGCCGATCATCTCCTATTCCTTCATACTTAAGTTTAGATGACACCTTTTTGCCAAAAATGTCATAAAAGTGATGCTGTGTCCATCTTATGGTATCATATTAGGAAGTGAATGGTGTCCACATGTTCCATTGCTAGCCATGTTGAATTTGATCATTGGTTAGTCATTTCTGCTGGTTTATCAATGTGAAGTCAGTTTTCTCCCATGTATTTAGTATCTTGTGGGAAGGTACTTTAAGACTATACAAACATCTTGTTTCTCATCATATCTCCTCCCTTAGATTTTGGTTCCTATTGATTAATCTTACCTGCAAAAATTATTGTTGTGGTGTTTGCCAAGTGATGATGGGCATCTATGCTTCTTCATTTATTTATTAATTGGAATTCTACTAAAGAAAGAGCTTTCCTTCTCATCCATTCAGCAATTTATTAAATTATTTGTTTATATTGGGATGTCTGGGTGGCTCAGTCGGTTAAGGCATTCTTGATTTTGTCTCAGGTCATGATCTCACAGTTGTGAGATCAAACCCCACGTCAGCCCCGAGCCTGCTTGGGATTCTCTTTCTAGTTCTCCATCTGCCCCTCCCCTACTCACTCACTTTCTCAATAAATAAATAAATAAATAAATAAATAAAGTGTTTAAATCAGTATAGAACAATGAAATATTTTATTTTGTGGGTTACAATCCATTAGTATCATTTTTTAATTTTATTGTTTATAATGAAATTAGCCATAGGAAGCTCCTTCCACTTGGCTCCTATATCCTTTTTACATACTGTTATAATTTTTGAAGCATTCTCTTATTTTCTGGAATCATTAATTGTCCCAGGCTCATCTTATATTTTCCCTGTCCTAATCCTGGAATCATTCATTTTCCCAAGGAGTCTGTGTTCATTTTATTAAAGAATGGTAGTTAGAAACTGTTTTGGGGCTCTAGGTATTCTCATTGTGACTTTGGTATCATTACTTCCAGGGCTTCTCAGCAGACAGAGCTAGAACTTATAAGTATGCATATATATACACACATTTATCTATTTCTACATCTATTTACCTGTATATATACATACATATGTACATGTGTGTATACTATTAAATCTGTGGAAAACTTCACTAACTTGTACTGTATTGATTGTACTGTATTGTACTCTCTTTTTGTCATTAGCTTTACAATTTATAGTCAAAATGCTGTTTTGTGGGGCACCTGGCTGGCTCAGTTGGTTGAGCGTTCGACTTTAGCTCAGGTCATGATCTCGTGCTTTGTGAGTTTGAGTCCCACGTCGAGCTCCGTGCTGACAGCTCAGAGCCTGAAACCTGCGTCGGATTCTATGTCTCCCTCTCTCTCTGTCCCTCCCCCAGTTGCGTTCTTTCTCCCTCTGTCTCTCAAAAATGAATAAACGTTAAAAAAAAAACTTTTAACAAATGCTGTTTTGCAAAATTACATAGGTTAGTCATTATCCTCCTCAACTCCCACGGTTTGATGATATTTATCTTTAATGTTACTGTTTGTATTCCACTTGAGATTGACCTCAATCCCAAATCCTGATTGTAAAGTATGCATGTATTTGGTATGGCATCCACTGTCATTGCTCTAGAAGTCAGAACTTTACAAACAGGTAGACTCACTTGCTTTTATTTCCTCCAGCCCGTTCCCATCCTCACATTCTTTCCCACCCACCCTTTAGGCAGTTAATCCCATTAGTTTCTGGTTTATTTTTCTGTGCTTCTTTTTTGACAGATGTGCAGATATATGTGTGTTAATTTATGCCACCTTCTTTGTCACATAAAGGATTATGCACTAGAGATATTAACAGAACAAACAGAAGAAAGCTCCTATTTTTTTAAGTTTATTTATTTATTTTGAGAGACAGAGAGAGAGCACACAAGTGTAAGTGCAGGGGAAGGGCAGAGAGAGAGGGAGAGAGAGAATCTCAAGCAGGCTCCATGCTTTCAGCACAGAGCCCAACGTGAGGTTTGATTCCACAAACCACAAGATCATGATCTGAGCTGAAATCAAGAGTTGGATGCTTAACTAACTGAGCCACCCAGGTGCCCCAAAGCCCCTCTTTTAATGTCTCCAAGTACTGAATAACCTGAAAATATAGATATAGAGAACAGGAGTAGACAATTATTGAAGCTACATAAACATAGGGTCTTAAGAAGGGAAGACAATAGCGACAAAACAAAGTTACTCAAATTTAAGCCTATTACCCTTCTGACAGCATAGACAGAGAAGTTTCTATATGTTGTTCAATGATCAAGAATCCAGAAAAGTTGGAATACAGAGCCAACTTCTACAAAATTATAATGATTAACTTGCATATAAATGATACTTTATAAGTTATAAACCGTTTTTGAGAAGCATTCTTTTACTGGGCACTCCCACTATCCTGTGAGGTAACTCCATTTTACATATGGAGACATTGAGGTTCAGTTACTTGCATATTTGTGTGCCATCCTCACCAGGTGGCGAGCCTCCTGGTAAGCAGTGCATTGTGCCTTATTCACCCTTCTGATGCCCAGCAGAGCTCTCTGGCACCTACGGAGGGACAAGGAAACACTGATTGTACAAGATTAAGTGGTAAATCCAAGACAAGGAGCGAGTCAGTGGGAAGGTCAGGAATCCTAAATGTATTTAATGAGCCAACAGCACTGGGGATTCAACATTTACTATATGCTTGATACTAGGAATACAAAGATAAATAAGGAAAGGGTCATGTTCTCGAGGAATTCACCATCAGTATGAATAAACAGGTAATTAGAATGTGATGTGCATGCTATGGCACAGATAATCATTAGGGTTTTCAGAAAGTACTCCTGAGTAAATATGGTCCTTTGGGATCCTGGAGTAACTAAGAGTGTAAGACAGGCACCTTTTGGTATAAACCTTTTACTTGGGGCCTGGGATTTTTGCCCTATCCCTCTTTTCCTACTGCATTCTCTCCCGTATAATTCATTCTTATTCCTTAGGTCTCATTTTAGACTTTGTTTCTTCCTCCAAGATGCACCTAATTCTGTTTGGGTTTGAGGATCCCCGTTTGGAGTCTGCTATTATCCTGTATTTTCTACACGAAAGTATTTTGTATGCTGCATAAATACTGGGGGCAAAAGGTTGCACTAATCTCTGCCCTCTTGGAATGCTGTTGGGTGGGGAACACATGGACTACGTTACTACCTCTCCATGTTCCTGCTAACGCAAAATGGAGTAGTCATTAGGAAACCCAAGGTCAGTTGCCTTGTTTGGAATCTGACCTCTGCTCTTCGCAGCCATGTGATTGTGGACAACTTGCTTTAACCTTTCTAAGAGTCATTTTCTTCTTCTGGAATGTAAGTATAAACATGATCTGTGGTTAAAATTAAGTTGATTATAATAATAAACGTCAAGTGCTCATACATGTCTCCCACCTAGAAAACACCCATTAGTTTTTGATTCTTATTCGATCCTTCACCAAACTACCAGATTCCATAGCTCACTGTGATGTCTCCTCTGTCCTAACCACCCTGATATAAACCAGTAGGCAGGATAAGCACTCCAAGAACGGCCACTTTTGACCCACAAATCTTTTCACCTGACTGCCCCCAATTTCACTTCTAGATTGTGGTTTAGTATTTGTCTTCTACCTGTCCTCTGGAAAGTCTCATTCCAATATTCTGCTGAAGCCATCTCTATTCTGTTATCTTGGCCATGAGGCCAATGAAAATGTCGACTCAGTGTTATTTGAGTATGCTTTGGATTTCGTTAGCAAGTGTCTACGCAAAGAAGAACACAAATGCTGATCCATACATCTCGGCTCCCTAGAATATCAGAGTGGGAAGGAATGCAGGGAGAAGACCTCATTTTACGGATGGAAAAAAGCTGAGGTCATAAAGCAATTCAGTAGAATTACCAAGATTAGAACTCAATCTGCTCTCTCCAAAGATTGAATTCTTTCCGACCCATAAATAGGCACATGAAAAGAACAAATCAGGTCACTAAATTTACCCTTTTCAGAAAAATTAGTACAAATTCTCTCCTAGTATATAGATATGGAAATCCTTGGGAAATCTAAGCCAGACTTGATTTCTCTTTGGGGACCTATCTCTGAGGATTGAGAAATAAAAAAAATTTTTTTTTTTGAAATCTCAGTGCTGTGGCCTCAATTGTATCTCCCTCCAATCTGCCTAAATATATGTGTTGAAGCCCTAACCTCCAATGTCACTATATCTGGAGATAGGATCTTTTAGGAGATAATTAGGTTTGAATGAGGTCATAAAGGAGGAACTCTAATCTAATAGGGCTGTGGTCTTACAAGAAGAGAAAGGGAGCCTTCTCTCTCTATCGTCTTCCTCTCCCTGTCATGTGAGGACACAGTGAGAAGGTGGCTGTCTGCAAGCCAGAAAAAGAAGTCTTAGTATGAGAACCTGACCATGCTGGCACCCTGATCTTGGACTTCCAGCATCCAGAAATGTGATAAAATCAATTTATGTTATTTGGGTCACCCAATCTATTGAGTATCTTGTTATGGGAGCCCAAGCTGACTAATATACCCCTAATTACATCCCACCTGCAATATGTATGTGTTGTAAGTCTTTAACAAATATAACTTTGACTTGACATCTGGTGAATAAAGCATGAATTTGCAATGACATCTCTTTTCCTGATAAGAGCTATCCAATTCTGCTAGAATTAATACCAATGAATCCAGAATGGTAATGCTAGGTGAGGGGTGAAAGAGGGAAGGAGGGACTTGAAATAATATTATATTGTGCTCACACGGAAAGGATCAGTGCTTGAAATGACAATCATCAGATTTGGGGAGATGTGAGGCAATGATCGAGAACCCTTCTTATATTTCAGCAGCAAACCGGCATGTCTCCCCTCCTATACTCCCACCGGTACAGAACTGCTCCCAGCGGGACACTGGGATTCCTCACTCAAGTCTAATTTTAAGTGAATCAAATGAGGTGGCACTCTGCCACATCCCTCTGGAAACTATTCGAAAATCGAGCAGATCTCATCTTTTGAAAATGTTCCCTGCGTAATGGAAACATGAGGAAGGGGAATATGCTACAGACCCCGGATGCATTTTTCAACCACAGTGGAATGCAATATGCCAGACACACTTTTATAGTGGTCAGGATGGACGTGGGAAAGATTTGGGGGAATAGAACAATAAGTTCTGCTGTCGTCTTAAATCACTTTCACCACTAGATGCTCTCAAGCACTAGTCATTAAATGACACAGTGCTAGGCACGTTGGGAGTGGTTCGATTCCACTTCAACCCAAGGTATGTAGATATGGTTACATGGCAGCTATCATCTAGATAACAGCCTAGACTTTTCTACTTTTCATATAGATATTACAGGGTGAGGACAGAAGAGATGAATTCACTTAGTAGTCATTCTATCCACAAACTCGTACAGAAGTATAGCTGAGATGTCAGGTGGGGCCTCTCTGAATCTTGAAATTTTGATTATGTTTATTTCAGCCCCTGGATTGATAACTCCAACCCAATGCAAACGCCAAGATTTTGGGGAGTTCCTAGAAAGGTTTTGTTCTCAAAATTATCTCGTCTCCTGGCTTCAGGGTCTATGGGTGTTTCTTTGTTCTACATCTTGTTAACGCAATTCTTTTTATTTGGCCCCAAACCCCATTACACAAGTCCCTCTCAAGTTTGGTACTTAACAGTCTGGGGGAAAGACAGGAATGTATTTAAAGGGAAGCAAAGCAAATGATTTCCAAAGGTAACACTAGTTTGAGGTTTGTTAAAAATATTTTTAGTTGTGGGGCACCTACCTGGGTGGCTCAGTCGGTTGAGTGTCTGACTTCGACTTGGGTCATGATCTCACAGTTCGTGGGTTCGAGTCCCACATCGGGCTCTGTGCTGACAGCTCAGAGCCTGGAGCCTGCTTCAGATTCTGTCTCTCCCTCTCTCTCTGCCCCTACCCAACTCACGCTCTGTCTCTTGAAAATAATAAATAAACATTAAAAAAAAATTAAAAACAAATCTTTTATTTGTTCTACCACTGGATGTTTTAACTAACCCTTTATCTTATAGTCTCAACCAGTTTTGATCTTTTTTTCCTCCTGGCTCTAAATCCAGCCCCATAAACCCATCCCCATCTCTTATTTTAAGAGTGAAACAAAAAATTTATCCTGATTTAATTAGTATACCAAGGGATCATCTGTTGCTGCAACTCTGAAGCTGGAAGGAGATTCCTGAGCTAGGGAGCAGGCAGGCATATGCTCCTTTTATCCTAAGCAAAGGACCCTCAGCATTGTGGAAGCTCTGGGTTGGAAGGCATCAGAAATACCATCTTATCCGCCCCACCTCCTCCATACACAGAGGTTAGTAATGTGCTCTAAAATATGTGCCAAGTACCTGTCTCATCTGAATTATCTCCAGGAAGAGAAATTGCCAGTCATTTTATGAGGACCCATTATGTACTAAAATCAGCATTTCAACGTTACTAATACAATTCCAAAAAACCACCCCATGAGGCAATTTTTATTATCTATACTTTGCAAGTGAGAAAATTGATCCTCAGAGACAGGAGGGGATATTTTGCCCAAAGATCAGGGCAAGTTAGTTGTAGAACTGCTATTCAACCCAGCCATGTTTGTCTCCAGTCTGTCTATAGTGTCATAGGTAGGGGCACAGATTTTGGCATCAAATTGGAACTGAGTCTGGATTCTGAGACTTTGGTTTTTAACTATATATCCCTGGCCTCACAGCTTGTTTCCTTGAAAAAAAAAAATTAAAGAATTAAAGAAACAAAAACAGTACCAAACCCTGAAACTCATGATAATTGAGTTTGTTTTTGGGAAGTGCTTTCCTTGGTATCTAACATGGCTAAGTGCTTAGTAAATGATATGTCTTGTTAATAATATACCAATCTATTCCTCTGGGCCACAGTTTGCCCATTGATGAATGACCATATCTGGGCTAGAAGTTTCCACTCTTTCCAGCTCTTCATAGTCTATGGTTGTACTCTCAGCTCTCAATAACTGCCACATAGACTTGTGTTGTTTTGTTTTGCATCTACACCCTTCATTCACCTGGAGAACTCAGGATGGGAACAGCTCTTTTCTTCTCTTTCTTTGATACCCCCCATGGAGATAGAGACAAAATCCATTATTACACTGTCTCAAAGACAGCCCAAGGTCTAGGAAAACAAACAGAGGCTTTAGAGTGTTCAACTAGTCAAGATTTCTGCCACTCCTGTCTTGCATCGGATAGGTGTTCTGAATCAGAGTGAGTGACAGACAAATCCGCTAAGTGGGCAAGAAAAGAAAGCTCCAGCCAGTGTATTTCATTTATTCACCTCCAAGAAGAGAATCCCAGTCAAAAGAAAAAACAATTCTGCCTCTAGTTGTAACTAATTATCCAGCCGCAGAAAAGCACATGGTGGAGGTGCCTGCCTAAGTGTCCGAAAGCAGAGCAGATGTTTTCAATTGTTACCTTCTTTGTAATTCGACCCTGGAAGTAAGAATTTAAAACCTGGAAACTAATAAGAATACACGAACCTCACAAAGGGACATACATAGCAGAAGAAGATCAAACACCATGGATAAGAGAGTGAATATATTTAGAGTCATCACATGGGAGTACTTAGGAATCATTTTTCCAATCAGATCACATCCCAGGGACACAACTGCACCTCTAAATACCTTTTAATTGAGGGGAAAATATGGCAGGTTCCGATAAAGGTATTTTCTTTTTATAACAGAAAAATTGCAGGATTTCTTTGTTATGCCAGGATTGAGCACTGGGCCAATATTTATCTGAGAAGCTCTGGTATTCTAACACATTTGACTTGCAAGCAGAAAACACTGATATATCCCAGATAATAGAGGAATTTATCAATAGTGCCATATATTAAGCTCCAGTAGAGATCTAAAAGATTTCTGAAGATAATTAGGAATCAGTGGCACCAAAGGCAAAAGCTAGAGAGAACCCAAAAATCCGAATGATCAGGTAAACCCAACATAGCCATTTTATGGATTGGGAGACTGAGAAATGGAGAAGCTAACTGGGTTAAGGTCAGAGAATGAATCAAAGGCAAAATAGAAACCACGCCATGAAATTTAGAGAAACCTGAAATATATGGGTAGATAATCACATTTATTTATCTCCCATATAACTGAGTGCATTACTTTGAAGGATGACTAAAACACTTCTAATTGCACTTTTCAAGCTTGTATAGTGAATGATCAATACACCAAAGAAAGAGAAAGCTAATTCAAGACTATAATGTCATCTTTTACTTTCTTCAACCTTGCTCTGGCATAATATTGAGAAAACAATTAGCCTAAAATGACTCTATGTCAGATAGATCAGCACCTCTGGGGTGAAAAAAAAAAAATGCCAACAGGAAAAAGTCACACATGAACTAAATGAAATGTTTATTTTACATCTGTGTCTTGAAAGAAGGAAATCTGTGGCCTCATAACAGGAAGTGCCTCACACAGTAATAAATTGCAATTTGAAAACTTCTCTAAATGATTCATAATATCTATTTGGCATCATAGAATCCCAATCTTTAGGAGGATACTACCTAGAGCTGTCCCATCTGATACAGCATCCCATCCCACTGCAGAAATTGTGGAATACAACAAACAGCTCAGCTTTATTTTAAAGGCTTCCATTGAAACAAAACATCTAGAATCCAACACAGGTATCTGATAGAACACTCTTCCTTATTTTCCACATCTCTCCTCCAGAGATGTGGCCTCTCTGGAGTACTACTTCTTGACCACTGTTGGGCCTTTGATGACCTCTAAAAGCCAAGTCCAGTTCAATAATTACCCTTTAGATGTTGGAGACCAGAGGTCAGGTGCTCCCTAAGTCTTCTGTTTCCAAACTACTACCAAGTCCTTTCCATTTGAAAATCCTCTATGGTCTTTGATACTGTTATGGTTAATTTTATATGTCAACTTGGCTAGCCTATGGTACCCATTTGTTTGGTAAACACCAGTCTGGATATGAATACCTATGAAAGTAGTTTTTAGATGTAGTTAACATGTAAATCACTAGACTTTCAGTAAATTATTCTCTATAATGTGGGTGGGTCTCATCCAATCAATGGAAGGCCTTAAGAGCAAAGACTGAGATGAGATCTTCCAAAGAAGGAATTATCCTCAAGACTGCAGTAGAGAAATCCTGCTGGAGTTTCTAGCTCACTGTTCTTCAAAATTTGAACTCAGACCGCAACAGAAATACCAACTGTTACCTGAATTTCTAGGCTGCCAGCTTGCTCTATGGAATTCAGACCTAAGGGCCCCATGTTCATATAAGCCAACTCCTTACAATAAACTCTCTCTTCCCTCTCCACACTTCTCTCTCTGTGCAATAAAAGACCTTGTTACAGTCGGGGTTTTTTTTTCCTAGTCTGTTGCCCATATTGTGCATAAGACAATGTTAGAAATTATAGTAGCTTCAAAGAGGAATAGAAGGTATTTCATTTCCCTCTAGCGATGGAGATGGCAAAAATCAAAAGCTTCCCAAATGTACAGGCATTTAACATTTATAGACACAAATGTCTTCTCGGGGGATCCTAACTTCAATCCCATAAATTAGACATTAACTCCATTTTATAGATGAGAAATGATAGGCCTGGGAATATAAAATGATTTGCCCAAGACCTCTAGAGTCATAGGTGGTAGAACTCCAAGTCCGATATTCTCCCTACCACCCACTTCCATGGCTTCCTCTCTATAAGTAGCTACAGTAGAGACTCTTCTGTGGCTGTGCTGCTCATTCATGGGAATCTGACCCAATGCAACCAGGAAAGGCAGAAGGAAAGACTTCTGCAAAGGTCAGACCATGCATGCATTGCCTGAGGCTGTTGTTCTCCATTCCAGCCTCAAGAACTCTTAAGAGATCAATGAAAACATACATTGGGAAATAAAAGGCATGAGAAAATTTTACAAATTGGCTAGTTCTCGCTTCCTGTTGGCTTTTCCAGCACATTCTTGGCACCCGATCAGAGTAATGTGGTAATGTGG
This sequence comes from Leopardus geoffroyi, assembly GCF_018350155.1. NCBI lineage: Eukaryota > Metazoa > Chordata > Mammalia > Carnivora > Felidae > Leopardus > Leopardus geoffroyi. The sequence goes on along the minus strand of NC_059342.1, from coordinate 75,651,422 downwards.
TAAACAGTCTCTCTGAGATGCTACCCATTCAGAGACAGTGGGCAGCGAGATACCCTAGCCCCTTGATGCCCTAAGGGCTTGTCTGAACATCCTGAGGTTTTCATAGCAACCAATGTGGTCGACTTTTTGTCATATCATGTAAGTTTGCATTTTAGAGAATCTGAAGGCATCAACATGATGGCACTCTGCTGCTGGCTCTATTTCGGAAATGCCAATAAAGGAGATTTGCTTCATGCTTACTTGATGTCTAAAGAAAATGTGCAAGCTCAATCTTGTCTTGTCCTAACTGGCATAATTACCCATTGCGGTATGAGGTTCATAGGATTAGAACCAGTAACAAGAAGTCACATTGTGCCCTATCTCAAAGAAAACAAGTATCTAGGCCCTTGGAAAACAGATTCAGTAGGGGAGTTAACTCTCACGTTTGAAAAGGATTCCCATGTTATGATGTAACAGCAGCAACTATGATTTATTAAGCACCTACTATGGGCCAGGTATTTTATAGACGTTATTTACAATTCTCAATTCTGGTAACAACCGTGGAAGGCATGTAGGAGAAAATTGATACTTGGTAAAAGGAAGTAACTTGCTGAAGGTCACATAGCTAGAAAATATCTACCCCAGGCAGGCTTGTCCAACAGATGTGTCTGCTACTAAACTGAAGCATTTGTCTTCAGATCATATATAAAACATGTTAACTATTTACAAGGGAGAAATCTTCTCTTTCCCTCCCTCCCTCCCTCCCTCCCCTTCTCCCTCCCCTGCAACACACACACACACACACACACACACACACACACAGAAATTCTTCCCATTGAAATGGAATTTAAATGACATATCAACGAAAAACGGCTATTCCATTAAACCAAGTATACTTACCTTTCAGGACACAGAAAGTGGTTAGTTATGTTAGGTGGTCAGTTAATACTTGTGAAATGAAACATGCATCATTTATGCCAATTGATTGAAAGCATTTCATCTACGACCTTCTCTTCCCACCATCCCATTGGGTATATTTCTAAGAAGAAAGCCATGGATTGTTTCAATAAGCATGCACAGAGCATATACTGTGGTGGGAGAAACAGTTCTAAAAACTGGGATACTTTTCTTTCTTTTTTTAATGTTTATTTATTTTTGAAAGAGATGGGGGGGGAGGGGCAGAGACACACACACACACACACACAGAATCCGAAGCAGGCTCCAGGCTCTGAGCTGTCAGCACAGAGCCCGATGCGGGGCTCAAGCTCACGAACCATGAGATCTTGATCTGAGCCTGAGACACTTAACTGACTGAGCCACCCAGGTGCCCAGAGAACTGGGATAGTTTTATAGAAGACAGCTTGCTGGCTTCTTGAGAGGCATCACTGCTCCAGGGCAGATGGCCTTGTAAACTGACAATATCTATCAGACAGTGTAATTAGTCCCAGGTACGTGCACATGCCAAGACAGCACAGTGGAGGACTTATATAGACAGCCACAGAAAGTGATGGAAACCTGCAATGTTCCAGTGCTTGGCCAAATGTAGGGTCCTTTTGTTCTTTCATGCTTATTCTCAGAGAATTTTTTGCGTGTGTGATTCTAGGTTTTTCTCTTAGAACCACAGGATCATGGGATTTGGCAAAAAATCATGGGATAAAGCAAATTTTTGTCTCTGGCCATAGGATGGGTTAGAGAAGTGAAAGGCTCCACAACAACACAACACTTAGAAACCCTAGATGTGAGCGTTCCTTTTAAACACATAGCTGAATTCACAAAAAAGTAAGAATTATGTGTAAGCACTAAAAAAAACAAAGAAGGAATTGAGCTCCGGATGATGGTCACATATGTCTATGCTGCAGCTGCCCTAGGAGGGTGGGCCACAGGGTGAGGTGGAATGTGGGGGCTGATGTTGGGGTCTCGGTAATGTACAGTTGGGATTAAATGCCCTCATGGGATCTGGAGAGGAGGATTTGGGCCTGCTCAGGGATGGAAATTGAAATTCAGACATCTATATCATGCCAGAACTCTCAAAATTCTATGCCTCTGTTAAAGGTGGACTAAGTTTGAATCTGCCCTCCTGAGAAACAGCATCATTCGTGGCAGCCTGTCTCTGTGGAGCCTGGGAAGTTAGAACCCGGTCCAAAGTATGCTGTTACTGCCTCTTCATATAAATGCCATTACATTTTTGGTATCATTTTCTATTAAAGAAAGCTTATCTACTCTTGTCCTTGGCTCTTTGTTGAAAAAAATATACAATTAGAGATTTTATAATGATATGGAATGCTTTTTGATAAACTTGTCCAAATGTTCATTAGAAGAGTTTGTTCCAATTTACATTCTCTCCAACTGTGTATGGGGGATGAAGCCCATTCCTATCCTTCTTTACCAACCTCTGGGTACGATACAAAAACTATTTTAATTTTTGTCAATATGATAAAATACAACAGCTTGCTTTCTTTCTCTTTCTTTCCTTTTTTCCTTATTTACTTATTTATTTTGTGTGTGAGAGAGAGAGAGAGAGAGAGAGAGAATGAACATGCATGGGGGAGGGGCAGAGAGAGAGAGGGAGAGAGAGAATCCCCAAGCAGGCTCCACACTGTCAGTGCAGAGCCTGACACGGGGCTTGAACTCATGAACAGTGAGATCACGAACTGAGCCAAAATCAAGAATTGGATGCTCAACCAACTGAGCCACCCAGGCACCCCCAAAATAGCATACATCTTTAAATTGAAGGTGCATATGTTTTCCTGTGAAGTCATATATCCCCCGACATGTGTTCCAACTATGTTTTATGTCATTAGTGAATTATTATTATGTGTCTATGTGTCACTTCCCATTTTTTAGTCCAGCTGCTTTCCTTTTTTCCATTTTTGTTGTTTATAATTAATTATACTTAATACTTATCATCTATTTATTACCTATTACCAATATTTAATACCTACACATCATGCATATATGGTATGGCCCCCTCCCTAAGGAGAGAAAAAAAGAGAGAAAAGAAAAAAAAAATAACTTCAAGGTAACCTGGCTATGAACCTACGTGACAACATCCCTTAAGACCTTGTAAACTGAGACTACTTAATCTGACTACATGTTTGTGTGTGTTACCATATATGGGAGACAAAGAAATAGAAAATGTATTTAAAAAACTATGCCACGAGATGTTCAGGGCTCAGTCCTTTGGGTACGAACCCAACTGAGCCGTGCTGGCAGGAATAAAGTTGCTCCCTGGAAAGAAAAACCTCGGTGTCACGACTCTCTTGTGTGAGAATCCTGTTACACTTATACATCATGTTTCTGTGTCAGGCACTTATTTTCAATGATTGACGTGTTAATATTCATTCAATTCTTACAGTAAATCCGATAGGGTAGGGACTGTTATTGTCCCCATCGATACACAGGTCAAAACAAGTTCAGAGAGGTTGACTGATAAAAGATCTTGGGGACTTAACCCTTTTGTTTGCTACACCGGCTGACTGTTGCACATGTTGAATTGTTGTTATCATGTGCTTTGTAATTAAAATTATGAGCCCATCTTCAGTGAGCTTCTACCTGGGAGAATCCAGTGGGACTTGAGATGAAGGCATACTCCTTCAGAGATTTTCATTTGCCTGTATTATACATTCCGGATACTTCATTGGTGATTTTAAATTTTTTTAAATGTTTATTTTTGAGACAGGAAGAAAGAGAGCGAGGGAGAGGGGCAGAGAGAGAGAGGGAGGCACAGAATCTGAAGCAGGTTCCAGGCTCCGAGCTGTCAGCACAGAGCCCAATGTGGGGCTCAAACTCACAGATTACAAAATCACAACCTGAGGCAAAGTCAGATGCTTAACCGACTGACCTACCTAGGCACCCCTTCACTGGTGATTTTATTTGTTTGTTTGTTTGCTTGCTTGCTTATTTAAAAAAAATTTAGGTTTATTTATTTTCAGAGAGACAGAGACAGCATGGGGGGGGGGGAGGGGCAGAGAGGGAGAAAGAGAGAGAATCCCGATGTGGGGCTTGGACTCACGAAATGTGAGATCATGACCTGAGCCAAAACCAAGAGTCAGATGCTTAACCAACTGAGGCACCCAGGAGCCCCCACTGGTGATTTTAAATAGCATTATTGAGATATATTTTATATGCCATAAATTACATATCAAAGATTTCTAGTACATTTAGCGAGTTGTGCAAGCATCACTATAACCTAATTTTAGAACATGTTTATCACGTGGAAAGAAATTTCATATCCATTAGTAAACAGTCCCCATTCCTCCCCCCTGCCCCCACTAATGTACTTTTTGTCTCTGCAGATTTGCCTACTTGAAACATTTCATATACGTGGTATCATACTGTATGTGTTTTTTATAACTGTACTCTTTGACTTAGGAACATACTTTTATGTTACTTATGAGGCTTAATAATGGACAATGCTAGTTATACGATGAAGTCCACAAACCCACATGATGCTCTGTCCATATCTGGGGAGTCTAGGTTGTTACCAATTCCAGTTTCTTGTACCAAGGAGGGAGGCCATTGGTCAGCCAAGTCTCCAAGAGGACTCCCTAAAAATGGAAAAGGGGACTTACACCTGTCTAATTCTCCTTCTACACAGTGGTATCATTCATAGGAATCTGTTCTTGTGGGGATCTTGGGGATGGGAAAGGTCCACCCTGGAACTTAGGGTGTACTGTGTTATCTCCGTCTTTAAGTAAACATCTCCATGTGTTTCTGCGTCATTTTTCATTAAAGTAACTTTGCAGTCTCTGGACCCACTGGTGCCTTTCCAATGATTACAGCATTATGATATATGTGGCAAGCACACTGTGGGAATACAGATTATTTCAATGATATAATTAGCAGATTAATGTGATAGTTATGAACATGACCCTCATCTGGCAATTGGTGAATACCAATGTGTTCCTTATTCATTTCTTTGTTAGACATGCATTGGATCCATGTACAGTTAACCAGTCTTGTAGGAGTATGAACTATGTTACTGTATAAAGTGAAGATCTCTGGCCCAAGAATCTTAAATTCTAATGAAGGAAACTTACATTTTTTTTTTTTTTCAATCGCACCCGGAACAATTAGACAAATTGAAATCGTAAAACCTAGCTGACCAATTTAAAGACCAGGAAATAAAATAGAAAAGCAAAATGTCATACCCAGAATCACAGAGTACCCCACCCAGATCTTCCTGTGTCTACCTTACCTCTGGCCACTGCCTAGCACAAGCAGAGAGCCAGAGGTACCTGGAAGTTCATATCCTTCCTGAGTGGCTCTTACCAACGAGAGACGGGTGTAGCAGTGTGAAAACCCAGTTCCCTTGCCTTGAGTCAGTAACCCTTAGAAGTAACATGCTCCAGATCTCCCTATGGGACCATGCTGAGCTGGGGACTTCACTTGAAATCACACCCTTGCTTGATTTCATCCCATCCTTCTCTTGCTTCTCCCTTATCAGTCTCTCCTTGGAGCACTTCCTTAATAAATAACATGTGCATGAATCCTCATTCCAGACATTGCTTTTGGGAAAGCTAACCTAAGACATAGCATGAGTAAATGGTGGAGCCAGAATTTCTGTCTGTGATCTCTATATTCAAATTTCATACATTCTCTTTCATACCACAGAGGGGAGGAAAGTAAGACTCAGAGAGGTTCATATTTTTTTCTTAAGGGCTTGCATTTTGTAGGGATTCAAATCTGGCATTCTAAAATCCTGTGATGTGAGCTGTACCACGCTGCCCTTTAAAACTTATCCCAGGGAAATCAATCTGTACTCATGAGCAAAGATTTCTTACAATCTCCCAATCAGAATTGTACTCATACTCTGAGTCTCAGTTTCTCCATCTGTGGAGTTAGGACACTGCTGATTTCTTCATTACTTTTTTTTTCTTTTTTAACTAAATGGACTAACACAGGGAAAATGCCTGCATAACAGTTGACACATAGCTACATGCTCAGTGTATGTTGTCCTTCACCGAAGAGCCAGGGTAAAGAAAACTTCACCAAATAAGGACTCCAGTGATCAAAACTGTTTTGGCCAACCACAGGATTTTCTTGAAGCAAAGCCTCCATTTCCGGAAAAATACTGAAAAGTAACAAATAATCCTGTCAGTTCCCCATACAAGATGGACTACATCAATGTCTCCATGGACCTGGTGGGTAAATAACAGAGCTCATATGTTCAGAAGGTTTCTTAATAAAGTCCAGCCCCTTTCCAAAGAAGAAAAGCCACGGAAGACAGGCATGCCACATTAAAACTGCAGTGACCCAGCCAGCCCTTCCTAACTGCTAACTAGGCAATTCTCAGGAGCCCAGGGAGGAAATCTAGAAGGATATAAACATGAAATGAACCAAGCGTGCAATTGATTTTCTGTTCTCTCTTTTTTTCCCTTCTGTTTTGTTTTGATGTGTGTGTGTGTGTATGTGTGTGATATTTATTTATTTTTATCATCATCAGGACATTAGTACTCAGAGGGAGGAAAATGCCTCTTGAATGAGATGTTTGTAGGGAAAATTACAAGGCAGAGGATGCTGACTTTGACCGAGCAATGCCCTCTGAGGATTGGGGTGGATCAGAATGGCTTCTCATGTTTTTTCTGCTCCCCTAATGGAAGTAAAATAACAACATGAAATAGAGGGGATGGAACAGCCAGCAGGAGGATAAATACCAAGGAAGCGATGTAAACACAGCCCCCAATTTCCCCAGCGAGTAAGAGAATGAGGAATGTGTTATTTATCTCTTTGTAATCGGCAAGGCAGAGCGTGGAGCTGCCCTCCTTTGGGAATATCTTCTATAAATAATCAAAGAATTGCAGGATGGGGGTTTGAATGAAGTGAAGGAACCCAGGGGACAGAATTTCTCTAAATTCCAGGTCTTCAGACATCTCTTCCAGGAAGCCTCTCTTGATCCTCCAAGGCAGTAAAAGAAGAGGAAGAGGCCCTTTGAAACAGAGAAACTTTAGAAGTTGTTGACTGCCCACTCCCCTTATTATTTTAGTTTAGAAAACTTGATGCAAACTGTAGCTAAGTGACTTACTAAGATTGCCCTGCACTTGAGCTGAGTATGTAGTGTGGGTTCTGGAATTAAACCACCCACCTTGACCTCTGCACTCATTAGTCATTAAATGTGTTACCTTGGTAAAGTTATTTGACTTTCCCAAGCCTCAGTTTTCTCATCTGTAAAACTGGGGTAAAACTCATCATAATTTCCACTTTTAATAGGATTGCTAGAAGAAAAAACATGGTAATGACCATGAAGCTCAAGGCACAATGCCAAAAATATATTAAGAGCTCCATAAAGCCTACAGATTACAGTCTTCTTGTTGTTGTTCTTAGTCATTAAGAAACATAAGTAGAGTCTAAACGTGTGTGTTCCATCTTCAAACCCACCCTTCTGTTCTCTCCACTCTGTCATTTCTAATCTCTTGACTAAGATTTCTTATTTTCAGCCAAGTTTATTGTTCCAATTTATAATGCCTGGTGGCAGGTATATCTGGTGTAATTAGGTACTAGGTTGCTTGTGGAACTTCTCAGACCAGACCTCAGCTCATAGAAACCCAGTAGACTTCAATAAATGTTAGCCAGATAAACAGGGTCCTATTTCATCAGCTACAAAGAATACTGATGGATTTGGCTTGGCAAGTGGAGTCAACCATCTCTGATCAAGATGATTCAGTGTTTGCTGACCATGAATTGAAATGATTAAAATCTATCCTTGTAGGGAAACTTGGATCTTTTTTACAAAGGGCAGGACTTAGATGTCCTTGTCCTTGGACTTAAGGAACATGAGAGCCTTCCATGAAGAAAGGAGAACAGAGATGATGCTCCACATCAGCAATCGTGCTAAAGACTACCAGAACTTACTTGTAAGAACATTCTTTAATCTTTGGGCTTCTGCTAAAAAGTCACTCCATTAAAGATGTGTCCTCCGTGTCCCCATTCAATAGTTTCCACTCCCCCTACCATGGCATCCTGGAGTTTTCCTTTGAAGTATGTTGTTATTCTTAAAACAAAATATCTATTCATGCATGTTGTTGGGAGTGGAGTCGGCTGTTGGTTAACAGCAGTCTCCTCCATTAGGCTGTAGATTTGCTCAATACTAGCAGAAATCCAGCCTGCTTTTCCCCATAATTGTCCTCAGTGTCTAGTGCCATGCCTACCTGAAACATTGTAAGTGCTATTAAATACTTCTTCTCACTGAATGAATGGATATATGCATGGGGCAATCAGGAGACTCACCTGCATAGAAGGAGGTGTTGTGAAATAAAGAAACAGATGGATGAGGGGTCCCCACAAGGACCATGGCTAAATCCCTACTCTTCTTTGAGCCTCCATTGGCTTTTCTGTAAAGTCAGAGGCCACTGTGTGGCCTAGGTTTTTATGATTCTCTAATTATTTACTAGGAATTTTGCATTTTACTAGCCTGTACCCATTGGTAAGAACACAGATAAGATAGTTCTTTCTAATAGGCAGAGAAAGGATAGTAGAGGGGTTTCTTTCTTTCTTATTTATTTTTATTTGAGAAAGAGAGAGAGTGAGAGACAGAAGCATGAGCAGGGGAGAGGGGCAGAGAGAGAGAGAGAGAGAGACAGAATCTTGTTTTTTTTTTTAATTTTTTAACATTTATTTATTTTTGAGACAGAGGGGGACAGAGCATGAATGGGGGAGGGTCAGAGAGAGAGGGCGACACAGAATCTGAAACAGGCTCCAGGCTCTGAGCTGTCAGCACAGAGCCTGATGCAGGGCTCAAACTCACGGACCGCGAGATCATCACCAGAGCAGAAGTCGGACGCTCAACCGACTGAGCCACCCAGGCTCCCCGAGAGACGGAATCTTAAGCAGGCTCCCTGCTCAACAGGAGCCTGACCCCACGACCTGAGCCTAAATCAAGAGTCAGACACTCAACTGACTGAGCCACCCAGGCAGGCGCCCCTCTTTCTTCATTATTTAAATATCTATGTAGCATCTGCTATTTTCAAGGTCCTAGGAGAGGCAGAGTTGAGTAAAACATGGCTCTTGACTTTGACTAGCAGAGACAGAGAATGAAAGAAGGAAAAAAAAAGGGTGAGGATTAAAAAGGACGAGAGGAGGTGGAAGAAAGGAGGAGGAAGAGGAGGAGAGAAAAGCATTTTGTCGAGCATGGTGCCGAGTATTTTACAGATCTCATCCCATTTTACTAATGTGGAAACTGAGGTTCAAACAGATTAATTCTAAAGCCATTGATGGGCCTGTAGTTATACCAAATCTAGCTGCTTGTGGTCTTGACCCTGGGGCCCAGATCTCTGCCCTACTGCCTGGTGAAAACACAGAGGTAACGAGGCAGTTACAGCCATGCGATGTGTGAGAACCTTGAGTGGGAGCAGTATTGTTTGTATTTTCAGTCCAGCATCAAGCCCGACGCTCTTAGTCCTCTGGGGTGTCTCTCTCAGTGCCTCAGCATGCTCTTCCCTCTTCCCCTGCACTTGCCAAAAGAAGAGAGAAGAAGACAAAAGAAAAGCGTTCCAGAGTCAACTGCAGAGACAAAGATGATTTTCCCTGACAGGTACAGAAAGAGAGGAAGCTTGCAGAGGCATGGGACCGAGACAGGGTGGGGAGATGGCAGACAGGATCCAAGGAAGCCTGAAGCACTTTGGCTCCCCTCCTCAGCTCTCCCTTCTCTTCTCTTGTACCTTTTAAGTTCCATTCCCTATTTCAGTGGGATTTGAGGATTGCACTAAAGTTGCAGTAATTAGAGGTGCCGGAAGCAACCTGATTTTTCAGCTTCCAAGGAAAACAATTATCCTAATCTGGTCTGCCTTCCCTGCTTCTCCCCAACAATGGAAATTCACTAGGTTCAGAGAGGACTGTCATAGAGGAGACACATCGCTTTGTGGGACTACACTTTGCCCAAACTTCTCTTCTTTCCTTCTCATTTTATTTCCCACTGGTTTATCAAGCATCTACCGATGCTTCATGTAACTAGCATTCATTGAGCCCTTAGTAGGAGCCCAGTGCTTGGTCAAGAGCATTAGATGCATTATTTCATTTACTCTGCACAGTGACCCACGAGATATGTATGATCATACTCATACTTCTTGTTTATCCTGGAGATTTAAGTAACCTGCTCAAAGTCACAGCTATTAAGAAGAGGAGCCAATATTTGGACTCTTTTGTCCAACTTCAGAGCATGTGCTCTTAGCATGTTATTATATAGTCTCTCAACCACAAACCCTGTGTTCATTTACCATTCTGCCCTTTCTATAAATCTTGAAACCAAGGCACAGAGAGCTGTATGATTTGACCCAGGTTACACAGCTTGAAGGTGGGGAAGGCATTATTTGAATTCTAGCCCATCTGATCCCTGTGTCCATGTTGTTCTCACCACACCAAGCTCTTAATGGAGGCTGCTGTGCCAGGGTTCATGATGACATAAAATATTTGTATTTAAAAAAGACCGTCTTAGTTGGTAGGTAGAACACTGCCCAAGGCAAGTAATGTGGACAGTGGGAAGTCAATCCTTTTCATCCACACCAGGGCAGGGCTGCAATATTCGTTCTCTATTTCTTTCTTCTTCTAGGATGCTCCACACATGTTTATTTCAGTCTGATTTCCTTTGTCAGAATGAGGCAAGTAGAAGAGGGAAATGTTGGATAACTGCAGGAGGAAGAAGGACAAAGAACAGGGAAATAAACGTGATACCTGACAGGGTGTTTGTGACAAATGAGTAAACCCTGTAACATGGACACAGGCATCCTGTTGCTCAAACCCACAGCACGCAAAAGCATAAAGCCCCAGTTAGCCTGAAAACGACTGAGAAGAAATGACCCCTCTACTGGGGGCGCTTGGGGACTCCTAGTAGATATTGACTATATATGGAGTAAGGGTGAAAGAAATCAGACTGTGCCTATGCAAAGTAGTGCATAGTAACTAGCATAGAGCCTATGCAATTGTATGCAGTTTTCTCTTTCTGGGAAGTCACCGCTTATTCCCAGAACTCTATGTGAATGAATATTCCACTCCTTGATTATAACTGCCCATGAAGATCAAAGCCCCACATCTACTCTGCACAACTAAAATCCTCTTTCTGAGTGCCCCTGCATTCCCTCCTTGAGAGTGTACTTTTGTTTTGCAGTAAAGTTTCTTCTGCTATACTTTGACTCCTTCTTGAATTCTTTCTGGGGCAGAATTAAGAACCTGGCACTCAATGGCTGGTGGCTGAGGTCAGGTGCGAGAACCCCCCCCCCCCCGCCCGCCAACCCCCGTCTCCGGTATCAAGATATGAAGGCAAAAAGGTACCATGCACCACAAACACTGCATTTCCCTAGGTAACACCCAAGCACTTTTGAAGACTCTTATATTTTGATGATTTCAAGAAGTTTAGTTTTTAAGGGCTCTGGAGTAGAAATCAGATGATCAGTTAGGGACCTTTCCTCTTCAGAATTCCTATTAAATCAACATTTGACTTTTGGGGAGGTCATTTCCTCTTTCTGGGTTTCAGTTTCATAGAGCCATTAGGTAAGGGAATTATATTTGAGCAACATTCCTCAGAGTAGGTACCAGAATTAACTACGGTGTGTGTGTGTGTGTGTGTGTGTGTGTGTGTTCTCAATGCAGAGTCTTACTGACCCAACCCACATCTATTGATCAGAATTTCCAGGTATAAAAACCTACCCCTGAAATAAGCAGTCCAAGTGATGTCCACTGAAGTTGGACTGAAGGAATTAAATTTCATTGACCCTCAGTAAAATAAACAAGAAGAAAGAAAGAAAGAAAGAAAGAAAGAAAGAAAGAGAAAGAAAGAAAAGATCAAGGAAGGGAGGAAGGAGGAAGAAAGAGAGTGGGAAGAGAAATAAAGTTAAACACCCAGAAAACCTTTCTTTTATTCCTATTATAGCTATGGAGAAATAAATGGAAAGATAGATGGAGGGTGGAAAAGGAGCAAGGTGGCCATTGACTGGTGACATTTTAAGTTTATATGCAGATATACTGATATGTGAAGTAGATATATATACATATATACATATACATGTACATGTACATATATAGCACTTGCCATGGTATCCACAGCATAGGAGAAGCAGAATAAACCCTGTTGATCTGGCTGTTTCGTTAGTAGTTTTCACTAACTACACAGTTGGACCCTCCAGTTCTGATTGCCTCCAACCCCCAAACCCCTGTTCAGTACTGGCTCCATAATTGGTGGGGCCCAGTGCAAAATGAAAATGCAGCGTCCCTTATTTAGAAATAATTAAGTATTGCAAGACCATAGCTGTAGAGATCACTAAACTGAGCACAGGGTCCTATTAAGTTCAGGCACATATCTGACACTGGCCCTACCCCAAAGAGGATCAATCATGTTCTTTGTTTTCTCATAGTCTTTGATTATAATAAAAACTCCAACTAGAATATCACTCTATCTTTTGTTGTACAGAACCCTGCCCCCTTCCTTTAGATGATTAAAACTACTCAAGAACAGAGCTGCTTTGCTGTCATAGTTGTAGACCCAGCACATAGTGCAGAATTTCATACCACAGCTGCTGAATAGTGCTTTGCTGGACTGATTCACAGGAACAAGGAGATGGGAAGAATTACAGGTGTGCAGGGTGATTTGAGCCAGTTTCTACAAAGTCTCAAATGCTATGTCTGGGTGTTTAGACTGTTTCCAATGGTCAATGAAGTTTCCTTAAGAATTACTGTCTTGGTTTTGTATATGAGGCTTGAATAGTGTAGGTACTTCTTTTCTTCTGTTCTTCTCCAGTGACTGATGATATTGTGATTTATAACAAATATATATTCATAACAAATATATATTCTGGCACATAGCTCCTAAAACCCGAGGAATTTCTTAAGTGATCAGAGCAATAAAGGGGTCTTTTGTTATGTCAGTTAAGTGACTTTTGAACCACACCTAAGGGTAGGAGCTGGTTGCTAGGAGAACTAAGTGATTAAGGGGGTTGAAACTTTTAGCCTCAACCTCTCTGACCTCTGCCTTTAATCACCAAGGGCCAATTACTTAATCAATCACACTTAAGTAATGAGCCTCCATAAAAACTCAGAACAACTGGGTTAAGAGAGCTCACAGGTTGGTGGATGCATGGAGACTTGGGGAGAGTGGTGCTCTGAGAGGGTATGGAGGCTCTGTGCCCTCTTTCCACTTGGCCCTGCTCATTTCTTCCTTCTGGCTGTTTCCGAAGAGTTATATCCTTTTATAATAAGCCAGTGATCTAGTAAGTAAAATATTTCTCTGAGTTCTGTGAGACCCCTCCAGCAAACTGATTGAATCAGAGAAGGGGGTCATGGGAAGCTCCAATCTAAATAGTCAGTCAGTCAGAACCTGGGCTTGTGACTGGTGTCTAAAGGGGTTGGGGAGGGGGCAGTTTTGTGGACTTGAGCACTCAACTTGTGGAATCTGATGCTAAGTCTGGATAGACAGTGTCAGAACTGAACAAAATTATAGGACACCCAGCTGGTGTTGGAACACTGCTTGGATGTGCCAGTGAACCTTCCCCTCCACTCATTAGAAATTAAGTCCAGGAACCCAAAAAGGATCTAATCTCTTTGGGGCATCTGGGTAGCTCGGTTAAGCATCCGACTTCTCGGCTCAGGTCATGATCTCATGGTTTGTGAGTTCGAGCCCTGCGTCGGGCTCTGTGCCGACAGCTTAGAGCCTGGAGCCTGCTTTGGATTCTGTGTCTCCCTCTCTCTCTGCCCCTCCCCTGCTCACACTCTGTCTCTCTCTCCCCTTTAAAAATAAATATTTAAAAAAAAAATACTAAATGCATATACTATTGTATCAGACTCACTCCAGAGATTTGTTAACATCCATTAAGTTAATAAGCCTCTGCTGCTATTAATCCTAGACTATGTAACACAGTGTCAGTCAAATAAGAAACAGCTGGACCCCAAGTCTACTTTGCAATGTAGTGTCTTCCCTGGAGTCTTCTTTTTTTTTTTTTTTTTTTTTTTTAATTTTTTTTTTTCAACATTTATTTTTGGGACAGAGAGAGACAGAGCATGAACGGGGAAGGGGCAGAGAGAGAGGGAGACACAGAATCGGAAACAGGCTCCAGGCTCTGAGCCATCAGCCCAGAGCCCGACGCGGGGCTCGAACTCACGGACCGCGAGATCGTGACCTGACTGAAGTCGGACGCTTAATCGACTGCGCCACCCAGGCGCCCCTTCCCTGGAGTCTTCTTAAAAACACTCATGTTGCACTTGCCATGAGCTAGCATTGTTCTCAGTATTTTAAAAATATTAACTCAATTAATACTAACAATAACTGTATGAGGCAGGTACTATTATTTATATTGTAGATGAAGAAACTGAGGGCAGAAAGGGCTCAAGTAATTTACCCAAACTCACACTTTATAAACTTTTTTGTTTAACATTTATTTATTTTTGAGAGACAGAGACAGAACACGAGTGGGGAGGAGCAGAGAGAGAGGGAGACACAGAATCTGAAGCGAGCCTCCAAGCTGTCAGCACAGAGCCTGACGGGTGTCTTGAACCCACGAACTGTGAGACCATGACCTGAGCCAAAGTAGGCACTTAACCAACTGAGACACCCAGGTGCCCCAAGTTTGTTTATTTATTTTGAGACAGAGAGAGAGAAAAAGACAGTGTGAGTGGGGGAGGCACAGAGAAAGGGAGAGAGAGAGAGAGAGAGAGAGAGAGAGAGAGAGAGAGAGAATCCCAAGTAGGCTCCACAGTACTGTCAGCACAGAGCCCGATGCAGGGCTTGAACTCATGAACCATAAGATCATGACCCAAGTCATTTAAACGACTGAGCCACCCAGGCATCCCCCAAGCTCACACTTTAAAGTGCTCATATTAGTTTCTAGTTTTCATTTTCTCTATCTATGGTCTTCTGTTAAGAATGCTGTGGTAGGGGGAATAATAGGATACTATCAAAGATGCCCGTGCACTAATCCCCAGTACCTATGAATATATTACCTAACATGGCAAAAGGGACTCTTCAGATGTGATTAATAAGGGACATGAGGTGTAAAGTTTACCCTGGATTATCTGCGTAACTACCACGAAATCACATGAATCCTTATAAGAGGAGACAAGAGTGTCAAGGTCAGAGAAAAATTTAGTAAGAGAAACAGAGATTGGAGTGATATGGGGCCATGAGCCACAGAATATAGGCAGCCTTCAGAAACTATAAAAGGTAAGGAGACAGATTTTTTCCTAGAGCCTCCAGAAGGAATCACAGCTATATTGATACCTTTATTTTAGCCCTATAAGACCCTTTTATCAAATTTCTGAACTCTGAATAGTAAGATAATAAATCTGTGCTGTTTTATGCCACTATGTCAGTGATAATTTGTTATAGCAGCAGTAGGAAACTAATACAAATGGCATCTAGAATTTATATCCTATGTCTCTGAGGTGTCAGGCAAAGCCTGTAAGTAAACTTCACAGGTGCTATACAAATCGTATTTTGAATGAGAGTATCTCGAACATCTCCTACTCCATGTTATTTGGTACTAAAATACACACACACACACACACACACACACACACACTATACACACATGTATGCATACATTCAACTTTATGTGTTTAACTGGCTCTCCACTTATTATCACTTGAGAATTCACCTATGTCATTAAACACTATGTATCAGGACCTTTCTTGAGGCCTTTGAGTCTCAACAAATTATCAGCTACGAGGTATTAGTGTAGGGTAGGGTAAGAGCTATGGAATTGGTTTTGCCACATGGCTTATCCCCGCTGTGGTTACAGAGGAAATGCTACAGTTGATTCAGATAAAGGACGCTTCAGACAAAGGAGAACCATATATACGTCCTGGACTTTGGTGAATATGGAGACAGGAACTTGACTAATGCCTGAAAAGGCCTAACAGGGAGACACTTATTGAAGGAGTCTTTGGCAGCTAGAAGTGGGCATGGCTGTTGGAGTCCTCCTTTCTTCCATGATGGGGGAAAGGTACATGTGTCCTCTGGGGCAGACAAGGCAGTAAGCCCCCAGGTGTCTTGCCTGCTCAAAAACTGCCTGCCAGGTGAAGAAACCCAACAGAGACAATCTGTGTGGGCTTGAGGGATAGATTTCAGGGCTGAGGTATGGTAAGAAATATTCAGCAGGAGGGGCACTGGAATCAGAAATCATTAAATGGGAGGATCCTGTTGATGGCAGGAGAGAATGCTTAATAACCCCCAAAGTACCCCACAAAGGAAAGAGCCAGATTTTGAACACATGCCATAATCAGTCCAACATCAGCTTTAAATTTTACTGGTCAACAGTGTTGCCTCTATCCCGATATCACCTTGTGAACATTTTATAAAAGGCACACCCTCCTTTTGGAGGCAGCACAAAACTAGCTGATAAAGCAATTAGGTGATGATTTACAAAAATCTTCCCTTCCTCAAGTGGAAGCAGCCCCACACCAGAGTACATAGCTTCCCAAGCAGATTGACTAGATTCCTTGCTCCATTGGCTGGCTACCTTATGCAGAAGGTAACCTACATAACCAAATGTGGCAGTCCTGGTGGGCAAGGAGAAGAACACGGCAGGGAAATGGTGAAGGAGCTGATAACAAGAGCCTTACTTCTAGGTTTTCCAGCTGTGTGGACCAAAGCTGGGGAAAGGGAACATTTTTTAATTGGTGGAGATTGGCTTTGGGTTCTACACTGAGCTGGGAAAGAAGACTATGTATTAATGTCTGAGAAGGACCAGAGAAAGTATGATTCCCCCGAGATACAAACCAAGAGTATGGGGGAAAAATCAGTCTCCACAGTAAATGAAAGGGGTGATGATGAAGAGAAAAAAGTTACTTTCTACTTGTATTTTCAATAAGCCAGTGATGAATATTGTAAAGAATTTGCCTTTAAACATATTATGAAGAGCTCTGTGAGAAACTACAATGTGTCAGGTCTCCAGGTCTCTTGTTCCCACTTCAGCCACATAAAATCCTCTGTCCTCAGTTTTATTTACTGGACTTTGTGAAAGTTCACTTAAATGAAGATTTTCATGGTAGGAAATATTTTAACATCACTAGTTTAAGACATACTTTTTTTAACAGCTGCATATAATTAAATACGCCTTTTATTGTAGTTGACTGCACACACATTTAACTGTCCCTACTGGACTATAAGATTGTTTTAAGAGAAGAGACTTTATCTTTGCATTTGTAAGAGTGTTTGGAACATAGGAGGTCTATATATGCTCATGAACTTAATGAACGATTCTGCTCTGACCCACCCCGTGGGAGTCACAAACTCAATGACAATTTAGTCTTCATCTTCAGGTGGTGGTAAGATTTCAGCTTAATAGGAAGATGGGCTATATTTTAAACTTTATATTTGATTACATGAAAATAGAGCTTTGATCCACATTCTCTCTAGGTAGAGAATTTGGTCATGCAAAGGCAAGTAGCCTAGGCGATGATAACTTGTAATGATTCCAAGTGCCTCCCTGTACTAAGTGTCACTTGTAGCAGGAAATTGGCGATTTTCAGTTGACATGAAGTGGAAAATTATTTCATGTGAATTGATGCTGGATGGCTCTATTTTTACTAAGCGAATACAGAATGGCTCAGCGTGCAGGAAGCATTTAGCGCAAAGTGAGCTGACATCGATTGGGCTGTAGGGCAGGGGTTCATACTGAAAATGCCAGAGGAAGACCAAAGGTGTCATGTCAGATGAAGCCAGCATGCCTGCCTTTTAGCCTCCAATTCCTGTGGGATGCCCCGGTGGAAGGGAATCAAGAGGCTTAGCCCCCCGGGCTGGTTGTGGAATGTTGTAGAAAGCAGGTGTGGAATTTTGTTCTTGTAATTGCTCTCCCTCCAAATTCTCATGCCATTGTGTAATCTGGCCTGGGGTTTGCCACGAACCCACTGTATGACCTCGTGCCAATTGTTCCTCCTCTCTGAGCCTGTTTTCTTGTCTATGCAATAGAAGAACTCAAACTGGCCCTTCTAGTGAATTTTTTAAGTATAATCCCTATGCTAAGTGCTCAAGACATATCTTATTAAATATTCACTGAACCTCTGCAACACGGGTCCTATCCTTTTCATTTTATAGCTGAGAAAATTGTGGCTCAGGGAGATAAACTGAATTGCTCGATGTCAACTGGCTAGTGCATGAAGGAACAAGCTTCTGAATCTATGTGTCCCTAATATGTAGAGATTGTATCAGTCCCAATACATCATTCTACTCTTAAAAGACCTGAATTCATACTTGAGCTGCATGCAGTTGTTTTTTGTTTTTTCTGTAGTGGGAAAAATTTGAAGTTAGAAATCTTACATCTGGATTTATCTTAAATTTAAACTGTTATTTATTCATCATGGACAAGGCATGTTGATCTTTTGGGCTTTAGTTTTCTCAAATGTGGTAGGCAGAATAATATCCCCCAAAGATGCTCTGGCCCTAATTCCCAGACAATTTCTAATTACCTGTGAATAGGTTACAAGATAACATGACAGAAGAGACTTTACCAGTGTGATTAAAGTTAAAGACCCTGATATGGGGAGATTATCCTAGATTATCCATGTGAGTCCAATCTAATCAGGAGACTCTTTAAGGGTGAAAGAGGAAGGCAGAAGACTAGGGAAGAGAGAGATGCAATGTGGGCAAGATTTTATACTCTGTTGCTGTTTCTAAAAGGTAGGGGTTCTCAGAGAGGTCCCCAGCAAGTAACCAGAGACCTAAGTGCTACAACCACACGGGACTGAATTGGATTCTCCCCTACACTGCCCAGAAAGAGAAGAGGGAATTGTGAGAACATCCTGAGATGCTAAAACCTAAGGTAACATGGGCTTAAAGGGTTCCTTGAAGCTTGTGTTATAAAAACACTTTCTGCTGGGCAGAATCTAAAAGAAGGATATCATGCCTTATTTTTGGAACCGATTTAAAAGGAAAAAGTTCATAAATAAACTCAAAATCCCTGGCCAAAGACAAATTAAGTACAAGAAGGAATCTCTAAATTGCTTCTAATCTATCCTAGTCTCTTGGGTAGTAACACTGAAGTCTGAACTGAATTGCGCTCAATGAGGTTGCCAGACTTGGGAGAAGACAAACACTAATGAATTCAATATTATTCAGGAAAAAAATAAAAAGGAAATTTCTCTAGTTTGAGGAAAAAAGAAAAAGAAATAGCCTGTAGGCTCTATTATTATGCTTAAGCAAACTACTCTTAGCTGTAATCCTTCATTGGCTTTGAACCCAAGTGTCCAGGGATCTAAGATGGCTAGTGGGTGTTTCTAGAGGGAAGGTAGTATTGCTGTTTCAGGAAGTGCTGTGCAGTGGTCTGAGCTCAGGCCCTAAGAGCCCAGTGGACCTTGGCCTGACCCGTTCAGCCTTCTGCCTTTTCTCACTTAGTCCTCTTTGTGTGTACTCCCCTTGCCCACATTCTCAATCACTGGTGCAACCCAACTTATCCTTCAAGAGTCAGTTCACGTGGTGCTTCTCTTTGAAGCTTATCAAGTGTAATCTAAATGCTTATTGCTCCCCAATTTTATCCCTAACACAAACCTCTCTGGGAGCCAAATTTATATAGTCAACATTCTGTTTGGTATCTGCACTGGGAAGTTGCAAAACGTACATGTCTGTAATGCTGACTCCTATTCTACTTCCAAAATATTCTACTCCCAATCTCTGCCATCTCAGTAAATGGAAACAAAACCAACTCAACTGTTAAAACCCAAATCCCCGAATCATTCTTTATCCTATCTTTGTTTTTTCCGTTAGTCACAAGCAATCCAAGTATTAAAAATTCCCCATTCAATATCTATTCTAAATTGCCTGCAATTCTAATGCTAACACCACAACCCAATCAACTATCGTTTCTTACATGGACTGTTTGACTAGCCAAACTGCCCCTGACCCCTCCTGTGTCCCTATCATTTCTTCTCACTTCCTCTATAATCAGTAGTCTATGCAGATGCAAGACAGAGCTCTTAAAATACAAATCAGCTCCTTTCACTCTTGTGCACAAATCTTTTCTTGAATGAATGGACCCACCAAGCAGAATTAGGTGATTCTACCTGTCTTTTTTTTTTTTTCTACAGAACTTTCCTTTTACTGATCATGTAGTATTTGTGTAGAGAGCGGACTCTTTGCAATTCCCATCCCAACTGTATATCCCTTAACCCCTATACTAAGACTTCCTAAGTCGATAGTTCTAGCACAGTGAAAACAGGACTCAGGTGGGAAGGACATGTGGTAAGGATGAGGTACTCAACAAAGTTGGGGGTCAATCATACACACAGGGTCACACAGAGAGGTGGCAGCTACAACAGGACTGGAATCTGGTCCTCCTGACTCCAGTCCAGTGCTCTCTCTACCACACCTCACTAATCCCTAGTCATAAAGGCATCAGGCAACAGAATATTCACCTTAGTGAGTGACATCACCTCTTAGTTCTAAGAGGGCCACATGTCATTTCCTTCACCAAACACCCAGTTCTGTGCTAGTTTCCATTCCAATTAGACACCGTCTGGAAAACATGAAAGAGTGGAATATTTTCATACGAGACCAGAACTCCAAGTTGGTCAAAGAGAATGCACCAAAGCACTTAGGTTGTCTGGAAAACACACGTAGGTGCTCAAAAGTGTGTGTTTTCATGGAGAAGGATGGACGTTTTGGAGGTTGGTTTAGTACAATGGAGGTTTTTCCAAAAAGTATATGGAAGGCAATGATCTATGAAGTATGAGAATGAGCTCCAGAAAGAAATCTGTTTTGTAAGACTGCAGAAAAAGAAAAGTACTAATTTCACATATTTCTTAATCATCACATGATGATGTTTCCAACCATGGCGAAACCTGTTACTGAGGCTCTGACAGAATACCCACTGATGCCTGGTATATGTCGGCTCCACATGAGCCTACCCTTCTGTTGTTCCACAGCTGTGGAATCCTACAGGATGGATTGGGTGCGGAAAGGGTGAATAAAGACAGGACTCAGGAACTTAAAGTAGTTGGAAAAATTAGCTTCTGTGGTATGTGTTGTTAAAAGATATGTTGGCTGCTTTTGACTGTCTGTCTTTAGTGTTTTGATTTCTTACCCCTGTGGCATTTGCAGGCTTAGATTTTGGTTTGATTGCATAGGCCACCATAGCTTTAGAGCCACATCAATCTAATGACCTCCTTGTTTAATTAACTGAACAATTCCTCCTTCTGGTTATCCTCTCCTATGTGAGAGATTAACCAAAAACTTACTGTTAGCATCACTCTCAGCTACCATCAAAGTTCAGTTGCTCTTGTCTCATTGTGCTCCTCACAGGTTATAATGTTAGATCCCTAGAAGAATTGTCTTTGCTGTTCACCTCATTGTTCATCTTGTTTCTGTTTCTCCAAGTGCAGTGAGACCATCTTATGGCTGTGACCATGAATTTAAGACCTTTGAGAGAACACAGCACATTAAGGATACTCTAGAGATAACTATTACTGGGATAATACCAAAATACTGGCGTCCCCTGGGGGTCGCTAGGGCCCCCACGGACTAAACCAGTTGGTATCAGAATAAATCAAAGAATGTACCTGAAAGGGCATCAGTCTGTTTTAGCCAGGTAGCTTGTTTGTTAATTTCTTGTATTTGCTACAATACCAGAGGTGTGGATCCAGGTACAGCAGGAAGTATTTGCTATGGCCAGTCTCTTCCTTGTTCAGACAATAACTAATATAAAACAATTCTATTATCTAAAACCATCGCAGCAAGAAAATCTAGGGACTTTGTTGTGCAGCTGTGGCCTTAGCAGCAGATACAGAAATAGTTGCCAGAGTTAAGGAGCAGTGTCTGTGCATTAACAGAGTAAAGGAAGTAGTAAAACAGCAAAAGGAATAAAGGTTTCCTATTAAAGATGAGATCTTGATCCATGATCCTGGGAGAGCTGTCCAACACAAGGCACTTTCTACTTCTGGAGAGGAACCACCCTAGCCAATTTTAATTTTAGATTTCCAGCTGGCGTGAAGCTCTAAGAGTCTGGAGAAGCCCTTTTACATTGGAGGATGTGGACCCAAGGTTCAAGTCCCTGACGTCTGACTGCCAAATCTTCCAAGGAGGTTCAAAGGCAGCCTTTGTTCTTAGTGATTGCAAATCAGAAAGGTAGGAGGACAATTGGAAACTTGAGGTTGGAGACTCATAATCAGATATTTGTGAAGATATTTTAGAAGAAGTCAGGGTCTAGTTTCGTTTACATATCTATAACAGAACCTCAAAGACAATGAACAGGACTAGAATCTCATATCCACAAGGTTGTATTATAATTTTCTAGTGAAACATATTTTTTCCCCTCAATAATCACGCCCATTTCTATCAAAGATAATCACAGTTGAAACTATTTTGTTTCCAAAATAAATCTAATCTCTTTAAACTTGGCTTTATTACTTCCAGAAGTACAGCAAGAATAGTGACTGATCATACAGGGTCTTTCTAAATCCGCTTTGCTGGAACTCTTCACAAGGAATTTTAGATTGGACTTTTAAAAGCCTCTCCAGGCTAAGAAAGCAGACCAAGAACTCACCAGCAGACTCTGCATGAAATACTTACAGATTTGGGTGAATTCCTCTCTTCTCGAAGTCCCCAAATATCCTGAGGTTCCCGTGCCTTCCAGGAAGTGACCTTCCTTACTCATCTGGTAAGTTCCAGAAACCCTGTAAGCAACATACCAGGCCAGTTTTCCCAAGAGGGTTTTATTAGCACCATAAAGGCAAACTTAGTTGCTCGAGACTGTCTGATCATATTTAATTTTACACATATTCTCAAACATGACATTCTAGTCAAAGCCTTGGTATTACAACCAATGTTTCCATTTGTGTCCTACTACTGAGGGAATAGATTCTTTTATTATTATTATTTATTTGACAGAGAGAGACAGAGAGAGAGAGAGAGAACATAAGTGGGGAAGAAGGGCAGAAGGAGAGAAGTTGTGAAAAAAATTATAGTCATCCTTATCAGTTCATTCAATCCCATTTTTTTTTTTTTTTTTTTGAGAGAGAGAGAGAGAGAGAGAGAGAGCGCGAGCGGGCACATGCAGGTAGGGTAGGGGCAGAGAGAGGAAGAGACAGAATCCCAAGCAGGCCTGATGCTGTCAGTGCATAGCCTCAAGTGGCACTCAATCCCACAAACGGTAAGATCATGACCTGAGCTGAAATCAAGAGTTGAACAAAACCCACTGAGCCACCCAAGCGCCCCTCAATCCCGTATTTTAAATTCACATTCTGTTTGAATCCAGGTTTTCCATTAGTTCTGGAAGTTCTTACCCAGTTCAGTTTCATGATCTTAAAGTTATCAGAAACCTACAGTCTAAAGTACTCAGCAGAGTCCTTCCCATGAATCTCTCTGAAGATGAGGTGTCTTTGCAAAAGCATCAGTGTAAAATAATAACTGTCCGTATATAACAAAAAGACTTTCAAAAAAATAGCCACAGTTAAAGATCTGATGAAAGTTCATTTGATAAGGAAATGTAATTATTTCCATGGCATACAATAATTTAAGAGAATAACTGAACAAGGAGAGATTGATAAATTTATATAAACTTTAAACAACTTTTGGAATACCTGTATTAGTCACACGTATCCATGAATAATTTCTTATTTTATAATGTTTCTCCTGTAATTTAAAATGCTCAAAGAAAGACTCAGACAACTGCCCTGAGAGCTGGCAATAATTTCTAGGACCCTAGCTACAAATGGAGTGCGCCCACATTTCTGTCCAGCTGTATCTAGCCACAAGTGAGGTACAAGCCACACTTCTGTTAGGCCGTTATTTTGGGGGACACCAACCTGATGGTTGCCAAGCCAAGTTCTCAGGACACAAAATGAGACAAAGAAGAAGGCAATAGCTGTCCCTGAGCGACAAAGGATCAATAACCAATGTTTGTTCCTGTCAATGTGAATTTGGAAAGCCAGACTTCAGTAAGATTTCTTACCCTTTGCTGGCTTCTGCCAGTTCTCCAACGATCCCACGTGCAGGCTCCAGAGCCAGTTGATGTCCCAGGAGATATGCTCTGGGGCACCAGACACTCTGGAAGAGGAAAAGTAGTTTTCCCTGTACCTTTACAGCGAGTGTCTGGCCAAGACACCTTTATCTCCAGGGCACCTCCTAAATGGGTAAGCTTATCTAAAATGGTTAAAAGTTCTCCGTAATGGTCTCCGTAATTCAAGATTATCTTTGGTAAAGTTAACCCTGTTCAGCCTTAAAGCAAAATGTTATTCACCTGGGCCTCACACTGGACCCAGCCCAGCTTAGGTCGGATTCAGTCTGGTTCCTAAGGAGGAACCACTCCGACCCGGGCACATTTCAGCCCCAACTGGGTCTGGTTTCCACATCGGAACCAGTCTGTTCCTGGACCCGGGGAGGTTTCTTAAGGGGACCCCGTCCAACTCCGGGTAGTTTCCGGACCCAGTGTAACTCTGGCCGGGTCAGGTTTCCCAGTCGGAACCGCTCTGTTCTCGGACCCGGCGGGTTTCCCGGTCGGACCCAGTCCAACTCGGGGCGGTTTCCGGACCCAGTGTAACTCTGGGCGGGTCAGGTTTCCCGGTCGGACCCAGTCCAACTCGGGGCGGTTTCCGGATCCAGTGTAACTCTGGGCGGGTCAGGTTTCCCGGTCGGACCCAGTCCAACTCCGGGCGGTTTCCGGATCCAGTGTAACTCTGGCCGGGTCAGGTTTCCCGGTCGGACCCAGTCCAACTCCGGGCGGTTTCCGGACCCAGTGTAACTCTGGGCGGGTCAGGTTTCCCGGTCGGACCCAGTCCAACTCCGGGCAGTTTCTGGACCCAGTGTAACTCTGGCCGGGTCAGGTTTCCCGGTCGGACCCAGTCCAACTCGGGGCGGTTTCCGGACCGAGGGTAACTCTGGGCGGGTCAGGTTTCCCGGTCGGACCCAGTTTGACTCCTGCGGGTTTCTGGACCCCGGTGTGGACGAAGCAGTGCCGCGGTCAAGTCTGAAAGCTCCTCCGGGAAAGCTGGGGAGCTGCGACCCAGGCTGCCAGAGAGACCTCCCCGCCTCGTCCAGACACAGCGGAGCAGCGGCGCAAGGAGCTCAGCAGGTACCTGCGCCTTGTTGGGCCTTGTTCCTGGGGGCGCCCGGCTCGGTGTCCTCTCCTCCTCTCTTCTGTCACCAGAACTGTTAAAAGATAAACTGAGGCACGGTAACATTTTTTTAAGAGCTTGAGCAAAACCATTTTGAAAAGAGCAGCGCCGAACCAGAAGTGGTTAGGAGCACTGCTACACCAACAGGAGCTGGAGAGAGACTGTTATAGAGAAAAGGCAGAAGCAAAGCAAGGCAATTATTGATTGACTATAGCTTAGAGCCTAGCTGGCTGTCTGTGATTGGTTGTCTTTAGCATTTTATAAGATAACCCTGGGACTTGTACAGGCTTAGATTTTGGTTAGCTGATGTAGCCCCCCCCCCCCCCCCCCCCCCCAACCAGTGTAATGGCCACCTTGTTTAATGAATTTAACCTTGTCTACACCTAAACCATGTGGAGAATAATAGAACTTTGAACTAGAAACTGAGACAGCCCCCAAGCTGTGCTCCTGCTTACCTCAAGCAAGAGACTCTGAGCCTCTGATTCCCTACTTTCAATGTGAGGAGCTCAGCTGTATTGGAATACCGCAGAGCATCTCCCATGGAACAGCACTTTTCA
Source organism: Leopardus geoffroyi (assembly GCF_018350155.1). NCBI lineage: Eukaryota > Metazoa > Chordata > Mammalia > Carnivora > Felidae > Leopardus > Leopardus geoffroyi. Next base: position 75,625,866 of record NC_059342.1, on the reverse strand, counting down.
AGATGCTGAAGTTTAGAATCTGTGCTAAAGTGAGTTTGGGTAGAAGTTATGACACATATGACACGTTATGATTCATGATGCATAGTAGCTATCAAAAACCCTAATGAATCCTTTAGCAGTGGAACTCATTTTTCCATGGAATCTTTGAAAGGCATCCTGTAGAAACAAGGTCCTGCAGAATTCTTTGGGAAAGACTGGATGAAGTGCTTTCAAACATTTCTTTGGGATTTAATCTATGATCTCGTGGAGAGTACGCTAGACCTTGTAACTGGAAGTTCCAGATAATTAACTCACATTCAACTTTTCCAGGAGTTGTTTTTTTTTTTTTTTACCTTTCTACTCTTAGTCAACTGTTCCATATATTCATTTCTTTTATGTGTATTAGTCAGGACTCTTTTAGTCTCTAGTTACAGAAACCTAATTGAAACAGGAAATGGATTGAGAGTGGATCTTTTAACCTATCATACCTGAAAAGTTCAAGGATAGTATAGTACACTAGATTATCAGCAAAGATGGGTACCACAGCCCCTCCCATTTCTGTGCCCTGATAATGCTCTATAAAATCGGGTTGTGGATTCTGTTTCTGCTGTTCTTCATTCTGACCAGAACTTGTGGATTGCTGTGGCCAATAAAATGTGGCAGAAGTGATGCTGTTCTAGTCTGGGCCCAGCCCTTAAAGAATTTTGATTGCTTCCTTTTTTGCTCTTTTGGAATGCAGCCACCAGGTACATAAGCTGGAGCTAGACTACTGAATTACAAGAGAACACTCAAGAGACGTGGAAGGAGGGGAGGAGATGGAGACAGGGAGAAAGATGGAGGGAGGGAAATGGAGGGAGGGAAGGAAGTTAAGGGAGGGAGGAGACCAGGGAGAGACCCACCACATGGATTGAGAACTGAGGATAAGAGTGAGTGAGGCCCCGGGGCCATGTTTGTACTGCTTTTCACTAAGGCAGAATGTTGGAGGATAAGGTACCATTTTCCTAGCTTTGATTTGTTAAAAAAAAAAAAAAAACAAACCCAGAAAATTAGCAGGTCTGAAACGTTGTGTCAGAATATATTTTGATTCTCATTTCCCTGATAGCTAATGATGCTGACAGTCTTTTTTATGTGGCTAGCAGATATAAACCTGCAGGCTCTCTCACTTGGGGATTCTCTCTGGAACACCTGTTTTAATTCTAAAATGTTTGTTTTCTCTTCTTTTTTTTTTAATTTTTAATTTTTTTTTAAATTTACATCCCAATTAGCATACAATGATTTCAGGAGTAGATTCCTTAGTGCCCCTTACCCATTTATCCCACCCCCCTCCACAACCCCTCCAGCAACCCTCAGTTTATTCTCCATATTTATGAGTCTCTTCTGTTTTGTCCCCCTCCCTGTTTTTATATTATTTTTGTTTCCCTTCCCTTATGTTCATCTGTTTTGTTTCTTAAGGTCCTCATATGAGTGAAGTCATATGATTTTTGTCTTTCTCTGACTGGCTAATTTCATTTAGCATAATACCCTCCAGTTCCATCCACGTAGTTGCAAATGGCAAGATTTCATTCTTTTTGATTACTGAGTAATACTCCATTGTATTTTAAATTATTTTGAGGGATATATCTAGAGTTGAAGAAGAAATAACACAGAATCAATAATTGTAAATAATAGGTCAGTAGTTTTTAGGAAATCATTTATTTCAAAAAGTGTCATATTCAAATCTTTTGTATTTTTAAAAAATGTTTATTTATTTATTTTGAGAGAGAACAAGCAGGGGAGGGGCAGGGGGAAAGAGGGAGACACCGAATCTGAAGCAAGCATCAGGCTCTGGACTGACAGCACAGAGCCCGATGCGGGGCTCAAACTCACAGACCGTGAGATCATGACCTGAGCTGAAATCAGGTGCTTAACTGACTGAGCCACCCAGGAGCCCCATAAAAACTGTTCTTAACAAAAGTAAAGTATGAGAATATTATAGTCTGTTCCAAAAGGCTTTTCACAAATGAGAAAATATTTAAATGTGTTCTTCAGATTTATCATAATCAGAATATATTGGTAAATGACATAGTAAATTGTCCTTAACTCTCCAGAAAGAAGAGTGAGTGAGGTCTCTGGGCTGTTGTAACCCCAGCCAAGCTACAGACTGAACGGAGCTTCCTTGTTGATGCCAATCAACACAATGTGGAGCAGAAGAGCCAGTAACTAATAAAAAAATTTAAGAAATTAAAACAAAAAGCCATTGTGGTTTTTAGTCACTGTGTTGGGAGGTATGTTAAATGGCACTAGATAACTGACAAAAGACAAAATAGTGCTACCATAACAAAAATATAAAATACATGGCATTAGCTTTGGAACCAGACTGTAGGTAGAGGCTAGAATAGGGTGATGAAGAAAGATACTACTAAATGGAAGATGTTTGAGAAATGTGGAAATTCTTATTGGAGACTGTGAAAAGTATCCCTTGTGTTATGAGTGGAAACATTATCACCTATAGGAAAGTAGAAAATTTAAGGCAAAAAGGACCTAATGAACTTGTGAACCTTGCCAAGGAAGTTTTCAAGAAGAATATTGACAGTATTCATTGGCTTCTTTTATTTGCTATGCTAAATTAAGGGAATGGAGGAATAAATTAAGAAAAACCTGTTCAGTTTCCAAGCAGAATTTAGAGAAAATATTTCCAATCTAGGTATTGTGGGCTTGGTACATAAAACCCTCTCTCACTCCCATTACTCCAGCTGGCCTAGGATTAGAAAAGTAAGAAACAGCCCCAGAGAAAATACCAAATCCTGGGTTCTGCCAGTGAAATGTGAGAATGGGGTCAAAGTAAAATCAAAAGTGTTCTTAAAAGACCCATTATTAGGATATCAGAAATTATTAAAATTCTTGAAACCTCTTTCAGTCCATAGTTCTGAGAACTTAAACTTTTTTTTTTTTTTTTTTTTTTTTTTTTTTTGAGAGAGAGAGAGGGTACAAGTGAGCAAGGGGCAGAAAGAGAGAGAGAAGCAGAGCTTGTGTTTTACCCAAAGCAGGGCTCGAGTTCATGAACCCTGGGATCATGACCTGAGCTGAAGTCAGAGGCTTAACTGACTGAGCCACCCAGATGGTCCATAATTCTGCGAACTTAAGAGTATTGTCCACAGCACCCAGATTCAGAACCCCACCCAGATGGTCCATAATTCTGCGAACTTAAGAGTATTGTCCACAGCACCCAGATTCAGAACCCCAAGTAGAGAGCTCCAGTTTGCAGAGATGTATAGACATGTGGAGCAGATTATAATTTGTCTAATGGAGCAGATTATAATTTGGTATATAGAGGGCCCACAAATTTGCTTATGTTAGTCTGACTGTCCTAATCTCTTTAAAAAATTTATTCCATTGAGGTAAAATTTACATACAGTAACTATCACTGATTTTATGTATGCAGTTTGTTGAGTTTTGATAAATGTATGCAGTCAGGGATACCATCACTAAAATCAAGATACAGAATATTTTAATTATCCCTTTGTCATCAAACCCCTCAGCCCAGCAAAGATTTGTGATAGCTGTGGATTTGCTGTCTGTTACTATAGTTTTGCCTTTTCTGTAATTTCCTACAAGTAGAGTTAGGTGGTATTTAAGAATTTGTGCCTACCTACTTTCCCTCATAATAATCCTTTTGAAATTTATCAATGTAACATATCAATAGTTTGCTTCTTTTTACGGCTGATTAGTATACTGTCGGTGTGGGTATACCACAGTTTCCTTATCCTTTTACCAGTTGATGGACATTTGAGTTTTTTTCTGTGGTTTGACTATTAAGAAAAAACCTGCTATGAACATTCCAGTACAGGTGTTTATGTGAGTATAGGCTTCCATTTTTCTTAGATAAATACTTAGGAATGGGGTTGCTGGTTGTAGAGTAAGTATATATTTAATGTTATAAGAATCTGCCAAACTACTTTTTCAAGTGATTCAGCATTTTGCATTACAAGTAACAACTGGGCACACCAGTGACTCCAAATGCTCACCAGTACATGGCATGTCTATTAAACTCACAAAATCCATTTGGTAGGTATATATGGTGTCTCCTGGTTTGAATTTGAACGTCCATGCATGTGCTTGTGGCCATTTCATTTTTCAAACAGAACAAACTGTTTTGTTATTGAGTTGTGAGAAAAAAACCTTAATAAATATAAATCCTTTATCTAAGATGTATATTTTGCCAATTTTTCCTTGCTTACTCTCTGATGTACTTTATTCCTTTTTTTAATGTTTTATTTATTTTTGAGAGAGAGAGAGAGCATGATCAGGGGAGGGAACAGAGAGAGAGAGGGAGACACACAATCTGAAACAGGCTTCAGTCTCTGAGCTGTCAGCACGGAGCCCTATGTGGGGCTCAGACTCAAGAACTGTGAGATCATGACCTGAGCTGAAGTCGGGCACTCAACTGACTAAACCACCCAGGTGCCCCCCTTCTTTATTTCTTAATAATCGTTTTCAAAGAATAAAATTTTTACTTTTGATAAAATTTGACTTATGTTATCTCACTCTTGATTCATGATTATATGTTCTAAGAAGTATTTGTCTAAACAAATGCCAAAGAGATTCTTCTGTGTTTTCTGCTAGAAGTCTCATAGCTCGGGCTTTTATGGTTAGCTTTGTGATGCATTTCAGGTTAATTTTTGTGTGGTGTGATTTATGGTCAAAATTCTTTTTTTCTTTTTATTGTGGATCTTCAGTTTCTCCAACACTGGTGAAAAGACAGTCATGGGTTGACTGGGTGGCTCAATCTATTAAGCGTCCTATCCTTGATTTCAGCTCAGGTCATGATCTCATGGTGGTGAGATTGAGCCCTACATCAGGGCTTTGCGCTAAGGGTGGAGTCTACTTGGGCTTCTCTCTCTCTCCCTTTCTCTCTGCCCCCCACCCCCTTGTATTCTTTCTTTCTTTCTCTCTCTCTCTCCCTCTCTCTCTCTCTCTCTCAAAATACATAAATAAACATTTTTTTAAAAATTTAAAAAATAAAAAAGAGGGGCACCTGGGTGGCTCAGTCGGTTGAGCGTCAACTTCAGCTCAGGTAATAATCTCATGGTTTGTGATTTTGAGCCCTGCATTGGGCTCACTACTGTCAGCACAGAGCCCGGTTCAGATCTTGAGTCCCCCCCACCCTATCTCTAAAACGTCCCCAGCTCTCGCTCTCTCAAAAATAAATAAACATTTAAAAAAATAAAAACAAATTAAAAAAAAAGAGAAGACAGTCATTCGCCTATTGAATTACCTTGATATCTTTTCCAAAAATATATTGACCACATATGTGTGTGTCTATTTCTGGACTTTCAATTGTGTTCCACTGACCTATATATTTCTTTGCTTATGCCAATACCACATTATTTTATGTCTCTATAGTAAGTCTTGAAAATAAGTAGGTGTAGTCCTCCAACTATGTTTTTTATTTTTCTAGTAACATTTTGCCCTTCCAGGTCATTTGCATTTCCATATACATTTTTTACATGTGTATTCATTTTTTTTTTTCTTTTTTCTTTTTTTTTTTTTTTTGGGACAGAGAGAGAGACAGAGCATGAACGGGGGAGGGGCAGAGAGAGAGGGAGACACAGAATCGGAAACAGGCTGCAGGCTCTGAGCCATCAGCCCAGAGCCTGACACGGGGCTCGAACTCCCGGACCGCGAGATCGTGACCTGGCTGAAGTCGGACGCTTAACCGACTGCGCCACCCAGGCGCCCCTTCAAGAAAATAATTTAACTGAAAGTCACATAAGGTTAATCATCTTAAAGTGAACAGTTTGATAGCATTTAGTATATTTGGAATATTGTGCAATCATCAGTTCTGTCACATTTCAAAACATTTCCATCATTTCTAAGTAAAGTCTCTTTCCCCTAGCACTGGCAACCATCGATCTTTATTCTCTGTTTATGGATTTATCTAATCTGAATATTTCATATAAATTGAATCATACTTATGTGACGTTTTTTGTCTAACTTTTTAAATTTAGAATAGTGTTTTCAAGACCTACATTGTAGCATGTATCAGTATTCATTTTTTATACATAAATAATGTTCCGTTTCATGGATATACCACTTTCTGTTCATCCATTCATCTATTGATGGATGTTTGGGCAGATATTGGGACCTTTAGGTATTATGATTAGTAATGCTATAAACATGTGTACATGTACTTATTTGAGTACTTCTCTTTAGTTCTTTTGAGTGTACACCTAGGAGTGGAACTGCAAGATTATATAATAATGTTATGTTTAATTTTTTGAGAAACTGCCGAACTGTAGTGGCTGAACCTTTTGCATTTCCACAAGATATGTGCTAGGGTTCCAATTTCTCCATTATTTTCCAGCACTTGTTCCTGCCTCTCACCCCCATTATAACTATCCTAGTGAGCAGGGGAGAGGGGCAGGGAGAGAGAGAGAGAGAGAGAGAGAGAGAGAGAGAGAGAGAGAGAATCTTAAGCAGACTCCACACTCAGCGTGGGGTCCGATGTATGTGAGGCTCAGTCCCACAAACCATGAGATCATGACCTGAGCCAAAATCAAGAGTCAGATACTCGGCCAACTGAGCCACCTAGGCACACCAGCATTTTTTCATATTCTTGTTGTCTGTTGATATATCTTTTATTTATTTTTGTTTATTTTTTGATATGCTATGTGTATTTGTTATGACAGCTTTCAAATAAAGCTTTTCAAATAAAGCCAAACAGGCTTATGGAAGATGTAGATAAAATTCCAAGTGGGATTATACTCTGCCATCTCTCTGACATGATCTCAAAGGTAGAACAATATATAAATTTCTGGGCTGTCAAATGAATAAATTGTACCAGAGGTGAAAGATATTTCAAAGAGGTTTTACAGCCTGGGCATCCATTAATTTATCCACTTGGTCATTTGTAAAATATTTATGGAGCAGGATGTAAATAAATACATTTTGTATTTAGAATGATTTTCATTCAAACTCCAACTCAGGGATATATGAAATGATTTTGAGTACATCAGTTATTTTCTCTGATCCCAACATCATTATCCTGCAAGGGAGAATAATCATATTTACTTTACAGGGTTGCAGTAAAGATGAACTCAGATTATGTTTGTAAGGTGTTAGTTCAAGGACAGAAATGTGAAATAGTTTTGAGCTTATCTAATATAAGGAAATTTGGAAGCTAAAATGGAAAATATGTTTTTTGTTTGTTTTGTTTTTATCCTTTAGTACCATATATACTTTGTGCAGGAGAGAACTCAAATCACTAGGATACTCGGAGAGAGAGCCAGATATGTGGAAGTTTAGACTGTGGCTATGATCCAGTTGTAGCTGACTTCACTTTCTTTAGAGGGAGAGACATTGGTGCTATTATAATTAGAGGTAGAGACTGCTTGTAAATTGCAACCTGCTTTACCTATGAAAAGATGGTCAATAGTGCGCCATCAGTAGGATCTGGTTAGAGTGCCGTCAGGCATATGAAAGTTATCCCTCAACTGTGGAGCTGTAATTAAAAGTCTGAGAATGAGTGAATTAAGGTAGAGTCAGCAAATGGACCTACTGTATGTCACTATTATCCCCTCCTGTGCTTTGGAAGACATCTCTATCAAATCCTAGTATTCATTGAGCTAGGATGTAGCCTAAAGACCTTCATGACTTCAGGATCAAATGGATATGATGCTTTAGAAGAAATATACTTCACTTTTTGTTTTAGATATAGATGGGGACAGTAAGTAAAGTTTACACGTACTTATTAATTTCATTTCATTGGTGGTGGCTGCATCATGGTGTAGAGGAGGATTCTGGAATTTTTTGTTGTTCCAGCTTTCACAAAAAAGAACCATTGATGATACCTGTTCTAGTATTTTTTTCAGAGGTCCTGGAAAAGCACTTTTGTCCCCAGCCTTCTCTCTCATAAAGCCTAAATCAATATAATGTTGTTATTTAAATGACATGCATAGTCCTAAGTCTGTAAAATGACAGTGCTATTCAATTTAGTAAGAGTAACCACAGGAATAAGCTTGGGATGCTGTGAGAGGAACAAAGAATGATATCACAACTGGTTTACAGAAAGAGGATGTATCACAGGATGCTTCAAAGGGAGTAACAGATAAACTCAGCCTTAGAGAATAAGATAGGGAAAGGCACAGTATTCTAGATGGAAGGGTTGTCTGAGCAAGGACTAGAAGCCAGAAATACGAGTGTAAGAGATGCCAGAGAAAGCCAGTTGTACTGGGCCATAAAGGGAAAAGCAAGGAGTGGTAGGGCTGAATCTAAACAAGTCAGCCAGGACTTGCATCAAAAAAGGTCTTGATTTTCCTGTTAAAGTATTTGTACCATTTCATAAAGATGGGATTCTAAAAGTAATTAAGGCCAGAAGTGACATGATCGAATTGTGTTAGGAAAAAGGTATCACTACATGCAATACCCACTGAAGCACCAATTAGAAGGAATAATTGTGTTTGGAAGCAGCCATCTGGGCTTCTAGTCCTTGTTTTAGGACTAAGTCATTGCATGGCATTAAGAAGACAGGTTCCTCTTTCTGGATCTCAGTCACCTCAAATGGAAAAGGATTGAGTTGGACAAAGTGATTTCACTGGGCTCTCATAGATGTAATCTTTCTTTTTTTTTTTTTTTTAACCAACCCTTTAATATTTGGCTTATATAACTATCTGCTCCTTAGTTGCATCATTTTAATAATAGAATTACCTCTGGGTTTCCTCCCATGTATAAAGAAAGTGCATGGTACAAATGAAGTTATAAATCATTTTGGAGAATGAGAAAATATTCAAGCAAAGATGACAAATCATCAGTTTGTTTTCTAAATAAATAGTTAGCTCATAGAAAATGGGAAAACTGCAGGTGTAATATGGCAGAGAGTGAGGAAAGAACTGTGTCACCTTATTCTCAATTTAGGGGTCTAACTGCCTAGTACTATACGAAATTTTATAGATCTCTAGTTCCATGACTTTTAGTTTCTATTCCTCACACCTTAGCTATTATGTAGAGGTCCCCGAGGGACTATCTGTGAGAAGGATGGGTCTTTCTTCTGTTCCAATTAGAGTGATTCCAGTTTTATTTATTCTTTAGTACTGGGTATCTTTCCTTCTCTCTTTTCTTCTGCTTCTCTTACATATGGAATATTTTCTTTTCTACTCCATGTTATTCTGATAAAACTGGCAAATACTTAGCCTTGACTCTTTAACAATGGACATAAGCCACCTCGTTGACTTTCTCAGAGTGTAACAGGTAGGGAGTAGGGTAGATGGGGGAGAATGTTCTCCCTTCCTCTTTCTTGTGGATCCATCTTGCAGTCACACTTTGAGGGTCTGTCTGAGACTGAAGTCAAGTAGATATAGGTACAGGGGAGGTGCAGAGATGGATCTCTAGGGGACAGATTTGATCCCTGAGCTAGCCATATCTGACATACGTTTTTTCTTTTTACCTTTCTGTTTTACTTCTAAGCTTGTTTGAATTCTGTTTCTGCCACTTGTCATGTAGAGTTTTGAGAAGTATTTATATATGAGGATTTCATGTATGACTTTATTTAAGGAAAGATTTTTTTCCACTGTTTTTTCTCTGACAAAATATAAATTTGGGAACCACTGATCTCATCCAATGTAATTGTTTACAGAAGAGGTAACCGAAGGAAAATACACGGTCACTTTCCCAATGTTACACAGCAAACACTTGGCAGAGGTGGTACCAGAATGCAAGGTCTGTATTTGTTTTATCTCCTCACGGCATTTGGAGCTGCTTGTCTCACTCTGATGTATCTGCCACATGCATAATGCTACCACCCACCTCAACCCAACATCACTGTGACTTACCAAATATGGAAAAAGAATATTTCTAGTGTCCAGTAGGGAAATATTTGAGGAAGAAGGCTTAACCATCTCAACAGAGACCCAGCAAAGACTTCCCACATTAGCCACACACAGAGTTGTGTTTAGCAATAGAGAAGGAAAATGTGCCCAATCAACAAGACAATGTGGAAATGGCCCTGCAGGATTCTTGGAAGCCCATATCCCCTACAGGGGCAGTACTGCTTGGATGCTATTAGTGGTTGTATCATTATGGTACTGGAGCACCACCTCCTGGTTATCTTGGAAGTTCAGTTTGCCTTTCTAGTCAAAGAAGGTCCAATATTTACTAGCAATTTAGTAGTTTAGAGCTGGATGAAGAGTCTGTAAAATGGCATAGTCCATCACTTCTTTTTTATGGATGAGGAGACAGGCTCAGAGAGGAAAAATATTCTTTCCATGACCATAATAGCCAATTAAGAGAAATCATAGAAGGAGAAGTTAAATGTATTGATTCCCTATGAGGTACCTAATTCTGTGGTTGCAAATGAGGATTTTTGAATATGAGGAACTAAAACTAGTCCTGAGGTGGGGGGAATGAGGGAGTATGTGGGGCAACTTATAGAACTGAGATGTCAATTGAACAGCTGGATCAGAAAAAAGAAACAATTGGGGACGTAGGTAGGAGTTATAGGCATTCTCTTTAGGACACCATCCCAATGCAATATGAATCAGCTTGAAATGTTTCCCATTCTCATATTACTTCACTCCAGATTTAAATCTGAAGGAGCTGAAGACTGATTGGCCTAGCTTCAGACACTTGCAAACACATGGTAAGAAAGTGTAAGAGCCCCTGAATGATAGTTCCGTGGAGACCTTATAGGAAATACCCCCATAGGGAGAAGTATTTTCCCAAAGAAACTTGAGTGCTGTTCCCAAAAGAAGAGGAAAGGGATGCTAGGGAGACAAAAACAACAGATGTCTACTGCAGTAACGAAGCCAAGAATATGACTCAGGCGTTTCCAGAGTAGGGTCATGAAGCATCTACTCACAGACCAGAACATGTATTCATATTCAGAGAGCTTCCTAGGCATTGCAGATACCTTAGCTCCAAAGCATGGAAAGTCATTAGTTAAGCATCTCTAGGTATCTGAGGTACCTCTTCCTCAGCATTGTTTGCTTGACTGTTCATTCATCTCCAAATAAGGGCTATTCCTTTTCAACTATTCCAGGGCCTGTCACCAGGTATTATATACAAGACCATTTAAGTAATACCTGGGCCTTGATACTAGTGGGAAATATGAAGGACTTAATGGAAATACTACAAAACTACAGCATTTTTAAAGTCTCCTCTTCTATATATGGTCCTTATTAAGACTTCTTTTAGCTCAAGGCTTCTCTACTTTGGCACTGTTGACATTTTAAGTTGGTTGATTTTTGTTTTTGTTTTGAGCATCTCTGGCCTCTATCCACTAGATGCCAGTAGTAACCCCTCACTTGTAACAGTCAAAAATGTCTTGGGACTTTGCCAATTGTCACCTAGGGGCAGAGGTCCTAGTTGATAGCTACTAATCTGTATGTTTGGAGATGACTCTGGGGATTCAGGAAATCAATTTAATTTCTGCCTCAGAGGGAGCATTTCATTAATCGATACCATTCCATAATGGGAGAATTTGTCCTGGAAAGGAGGGTGTTCATTCTGTATCCGGGGATATGAAGCAGATACTGGGTGAATACTGGTTAGTGATGCTGTAGGGAGAAGAGGGACATCAGATAGGTGTGGGGTTTTGCTTTGTTTTGTTTGGTTTTGTTTTATTCTTATAAATAAATTCAGATTCAGTCACCAGGTAATTTTATTTCTGTTTGTTCCATAAATGTGTTTCTATTCAGGTGTTTTGTTTTGCTTTAGTTATAAAGAGCCCAACGAGACTCATTTTAACTCAAAGAAGGGAGTATGTGTATACATGAAATGGAAAAGAGAAGTCATAAAAAGTCAAGGTATTTTATAGGACCCAGTGCTTCCTCTCTCTCTTTCCTTCCCTCAGGAAGCTCACAGTCAGTCTTTTGATGTTTCCCTGACCTTTTGATCTGTTGTCTTCTTTCCACCAGCTGGCCAGCTTTGCTTTTTTGTAGTTATTACTTCCTCATGACTTGAGTTTTTCAGTGACTCATTAAGGCAACTCTGAACTCATTCTCTAATTACTAACCTTAAGAATTTAGCTCCTGGGATGCCTGGGTGGCTCAGTCAGTTGCGTGTCCGACTCTTGATTTCAGGTAGGTCATGATCCCAGAGTCATGGGATCTAGCCTCCAGTTGGGCTCCATGCTGAACATGGAGCCTGGTTAAGACTCACTCTCTCTTCTCTTTCTCTCTCTCTCTCTCTCTCTTTCTCTTTCCCCTCCCCACCCTTCCCCTGTTGCCACATGCATGTTCATGCTCTCTCTCTCTCTTTCCCTCTCTCAGATTGAAAAAAAAAAAAAAAAAAGAATTTGGCTCCTAACGTAAAATTTTCTTTTTTCAATAGTTCCAAGTTGTAATTTGTGGGGTGAAAAAAAGAATCTAAAAGGCTAGTTTATCCTTTTGCACTAGGCAACAACCTGGGTAATTAGTCTGTGTATGGATTAGTTTCTGTATTTGTTACTGTGTGTGGTTACAAATAACAGCAAAAAACTGATTCAGTTGGCTTAAACAATAAAGTCTGTCATCTAATAATATGAAGTACTGAAGTTGGACCTCTCCCAGGTGATTGATTTCAGTATGTCTTTGATGACTGAAGGATCTGGGATATGGGTTCTTCACATCGGTCTGCTTTGCTGTCTTCAGCACATTGCATGTAAGTCCAATTGTAAGGCCAGTTCCCCCCCTCATGATCATTGTTGTAGCCAGTCTAAGCAGCTCAACCAAACACAGAAACACCCTGTATAAGAAGAAACTTACTAAGTTTTCTTCTTAAGAATCAAAACCTCCTTTCTGGAAGTTCATCAGGGGACTCTCCCATATTGACCTGACGTTGTATTAACTAGAATTATGACACATGCCATGCTTAAACCAAATGCTGGCAAAGATAATGCGGTTACTATGATTGGCTTAGGTTTCACTTTTGAGCAAGAGAGTCAGCTTTCCTAACTGACTGATAACCTGTAGAAACATCAGATTGTGCTATCAAAGAAAAGGTAGAATTAGATGTTTGTAGTAACTAATTGTGTCTGATTCAGCCAGATTTGGATTGAGTGGCCACTCTTTGTCCTTTCTTCTGTAGCCAGTGACAATGAGATCCCATGGCATAAACTTGCTATCTAGCTAGCCTATGGACATGTTGTTCCTTGGGTCTGTACCCACCCTAAATCCAATAGATTGTGTTCAGGAGCTCACATGGTAAAAATGGTGGCTTCCTATGTGGCAGGGACTGTGAGAAGGGCATTTTTCTTCAGATGGGGCTTGAGGAGCTATTAGTATGATGATCATGTGCCCAGTATAAAACTTTATTTCCCATTTCTCTTCTCTATGTCCTTATCTTCCTCATTTATTCAAGTATCTGTTTATCAGGCCTGTGTTGAATGCCTACTACGTGTCAAGCCCTTTGGAAACAGAGATGAATAAGGTACAGGGCAGAAATCAAGGAGTCCATGGTCTTGGTGTGGATACAGAAGTATACGGGGAAATTTACAAGGCAATGAGGGTGCTTGTGTAGAAGTATGTCAAAGAACATATAAAGTAATTAGAGAGGGCCTGATTTTACATAGAAGAAGAAATTAGGTAGTGGAGCAAGAGGAAGGCAAAAGCAACTAGAGTCCTTCATTCAAGGAATTTCCAGTGGAGGTTGCAATGATTAGTAATAGCTTAATGCTGCCAAGTACTCCAAGAAATGTGTGATTCTTGTTAGGAGTCTATGTTAGCAAGAAAGTACCAAACAGTGGCATTTCTGGAAAAAAATAATGAGTTGGCTTATAAAAGATGGTCTTTTTTGGCTTCAGTTTTCAGTCTTTAATAATGCTAAAAGTAATAATAGAATTATTTGCATTCTGATACTGTCTGATAGTGTTTAATGTACCTTCATATCTTTTAGCAAAATGCATTTTTGTATCAGCCCTATGAGTCCTACAGCAGAGCTATCTTTATCCCCATTTGAGATGGTCCTGGAGAGGAGATTGATCCTGATCTAATCTAAAACAAGTGAAGGTAACATAACTAATAAACACAAGAATGTGGACCTGAAACCAAGATCTCTGTTTCCGTATCTGCTCTTCATTCTACACCATATGCTGCTAAGTCCTGTGTTTCTTTCTTGCTAGGAGGAAAGTTATAGGTTATTAAGTGGAACTAATTGCGGTACCCAAGGCCTGTCCAAGTTATTATCAAAATTTTAGAAGTTTGATAATTGTGAAATAAGTGCAAGTAGACTTGTCTCCGAAACACATACGTTGGGTCAAGCAAAGCTACGTGTCCTAGGTAGAAATCGTCAGGGACTTGCAATAACAGACAGACAAGAATAATCTGTAACTAGATGTCATCTCTGTAAGTATAAATTGTGTTTTAAAGATATTGGGAGAAAGTTTGCTCTTTAAAGAGCTTAAATATTGCTGCCTGCCATCCTGTTTACACTGTTAATTTGCTTTCCAAATCCTTTTAGCCAGATAAAGCAAAGGTAAACTTCAGAATAGTCCCTGTACAAATGATCACCAATTCTAAATTAATGAGCTTTTTGCTTTATCTCAGTTGCAGAAAGACTAAACAAATGTGCTGGAATCATATGTTTTCTTTCCATCTGAAGGGCTATATTCTCCTTTTAGCTCTATTTCCTCCCTCAGGAAACTCAGGAGTTTAAAACTCCAGTGTTTCAGTGTGAAATGAACAGCCAGGACCACCCCCTGACTTTTTTTCTTCCACCTCTGACTTTCTTTGTTCCACTCAGTAGGTGACTAAGCCTCACTTACTGGTTTCATCTAATTTTTCCATTTCCAAATTCACATTCAACATCATCAAACACTAATGTAACTTCTCTACAATTGTATGATTCGAGGAAAAGCACCTGGCAATGTCAGTGGCATCCTGTCCAGTTTAGCTAGAATAGCAGTGACTTACTGTGCTCCCTAGCCTAGCATCTAGTCCAGGTGATGCCAACCACATCACATTTCTATACTGTTTTTTACCCACATTTCTGCCAGGGCTTTGGGCCCACTCTTCCCAATTCAGGAACTTTGTAATGGAGAACACTGGATACTGACGAATCCTGCTTTGATCCCAGCTTTGCACTCATTACTCATACTTCCCCTCATCAAATTCAATTTCCCCATACGTAAAATGAGAGTATCTGATGTGATTAAGATCTCTTCAAAATATTCAGGATGTTTTACTTTCACTTTGCTAAATTTTTGTCAATTCTTTAATTGCTCACATCATCACAAATACTCAAATATTGTTCTTGCGTTTTCCAGAGAACTTTGGAAAATCCCAGAAGATATGGTTATCTGCTAAACCTAATGCCACAGGCATAGAATCCAGGTTATGGTATTCTTTTGGAAAATGTCTAATGGTAGCCATAGTGTAGAAAGCCAACATTGGTTTCATGGCAAAAAAAAAAACAAAAAAAAAAAAAAAACAACCCAAACCAAACCAAAAACACCAGCAAAGCAAACAAGCCTTTCTACTTTGAAACATTTGTAGAAAGAACAAATGTTACTTTTTGAAATTTATCGTTACCTTTACTATGATCAGACTGAATGATATTTCATCACTCAGACATTTTTTCCTACCACCTCCAAAAAATTCGTTTTTCTCCATTTATCATTCCATGTCATACACATGATAATTTCAAAACGTAATTAAACCTGTAAGTTTGAATTGTGTTCCTCTCTCCAAAGAAAACAAAAGCAACCAAAAATAAATAAATAAATAAAAACAAAAAACCAAACCAAACAAAAAAGCAACAAGTTATAAGCAGGTACATTTTGTACAGCCTATTTCCTCTCTCTTTTGTAGAATAATTTTTCAACAGTAATAGCCAAACAAATATCAAAAGAACACTAATAATGAAGACAACCAAAGAAACAAAAGTTAATTCATTTTTTAAATTTATTTTTTAATGTTTATTTATTTTTGAGAGACAGAGAGAGACAGAGCATGAGCATGGGAGAGGCAGAGAGAGGAGGAGACACAGAATCCGAAGCAGGCTCCAGGCTCTGAGCTGTCAGCACAGAGCCTGACGTGGGGCTCAAATTCACAAACCGTGAGATCATGACCGGAGCTAAAGTTGGACGCTCAAATGACTGAGCCACCCAGGCGCCCCAACAAAAGTTAATTCTTTTTTTTTTTTTTTATATGAAATTTATTGTCAGATTGGTTTCCATACAACACCCAGTGCTCATCCCAAAAGGTGCCCTCCTCAATACCCATCACCCACCCTCTCCTCCCTCCCACCCCCCATCAACCCTCAGTTTGTTCTCAGTTTTTAACAGTCTCTTATGCTTTGGCTCTTTCCCACTCTAACCTCTTTTTTTTTTTTTTCTTTTTTCTTTTTTCCTCCCCCTCCCCCATGGGTTCCTGTTAAGTTTCTCAGGATCCACATAAGAGCGAAACCATATGGTATCTGTCTTTCTCTGTATGGCTTATTTCACTTAGCATCACACTCTCCAGTTCCGTCCACGTTGCTACAAAAGGCCATATTTCATTTTTTCTCATTGCCACGTAGTATTCCATTGTGTATATAAACCACAATTTCTTTATCCATTCATCAATTGATGGACATTTAGGCTCTTTCCATAATTTGGCTATTGTTGAGAGTGCTGCTATGAACATTGGGGTACAAGTGCCCCTATGCATCAGTACTCCTGTATCCCTTGGATAAATTCCTAGCAGTGCTATTGCTGGGTCATAGGGTAGGTCTATTTTTAATTTTCTGAGGAACCTCCACACTGCTTTCCAGAGCGGCTGCACCAATTTGCATTCCCACCAACAGTGCAAGAGGGTTCCCGTTTCTCCACATCCTCTCCAGCATCTATAGTCTCCTGATTTGTTCATTTTGGCCACTCTGACTGGCGTGAGGTGATACCTGAGTGTGGTTTTGATTTGTATTTCCCTGATAAGGAGCGACGCTGAACATCTTTTCATGTGCCTGTTGGCCATCCAGATGTCTTCTTTAGAGAAGTGTCTATTCATGTTTTCTGCCCATTTCTTCACTGGGTTATTTGTTTTTCGGGTGTGGAGTTTCGTGAGCTCTTTATAGATTTTGGATACTAGCCCTTTGTCCGATATGTCATTTGCAAATATCTTTTCCCATTCCGTTGGTTGCCTTTTAGTTTTGTTGGTTGTTTCCTTTGCTGTGCAGAAGCTTTTTATCTTCATAAGGTCCCAGTAATTCACTTTTGCTTTTAATTCCCTTGCCTTTGGGGATGTGTCGAGTAAGAGATTGCTACGGCTGAGGTCAGAGAGGTCTTTTCCTGCTTTCTCCTCTAAGGTTTTGATGGTTTCCTGTCTCACATTCAGGTCCTTTATCCATTTTGAGTTTATTTTTGTGAATGGTGTGAGAAAGTGGTCTAGTTTCAACCTTCTGCATGTTGCTGTCCAGTTCTCCCAGCACCATTTGTTAAAGAGGCTGTCTTTTTTCCATTGGATGTTCTTTCCTGCTTTGTCAAAGATGAGTTGGCCATACGTTTGTGGGTCTAGTTCTGGGGTTTCTATTCTATTCCATTGGTCTATGTGTCTGTTTTTGTGCCAATACCATGCTGTCTTGATGATGACAGCTTTGTAGTAGAGGCTAAAGTCTGGGATTGTGATGCCTCCTGCTTTGGTCTTCTTCTTCAAAATTCCTTTGGCTATTCGGGGCCTTTTGTGGTTCCATATGAATTTTAGGATTGCTTGTTCTAGTTTCGAGAAGAATGCTGGTGCAATTTTGATTGGGATTGCATTGAATGTGTAGATAGCTTTGGGTAGTATTGACATTTTGACAATATTTATTTTTCCAATCCATGAGCAGGGAATGTCTTTCCATTTCTTTAAATCTTCTTCAATTACCTTCATAAGCTTTCTATAGTTTTCAGCATACAGATCCTTTACATCTTTGGTTAGATTTATTCCTAGGTATTTTATGCTTCTTGGTGCAATTGTGAATGGGATCAGTTTCTTTATTTGTCTTTCTGTTGCTTCATTGTTAGTGTATAAGAATGCAACTGATTTCTGTACATTGATTTTGTATCCTGCAACTTTGCTGAATTCATGTATCAATTCTAGCAGACTTTTGGTGGAGTCTATTGGATTTTCCATGTATAATATCATGTCATCTGCAAAAAGCGAAAGCTTGACTTCATCTTTGCCGATTTTGATGCCTTTGATTTCCTTTTGTTGTCTGATTGCTGATGCTAGAACTTCCAGCACTATGTTAAACAACAACGGTGAGAGTGGGCATCCCTGTCGTGTTCCTGATCTCAGGGAAAAAGCTCTCAGTTTTTCCCCGTTGAGGATGATGTTAGCTGTGGGCTTTTCATAAATGGCTTTTATGATCTTTAAGTATGTTCCTTCTATCCCGACTTTCTCAAGGGTTTTTATTAAGAAAGGGTGCTGGATTTTGTCAAAGGCCTTTTCTGCATCGATTGACAGGATCATATGGTTCTTCTCTTTTTTTTTGTTAATGTGATGTATCACGTTGATTGATTTGCGAATGTTGAACCAGCCCTGCATCCCAGGAATGAATCCCACTTGATCATGGTGAATAATTCTTTTTATATGCCGTTGAATTCGATTTGCTAGTATCTTATTGAGAATTTTTGCATCCATATTCATCAGGGATATTGGCCGGTAGTTCTCTTTTTTTACTGGGTCTCTGTCTGGTTTAGGAATCAAAGTAATACTGGCTTCATAGAATGAGTCTGGAAGTTTTCCTTCCCTTTCTATTTCTTGGAATAGCTTGAGAAGGATAGGTATTATCTCTGCTTGAAACGTCTGGTAGAACTCCCCTGGGAAGCCATCTGGTCCTGGACTCTTATTTGTTGGGAGATTTTTGATAACCGATTCAATTTCTTTGCTGGTTATGGGTCTGTTCAAGCTTTCTGTTTCCTCCTGATTGAGTTTTGGAAGAGTGTGGGTGTTCAGGAATTTGTCCATTTCTTCCAGGTTGTCCAATTTGTTGGCATATAATTTTTCATAGTATTCCCTGATAATTGTTTGTATCTCTGAGGGATTGGTTGTAATAATTCCATTTTCATTCATGATTTTATCTATTTGGGTCATCTCCCTTTTCTTTTTGAGAAGCCTGGCTAGAGGTTTGTCAATTTTGTTTATTTTTTCAAAAAACCAACTCTTGGTTTCGTTGATCTGCTCTACAGTTTTTTTAGACTCTATATTGTTTATTTGCTCTGATCTTTATTATTTCTCTTCTTCTGCTGGGTTTGGGGTGTCTTTGCTGTTCTGCTTCTATTTCCTTTAGGTGTGCTGTTAGATTTTGTATTTGGGATTTTTCTTGTTTCTTGAGATAGGCCTGGATCGCAATGTATTTTCCTCTCAGGACTGCCTTCGCTGCGTCCCAAAGCGTTTGGATTGTTGTATTTTCATTTTCGTTTGTTTCCATATATTTTTTAATTTCTTCTCTAATTGCCTGGTTGACCCACTCATTCGTTAGTAGGGTGTTCTTTAACCTCCATGCTTTTGGAGGTTTTCCAGACTTTTTTCTGTGGTTGATTTCAAGCTTCATAGCATTGTGGTCTGAAAGTATGCATGGTATAATTTCAATTCTGGTAAACTTATGAAGGGCTGTTTTGTGACCCAATATATGATCTATCTTGGAGAATGTTCCATGTGCACTCGAGAAGAACGTATATTCTGTTGCTTTGGGATGCAGAGTTCTAAATATATCTGTCAAGTCCATCTGATCCAATGTCTCATTCAGGGCCCTTGTTTCTTTACTGACCGTGTGTCTACATGATCTATCCATTTCTGTAAGTGGGGTGTTAAAGTCCCCTGCAATTACCACATTCTTATCAATAAGGTGGCTTATGTTTATGAGTAGTTGTTTTATATATTTGGGGGCTCCGGTATTCGGCGCATAGACATTTATAATTGTTAGCTCTTCCTGATGAATAGACCCTGTAACTATTATATAATGTCCTTCTTCATCTCTTGTTACAGCCTTTAATTTAAAGTCTAGTTTGTCTGATATAAGTATGGCTACTCCAGCTTTCTTTTGGCTTCCAGTAGCATGATAAATAGTTCTCCATCCCCTCACTCTCAATCTAAAGGTGTCCTCAGGTCTAAAATGAGTCTCTTGTAGACAGCAAATAGATGGGTCTTGTTTTTTTATCCATTCTGATACCCTATGTCTTTTGGTTGGCGCATTTAATCCATTTACATTCAGTGTTATTATAGAAAGATACGGGTTTAGAGTCGTTGTGATGTCTGTATGTTTTATGCTTGTAGTGTTGTCTCTGGTACTTTGTCTCACAGGGTCCCCCTTAGGATCTCTTGTAGGGCTGGTTTAGTGGTGACAAATTCCTTCAGTTTTTGTTTGTTTGGGAAGACCTTTATCTTTCCTTCTATTCTAAATGACAGACTTGCTGGATAAAGGATTCTCGGCTGCATATTTTTTCTGTCTAGCACACTGAAAATCTCGTGCCAATTCTTTCTGGCCTGCCAAGTTTCAAAAGAGAGATCAGTCACGAGTCTTATAGGTCTCCCTTTATATGTGAGGGCACGTTTACCCCTTGCTGCTTTCAGAATTTTCTCTTTATCCTTGTATTTTGCCAGTTTCACTATGATATGTCGTGCAGAAGATCGATTCAAGTTACGTCTGAAGGGAGTTCTCTGTGCCTCTTGGATTTCAATGCCTTTTTCCTTCCCCAGTTCAGGGAAGTTCTCAGCTATTATTTCTTCAAGTACCCTTTCAGCACCTTTCCCTCTCTCTTCCTCCTCTGGGATACCAATTATGCGTATATTATTTCTTTTTAGTGTATCACTTAGTTCTCTAATTTTCCCCTCATACTCCTGTATTTTTTTATCTCTCTTTTTCTCAGCTTCCTCTTTTTCCATAAATTTATCTTCTAGTTCACCTATTCTCTCCTCTGCCTCTTCAATCCGAGCCGTGGTGGTTTCCATTTTGTTTTGCATTTCATTTAAAGCGTTTTTCAGCTCCTCGTGACTGTTCCTTAGTCCCTTGATCTCTGTAGCAAGAGATTCTCTGCTATCCTCTATACTGTTTTCAAGCCCAGCGATTAATTTTATGACTATTATTCTAAATTCACTTTCTGTTATATTATTTAAATCCTTTTTGATCAGCTCATTAGCTGTTGTTATTTCCTGGAGATTCTTCTGAGGGGAATTCTTCCGCTTGGTCATTTTGGATAGTCCCTGGCGTGGTGAGGACCTGCAGGGCACTTCCCCTGTGCTGTGGTGTATAACTGGAGTTGGTGGGCGGAGTCGCAGTCAGACCTGATGTCTGCCCCCGGCCCACCACTGGGGCCACAGTCAGACTGGTGTGTGCCTTCTCTTCCCCTCTCCTAGGGGCGGGATTCACTGTGGGGTGGCGTGGCCCGTCTGGGCTACTTGCACACTGCCAGGCTTGTGATGCTGGAGATCTGGCGTATTAGCTGGGGTGGGTAGGCAAGGTGCACAGGGGCAGGAGGGGCAGGCTTAGCTCGCTTCTCCTTAGGTGATCCACTTCAGGAGGGGCCCTGTGGCAGCGGGATGGAGTCAGATCCGCTGCCGGAGGTTTGGCTCCGCAGAAGCACAGAGTTGGGTGTTTGCGCGGAGCGAGCAAGTTCCCTGGCAGGAACTGGTTCCCTTTGGGATTTTGGCTGGGGGATGGGCGGGGAAGATGGCGCTGGCGAGCGCCTTTGTTCCCCACCAAACTGAGCTCTGTCGTCCGGGGGCTCAGCAGCTCTCCCTCCCTTTGTCCTCCAGCCTTCCTGCTTTCTGAGCAGAGCTGTTAACTTATGACCTCCCAGACGCTAAGTCGCGCTTGCTGTCGGAACACAGTCTGTCAGGCCCCTCCGCTTTTGCCCGCCAGACTCGGGGGCTCTGCTTGGCCGGCGAGCCGCCCCTCCGCCCCGGCTCCCTCCCGCCAGTCCGTGGAGCACGCACCGCCTTGCCGCCCTTCCTACCCTCTTCCGTGGGCCTCTCGTCTGCGCTTGGCTCCGGCGACTCCATTCTGCTAATCTTCTGGCGGTTTTCTGGGTTATTTAGGCAGGTGTAGGTGGAATCTAAGTGATCAGCAGGACGCGCGGTGAGCCCAGAGTCCTCCTACGCCGCCATCTCAAAAGTTAATTCTTAAATTTTTTTTTTTTTTTCAACGTTTATCTATTTTCGGGACAGAGAGAGACAGAGCATGAACGGGGGAGGGGCAGAGAGAGAGGGAAACACAGAATCGGAAACAGGCTCCAGGTTCTGAGCCATCAGCCCAGAGCCTGAGGCGGGGCTCAAACTCACGGACCGCGAGATCGTGACCTGGCTGAAGTCGGACGCTTAACCGACTGCGCCACCCAGGCGCCCCTCAAAAGTTAATTCTTAAAAACAACCAGCCAGTCATCACCACCACCAGCAGAAAACACACACCTTCAATCACCACCACTTGCAAAGGATTTTTAACTCCATAGACTCAGGCCAGATCTCTTTTCTCCTGGGCTTCAGTCTTACGAAATGCTCAAAATTGAATCAATTTCTAGGGATGCCTGGGGGGCCCAGTTGGTTAAGCATTTGACTTTTGATTTGGGCTCAGGTCATGATCTCACAGTTTGTGGGATCGAGCCCTGCATCAGGCTCTGCACTAGCAGTGCAGACCTGCTTGGGATTCTCTGTCTCTTCCTCTCTCTCTCTCTCTCTGCACCTCCCTTGTGCTCCTTCTGTCTCAAAACATACATACATACATACATACATAAATAAATAAATAAATAAGCTTAAAAAAAAAAAAACAAACATTAAAAAAAGCAACCACAAAAAATGAAACAAATTTCTACCCAAACCTGCTCTACTATTCATGTTCCCTTATCTGAGTAAATGGCAAAACCAAGACAAAAATCTGGGGGCATTATTCTTGACTTCTTTTTCTTCTGCACCTTTCACAACAAATCGTTTCCCAAATCTTCACCTAATCCTAACATTGAATATGTCTCAAACCTTTCTACTTCCGTCTCTAAAAATATACAATATGCACCTTACCATCACCTGAAGATGTTTAGAAAAAAATAAATTACATGCATGTTTCCCCTCCTATGCACAGAAGGGATTTGGTTTGTTCGGAATAAAGTTATCCATTGTATCAAAAAATCTCCATGGGTGATATTGTGCAGCCAGGATTGAAACCACTTTCTGAGATGTAGCGCTTCTCAGAGTCATTTTAGTTTGAAAACCCACTAAATGTTCTTCTGTCTCTGCATATTCTTCCTCCCAAGAACCCTCTCTTTAATGGACTTACTCCTCTTCATGCCTGGGTCATAGGTGGAAACATTACTCAATGTACATTTTCTTGGTAAATGTGGACAGGACAGGCTGGCAGGTAGGCAGGTTGGGAGGTCTGGAGAGGAACAGGGAAGTGTGTTAGAGTAAAAAGATCTGCACTTGAAGCCCCATGCTGTCAAATGGTAGGTGTGCTGGCAACAGAGTTTCAGTGAGAATTAAATTTGATTGAATATGTACATTTCAAAAAACAAGGACTGGACAGCACTTTAGGTAAAGAGCATTGGCTTTGGAAGCATCCAATACGCACAACCAAGTCTTAAGTCCTATGCCTAATAGTAGTAGCACCTGCTAAGCGAGTTGTTTCAACTCTCTCAGTCTCAGTATCTAGAACTTCAAATTAGGGTTAATTATTCAACATTATTCAAACTTAATGCTCATAACAAGGATTCAAATATTTACGGAAAACGTTTATAATACATAAAATTCTCTCTTTGGTACATGATTATACTTCACTAAAAAGTTGAAAAGAATATCTTTTAGGCATTATAATGATTATAATAGAATCCATTATTGTCATTGTTATGTACTTTATTTGCATAATTTACCCACACTTTTTCGTAGCCTCTGTCATTTTACTATAAGTGCCTATAAAATATCAGTTACTTACTTTATGTGAAGCTTCCCACTAAAAAGGGAAGTATTTATCCAGCATCTAGTGTTTTAACTTGGTATTAACAGAAGCTTCAACACTATTTCTGATGATCAGTGCTGGGCCCTGTGTCAGCCTCCTTCTGAAGATTCCTCTTTTCTCTTCATCTGACTACTCAGGCCGGCTACTGGAGACCCTTGTAGCATCAGTCTTATCTGAATAATACCATCTAGAGATCATGTTGGTTTATAAAATACAAGTTCTTCCTTAAGCTGGTCAATGTCAAGAGATGCTTCTATATTGGTTCTGATGTCATGTGTTGGGAAATTAGCTGTATTTCCTAGATGTGAAGTAATGCATTGACCATGATCTAGACACATAACAAGTTGTCGTATTTCTTTGGATTTATACTTTTTAAAAACTATAACTACACGCAGTATTCATGCCATTTTATAAGGACATGTAAGGAAAATTGAGATGTGTCAGTATTAATTATAAGATAGCACTTCAAGATGAAGAGTTACACTTCAGGTGGAAGGCATGCTTCACCAATCTGTAGGTGATGGTTTTGTTCAGAAGGTAGAGAGTAAATGGTTAGTCATCAAAATTGGTATCCAGGGAATTAGGGGCGAAGTGGGGCAAGGAATAATTGTTTCTAACCGTATGCTATTTTGTAGAAATAAATTCGAATCCCTGTTGTCAAGTTCAAATAACTGATTCTGCCAACACTATTGAGGAGCTGTCCCTAAGCAGGAACACAGGTGGAGAGGGCTGTGGTTGGCAGACCTAAGTTCAGGAAATCAATTGTGCAGTGTGCCAACAAAAGAACAGGGAGCAGACCCTCCTGCATACTTTGTTGGATTATCACCACCACTTTATTTAGTCCTCTCAACATCCATCTGAAACAAGTTTTATTTTCTCCATCTTATAGTTGGACCACTGAGGTCTTGAGAGGAGAAAGAACTTACACATGTTTGGAAAGTAAATGGAAAAATCAGAAATGAAATCCAGACACATTTGATATCTAAATCCCTTCATTCTATTTGTTTTCCTTCTCCTGAAAGTGTCTATGAGTACCACTTCCAGCCAGGATGGAAGAAGAGAGACGACTTGCCTTTCCACCCAAAGCAACAACAGCAAACGAAGTGTGTGAAATGGTGTTTCTCCAGATATTGAATATTTGGCAAAAAAAGGACGGTGATCCCTGAGAGGTGACACAAAAATTAGATGAGCCTTTTACAGTTGCCTCCGCTTATTGCCTTGAGAAGTTTTCTAGGTCAGAGCACAAAGAGGGGTTATACAAAGTCACTGGGCTCACTGAACTGAGGTAATAGATTGGTAAATCCAGGGAGAACAAAGTGGCTAGTGTTCATGGGACAGAATATTGGTGGGGAGAAAGCAGCACATAGACAGAAATTCACAGATAAGCACAGAATTTTTCTCTAGCATTCAATTGAGTGATAAAAGTGCTTGCATGTATGGAAACTACTAGAAGCGAGGGGAAAACAACACAGAGAGAGGGAGAGAGAGAGAGAAACAGTACCCAATATTCATTCAGAACCAGAAATAGTGCATTTTCCCATCAGCCAGACTAGAAAACCTTGTGATTCATGGGGCATTGAGTAGAAAACACAAAAGGATCTTGGCATAGTCATGGAGAATAATTAGGCCTAGAATAAAAATTGTTTTTGTCCCAACTAACAAATCTTAGAAGCAAGACATAGAAGGATCAAAATACTTTCAAATAACTGTGTCTCAGAAAAAGCTAATTAGTACTTAAAAGTATACAAATATATCTAGCCCCCAATAAGGTAATTTTAAAGCTGTTGAGTTTGAAACATATCAAAGAGTCTACACAAAAGCAGGGAGAAGTCACCCCAACCTGGGCACAGTTTTCCAAGGAAAAATATTCTATGGTTAATGGAAGAAGGAACATGAGGGAGGAAGGCTATTTCAGCCTGTTCCAGAAAACAATTTTTACAGGTAATTTTACAGGGTAATTTTCCAATAAAGTTACCAGGCATGCAATGAAAGAGGGAAGTATGGCCCATACCCATAATGAGAAGAAAAATCAATTACCCGAAACTAGTCAAAATTGACACAAATGTTAGAAGTAGCAGGCAAAGACACTAAGGCTACTAAACAGGGAAATAGTCAGTGTCTCAGTTCAAAGGCTAGCAGGCAGAATTCTCTCTTATTGAGGGAAGGTCAGGCCTTCTGTTCTATTTGAGCCTTCAACTGATTGGATGAGGCCCACCCACATTAGGGAGAGCAATCTGCTTTACTCAGTTTATTGATTTAAATGTCAATCTCATCCAAAAATGCCCTCAAAATACTGTTTAAAGAATTATCTGGGCATCCCACTGCCCAGTCAAGTGCACCCATAAAATTAATTATCACAGTACTATTAAATCTTAGAAAAGAGATTGTCAGTGCCATGGTAGTGCCAGGATGTGCTTAAGATGCCGTATGTGCTGAAGGAATGGGCCATGAGACTCTTGTAGAAAGAGGCTTCTGTTAGAAAGGGAATTGCCATTCCAATGATCATGAGTCAGAGAGTTCCTGACATGCTCTAGGAATGGCATGAAGACTGGATGTGCTTGTATGGAGATGAGTGTTGGAAGCAGTGATAAAAGAAGTCAGAGATAGAGCCAGGGGTCATGTCATGAATGGCCTTGTAGGACATCAAAAGGCACTGGGTTATATTTGTGACAAGTACTAGAAGAATATGAGAATGAGAATAGTACACAGAGCTTTGAAAGAAAAGATACAGGGTGCAGGACAAAAATGAAAACATGGAGGTCCATTAAGAGCCTATTTCTATAATTCAGTTTCATTTCCTTGAAAGGATAGTAAAGAATGTGTCCTTGGTGGGTTGTAGTAAGTGTCCCAATTTGAATGGTCTCACCGCATGGACTGTCTTATGTCTTACATTCACCTTCCTTTAGGAATCTGTACTGAAATGTGGAAGTTGGCATATGTCAGCGTCATTAGCTTTCTGGTCTCAGAGGGCAGATGCTAACTACCCTTAGGATTTCTTTTGCAACATCAGAAGCTGTAGGCTCATTAGACTCAAAACATGTGAGCCACCACCACAAGTCAACTTTGATTTAGAGCAAGGAGCTGGCATCGCTTGAAGGTGAGGTCACTGGAATCGGAGCCTTGATGAAGTTACTCAGAAAGAAGACATTGTGCTGTATTTGTGTCTTCCTCACATTCCTCCTTCCCTCTTGCCTCCTCCCACCACATGTGGGTTGGCTGTTTCTAGGCCCCCAGAGATTGAAGGAAAGCTGTTGAGTTTGAAACATATCAAAGAGTCTACGCAAAACCAGGGAGAAGTCCCCTCAGCCTGGGCACAGTTTTCCAAGGAAAAATATTCTATGGTTAATGGAAGAAGGAGCATGAGGGAGGAAGGCTATTTCAGCCTGTTCCAGAAAACAACGCTTGGTGTGTACACATGGAATTCACTGCATAATACAGAGGCTGATTCTCTAGCTGTGAGTCAGAGTCTGGCTGATGTAAAATGATGGACGGAAAAGCTCCTGGAGGTTTATACACAGGGAGAGCCTCCAGGACTCTTTGTCTCATCGGCAAAGGCTGGGTGGGAGGATCGGGATCCCTGCATTTCAGGATCAGCTCATCCAGAGGAATCATGCATGAGCTGGTCACTCTTTTCTTTTGGCTCTAGTTTTCTCTTGAGTAAAATAGGGGTAGTAATATTATTTCTTCCGCAGGCTTTAA
Source organism: Leopardus geoffroyi (assembly GCF_018350155.1). Taxonomy (NCBI): domain Eukaryota; kingdom Metazoa; phylum Chordata; class Mammalia; order Carnivora; family Felidae; genus Leopardus; species Leopardus geoffroyi. The sequence continues at coordinate 75,598,341 of NC_059342.1, read as the reverse complement.
AGTGAGGCTCGGGTTATATAGATGGGAAAGTGCCTTATAAACTCCGGAGTTGTTACCTGTGTAAGTCTGTTCTACTCTCATAATATTCAAGTGATATCTATCGTGAAGTCTTATTCTATGGGTGGTCATGTTCTAAGTCTGGGAATTGAACCACAGTGAGGTACCCAGTAGAGACATAAGTATACTTTTTTTTGTTGTTTGCAAATAAAGGTGAAAATATTGGTATTGGTCAAGCTGTAAACAGTTTCTCTGGGTCTTTCAAAATGAAGTTCATTGTCTATTCCAAACTCCCTCCTCATCCAGTATTCCCCTGTCAGAAGATACGTTCACGTGACACTCACCCAGTTGCTCAAATCACTGTCTTTGATTTCTCCTTCCTTTACCCCTTTTGCATCTGATCTGTTGGTGAGTCCTACTTCCTCCACCTGCAGAAAATACCCAGAAATCTCTCTTTTGCCATCTTTCTCTGCTGCTACCATCCAGACACAAGCATACTTGGCTCCCATCCTGCCTGTCACAATGGTTTACCGACTGCTTTCTGTGTTTCTGCTATTATCATTTACCTTGCCTCTTCTCCAAAGTGGTCGAAGCGTCTTTGAAAAATACTATGTCATTTCCTTGCTTAAAAGCATCTAATTGTCTAGGCTTCAAATTCCTTAGCATGACTGCTCATGCCCTTCGTGATTTGGCTTCTGTCCCCACTCAGAGCACAGCTCATATGTCAGGCTGGTTGACTTTGCTCTCATCACATGGGCATCCATGCTCTTCCTCAAGAGCAGATTATCCCCATATCAGAGCATTCACCTAACTCTTTCCTTGGCCTAAAAGTTTTGGTTCCACATCTTTGCATGGCTGCATCCTTCTTCTGAGTCAAATGTCCTGGCCTCAGAGACACTTCTCTGACCACCCAAAATAAGGTCCACCAGCCTGGTCACTTTCTCACTATGCTGCCTTTGGTTTTCCTAACATTTATCATTATCTGAAACTATTGTTCATTTGTTTACATCTTTGTTATCTGTTTTCACCTATACTACAGACTCCATGAAAACCAGAATCTTCCGTATCTGTCTAGTTCCGTACTGTGCCTGGCTACCAATCTCACTATGACACACGCATGGAATAGCATCTAGTGCATAGTAAACCCACAGTTGGTATCTTTACAATACATGAAGTGGACTCTCTTATTTTGAGCGTCATTTTATTGTGCCTTTTAGGTATAAATGTCAAATAAAACTCCAAAAATCACCCCTACTTATTCAGATAGATTTGAGTTGAACAGCACTGAAAACAAATTCCTTAATTTAGATGAGTTGATGAGTGCCTTGTTCAGTGAAAAACATACACGTGTGTACACACACACACACACACACACACACACATTAATAAAATTAGGCTTCAGAGAATTACTTCCTTGGAAAAACTATTTTTCCTAAATCATGGAGTGTTCTTTGTGGAATTAAGAGCAGCTGCATACAGAAGGAGAGTAGATGCAAAGGAATTACAAGTAGGGGGTGTGTAGATCTGGTATATCCATCATCTCAATCTAGTGGAAGGCTTGTTAAAAGAGAGAGAGAGGGGTGCCTGGGCGGCTCTGTCGGTTAAGCATCAGACTTCAGCTCAGGTCATGATCTCACAGTTCGTGAGTTTAAGCCCTGCATTGGGCTCTGTGCTGACAGCTCAGAGCTGGAACCTGCTTTGGACTCTGTGTCTCCCTCTCTCTCTGCCCCTTCCTCCCTCCCTCTCTCCCTCCCTCTCTCTCTCACTCTCAAAAATAAACATTAAAAAAATTTTAAGAGAGAGAGAGAGAGGAGACTGAACAGAGCTCAGCAGTAGAAAGAGCTTGGTATTATTTACCAACACACAGAAAAGTACCCAACAATGGTACTTTGGTACATTAATGGTACATTAAGGAGCCATAATACCCTCCTTGTGGGTGAATGTGAGGTTTTCCATGAAGAGAATGTATATTCCCCATTGCCAGCCCTCTGGGGAATTTCCTAATCCTGTTGCAGATTAGGCCTGGGGGCATGAACACTTTAGAAATGGGTGGGAGAAGCTCCCATGTTTCTGGGGGACAAGCTTCCTTAGACTTGACTGTGACGAGAGGTGCTGGGAAAACCATGGGCAGTGGGGTGTGGGGGCAGGGACATTGCCAGGGACTGGTTCCTGCATATGCAAAAAGGCTCAGAACTCAGAGGCATGGCTGAGGAAGGGACCATCAAATTGCACTTTTCCATGGATTCTGAATGAAGCCACTTCTTGGATCAACTATAAGTTACTCTGTGACCTATGTCCATTTTATTATCCTCCATCTGTGAGAATGTTCCCTCACCCTTGGTCAGAGCAGGAGCCCTTTGTATCCTTCATCCAGAATGGAAATGAGATAGTGTTGGCCAGGGTGAGGCCCATGTTTAGGCTTCAGAAAGCCTATGTTTAAGCCATGTTTAGGCTTCCCTCTGCCTCCTGTGGGGACATGGGTACAGGGCAGAGTGTTTGGAGATAGAGGACATGTGCTCTATGGTGTCTCTTGGAGGGGCATGGCAGGAGTGTTCCTTTCCCCTCAGTACATTCTGCTGGTGAGTCTGTGATTAAGGCAAGCCTCTCACCCACCCCTCATCTGGGTACAAAGTATGTCCTGATGTGGAGGTTGCAGTCTTTTGGTGGTCACCTGCCCCAGTAGGTTAGAGCAGGGAAACCTGGGAAGGGAAGATTGAATCTCAGCTCCAGGCCAGAGCATGCCACATTAGTCAGGTAGCTCCCACCGGCACCCAGGTAAATGCTGAAATTCACGAGGTATGGCCTTGGGCACCCAGAGAGGTTTGTACACTGTGAGTACCCTCCTGACAGAGATAGTACAACATTAAATAGCAAACATAAAACATCTTGGGAGATGTTGACAGCTTGGGAGAGAGTGGAGAAAAAAGGAAGCTATTACATTTTAGTAACTTTAATGGCACTTTTGTCTTGCTTTTTGTACACGGAGCCCCATGGATTATATAGCTAGTCTGAGTTTAATGCATAGTTTTGTGGCTGTCCAGATAACCTCAGCATTCCTGCCCCCCCCCCCACACTTTTATCTGCCCAAGGAGGCTGCCAGAACGTTTCTCAAAGGCATTGCCAGGTCTTATAAGAGCAGTGACTGAGACATTGGTTGTTGGGGGTGTGGGATCTCAGTTGAAAGTCCGAAAGGATAAGAGTTGTCCCCAAAGTTATATTTCAGCCAGTTCCTGCACTTTGCAGACCTGGGTGACAGCAGTTTCTACCTAAAATCTATCCCTAAAAACAAATCTTCACAATTGTTAAGTCAAAACAATGGCTAGACATTTTCTTTCTTGTTGGACTTTTAGAAGTTTTGGGGTGTTTTCACCCAGTTACTCACAAAGCAACCTTAAATGTTATACTTGAAAATTTTCAGAATGTCAGAAAGGGGAGTAAATAAAAGATTATCTAGTTCAACCCGTATAATTTACAAGTGGGGAGAGTAAGATCTGTACCATGGAGTGGGGCGGGAGAACTTTTCAAAGGTATTAGAATAAAGTGGTTAGTGGCAAGATTTGGGAAAGAACTTCCGAGACCCAGTCCAGAGTGGTTTCCACTAAATCTGAGTATTTCTTCCTTGGGGTTGGCCTTCTTTTTCATGAGTATTAAATATACCAAAGCCAGAATTTACTTTAAAAAAAATTGTTACCATGTATTGAGTGTTTAGTACATGATAGGCGCTCAGTATTCATGGTTTGTTTTAAGGTCATAACAATTTTGTGAAGATAATGTCATGGCCCCATTTTACAAGTGAGGATGTGAAATCACAAAGAGTACAAATTGAGTAATTAGTATATGAATTGGGATTCCAAATCCAATTTAGTGTCGCTCAGAGCCTTTTGTAGTAGGTTGAATGTAACCCAAAGATAAGTCCATGTGGAACCTGTGAATACGGCCTTGTTTGGAAAGAAAGTCTTTGCAGTTATAATTAAGATAAGGATCTTGAGATGAGGTCATCCTGGGTTGTCAGTGGGTCCTAAGTCCAGTGACAGGTGTTCTTATGAACCACGGAGAGAAGACACAGACACACCAAGGAGAAGGTGATGTGAAGATGGAGGTGGATGTTGGAGTGGTGTGTGTATAAGCCGAGGAACGCCACGGTTTGGAGGCAGCCACTAGAAGCTAGGAGAAAAGCATGGAATGGATTCTTCCTCAGAACCTCTAGAAGGATCCAGAACTTCCAACACATTGATTTCAGACTTCTGGCCTCCAGATCTGTAGAAAATAAATTTCTGTTGTCTTAAGCCACCAAGTGTGTGGTAATTTCTTTCAGCAGTTCTAGGAAACAAATGCACTCTGCTTTTTTTTTTTTTTTTTTTATCATATCCTATAGCTTCTTCTGTATAGTTTTCTACCTTTAGTTTACCTCCTACTCTCAAGGTATCCCTCAACAAGGAAATTTATAGATAGTGGATAGAAATAAAATTAAAAGAAAGTGGCTCATATCTGATTGCTGTTTTGCAGGCCATTTCTGGATCGGTTGATTCCATTACACAAGCAAGAGTTCTTAAAATAAATTTCCTTGGAAAAATAAGGGGAAGTACCCACAGTGAATTGCAAACCATTGTTCCAGTTGCTTTATGTAACAACAACAAAGATAATAATAAATAAATAAAAAAGGCACAGGCGACTGAAATCATTCACAAATCATGTGATTTTAATATGGATGATACCGTGCAGAACTTCTTTGTTTACTAGGACCTCTTTTTCACATGCAGGATTTCATTTTGTTTCCTTGTCAAGCCTATATTTTTTTGTGTTATTTTACTCATGAGAAGACAGTAGTTCAGCCAGTTATCTGCCCAGGGTACCATAGCTAATATGTGTCAGAACAGGGAACTGAGCCCAGCTTATTTGCCAAAATGCTTTTACCACTATGAAATAAAGGAATCACTGACTTTTTATGGTATAACCCCCTTGTTTTAGTGGTGGAGAAGTGACTTGTGCATTGAACTCTTAGTAGAAACAGAAGAGAGTTCGAAAGATAACCAAAAGGATTATACTCCAGGCTCTTGGCTTTTCTTATCTCATCTGATTCAAAGCATGTTCTGGATAAAGGAAAATTATTGTGTGAGGTATTCTGGAACTTTAAATTGGGATCAAAGTCATAAAACAGCCAGATGTTTTGGAGCAAAGCTTCCAAAAAAGCTAGAGAATATACAGCGATGACCACAGCTCAGCCAATTTAAGATTTGGAAGAGGACCCTCAGTTTTCTAGTTTGCTCCAATGGCCAAATTCAGGGTAAGAACTAAAATGGGAGGGGGGTACACTCTAAAAGTTTATAAGATTTGTGACATTTTTTCCTTCCTTTATATATTTGAATCCCTATAGACCTGAGACATAGAAGGTATTGCCACCATTTTACACATGAGGAAACTAAGGCTTACAGGGGCCCAGTGACTTCCCAAGATGACTTAGCCAGAAAGCCTGAGATTCTAGCCCAGATTTACATACCCCCCTTTTCCATCAGACTTCATGATAAAATCACATAGTGGAGATAAATTTGATTCCTGTCAATGGGGCCAGAATTTTTACAAAGTATAATATACAATGTCGGACACTGGGTGACAAATTATTAATGTCCCTGAGGAGCTCACATCAAGCTGAAGAAAGGCAGAAAAAAGCCTTAACAGAGCACCTAAATTACAACGACCATTCTGAACACATGATTTTAAAAGCCCATCCTTGAGTCTGTACTGTGAGCTCTCCACAGTTAGGCACTATTCTTTACTATCTAGGATGCCGATTGGAAGGAAATAAGCAAGTCCTGAATGATAGTAGTTAAAATAATACAGATATTTATCAATTGATTAACCGGAAGGCTGGTAACTGACAATTCTAGGTCTGGTTCTATGGCTCAGTGATGCCTACAAGCATCCAGGTTTTCATCTATGTGCTTGTTGTCTCATGGTTTTATAATGGCTTATGTACACCAGACCCCACATGCTCAAACTAGTGCCCTAAAGCAGGGAAAAAGTATTCTGTAAAAGGCTCTATCAGAGACTTAGTCTATGTCAGGCATTGTGTTTATCTCATTTAATTTTTACACACACAAATAACGTTGAGCAAGTTATAATTATCCGCCCCTTACAGGTAAGGCAATTGAAGGATTATTTAATTTGCCCGGGGTTATGGGTCCAGAATTAAAACTCAGGTCTAAAATACCCCAAAGGGTGCATAAAACTTGCTATGCTGAAAGCTATAGTCCTTTCAGATAGCAGTAGATATTATTGTAGCCTAGTGCTATTACATGGCAATTCAAACTATTCTATGCCCCCCCCCTTTTTTCCTTTTGAGAAAGAGAAGGAGCAGGAGGATCTGAAGTGGGCTCTGCACCGAGAGCAGTGAGCCTGGTGTAGGGCTCGAACTCACAAACTGTGAGATCATGACCTGAGCTGAAGTCAGACACTCAACTAACTGAGCCACCTAGCCACCCCTACTCCTTCTTTTAGCAGGTGAGGATCCTGCTGCAAAGAAGCACGAAACAGTTCATACCACTGTTAAGTGGTGAGCCACATCCCAGACTCCCAACTCGGAGCTTCTGCTCTGCTGTGTAGAAACCTTTCTGCTTTTCTCCCCTCAACTTTATTCTATTTCAGTTTAGGAGAGGACAGGTTTAAGATGAGCATATGCCTTAAATATTTCAGTGAGCAGGTGGGGTGATGGGGGTGGAATGGGTTATGCATTGCTGTCATATCTCAGAGAAGGCTAAAATACCAAGAATGTTTCTGCCTTTCCCATAAGATAAATGCCAAGAAAGAAACCACTTCAAGATGCTCTTGTCTTGCTATGCAGGAGTGGGGGTGAGGGCTAGAAGGGAAGAAAAAAAATAAAGAAAAAGCAAGTAAAGGCCTAGAATGTCTTTCAATCTACATTAGCAAGAAAACTCCACTATTCCCTCCCTTTTAACCACTGCTTATATCAGATGAAAGACTGTTCATCATTTATCTTTATCTTCTTTCATAAAGACCTTCACTGCTTGAGGTTTGAGATAGCCCTGGCTGGACAAGGGCAATGAGCTGGAGCAGTGTGTTTAAGTTTGTCCTTTTTCTATGCGCCTTCAATTCCTTTCCATTTTCTTCACATTCTTGGCTATGCTGCTGTCACTGTCTCTGCACTGGATTTTAATGTCTTCAAGATTCAGGATTCCTTTGCTTTGATAGCAGTATTCAATTAGTTTAGCCCCTAGTGTCCTGTCCAAAGTCCTGTCTTCCTTGGTGCCTCATCAAATGTAATTTAGGAATTGGGATGGAGATGGGGTAGAATCTAAGAAAGAATTATAACACTCCATGATAGAAAACTTAAGTCCATAATATTTTCACATAACTTCTAAAAATTTTAAACTATGGGGAAAATGTAGCAGGCATATTGGAGTCTTAAATCAACCTAATTTGCCAGACAAATTAGATAATTAACAAAGATATTCTTAAAGGATCATTAGCAAACTTAGATCTGAACATGTAACCATTACAATACATGTTTTTCTCATAAAACAGCCAACATGATGACTAGTAATTAACCTAGGAACTGACAGAACATTTTTCCTTCTGTTCCTTTCCCAAGCAGAATTGTGCCACAATGACAAGGAAAGCCCAAGAGAATTTTGATTTCTTCAGTGTATATTAATTATATGTATTTATTATTTATACCATACGTTTGCCCACACAAAATATATCTGGTACTAATGTCAGTATCAGGATCTCTTACTTATTTCTCATGGTCTGTGGGGAGATGGTTCTAAGCAAAGTCCCCTAGTTTATAGAGCTAATATGTCTAGACTGTCTTTTCCATCGAACAGGAGGTATAGCTAATGCATTGTTTTTATTGAACGGAGGTTACTAATGTTGTTGAGCACATGCACTGTGCCTGGCATAGGGTGAGGTGACTTTTGTTTACCCCATTTAGTTTTTATTAAGATGATTTTATGGGTCAGAACTCCCAGGCTTAGAGAAGTAAAATGGTTTGAATTAGATCCATCTGATTTTCAATCCTGTGCTCTTTCTTGTATACCACAGTGCATATGCACGTGCACACACACACTCATTTATATTTTCGCTGAAATTCTGATTTGACATAAGGTGTAACATGAAAAATGGTCCCTTTAGGTTGAATCCTTCCAGGGCCACACATCCAGATGTCACCACACATAAACCACACATTTTAATTTGTGATATTTCCAAAATATCTAAATGGATTTGTGAGACACATAAATCCTCTCTCCTTTTTCTCAATGAGTTGTCAGTTTTATTTAGCCAGGTTTATGGAACTTTACACAGAGGAGGTCACATAGTGAAGGATCTAATGAAGCATGTCTCAGTAGGGCATTGTTCTAATGAGACAAAGTTCAGGCAACATTTCTCAGTACAGATGAAGGCCTATCAGAGAGGAGGAAATCACTAAACCTTGTTACACAACAAAACTTTTGTACCTGAGGTTTATATTTCCATCCTGAAAGGCCAAATGCTGCCAATATATACTTTCATTTTGAGGGAATTGGCAAGTAAAAATTGTATATATTTAAGGTGTACAAGGTGACGATTTAATGTATATAGTGAAATGATTACTCCAGTCAAACCATTTAACATATTTCCTCACAGAATTATTACTATTACCTCTCCGCCCCGGGATAGAGTACCTAAATATGCTCTCATAGAAAATCTCTAGCATTCAGTACAGAGTTAACTATAGTCATCATGCTATGTATTAAGTCTTTAGACTTATTCATCCTACATAACTGCAAATTTGTACCCTTTGGCCAACATCTCCCTATTTCCCCAACCTCTCTGCCCCAGGTGACTGCTTCTATGTATTCAACTTTTTTAGATTCTGCATATAAGTGAGATCATGCAACTTTTTCTTTGGCTTACTTAATTAGCATAATACCCTCCATATTCATCTGTATTGTCACAAATGCAAGATTTCCTTCTTTTTAAAGACTTAATAATATTCTGTTCCAGCTAGCTAGCCTTAAATTTTCTTTATCCATTCATCTGTGAAGGGATATTTAGGTTGTTCCCATATCTTGGCTGCAATGAACATGAGAATGCAAATATCTCTTTGATATAGTGATTTTATTTCTTTTGGCTATATACCCAGAAGTGGGATTGCTGGATCATATGATGGTTTTATTTTTAATTTTGGGGGGAAACTCCATATTTTTTTCATAATGCCTGTACCAATTTACAGTTCCACCAACAGTGTTCAAGGGTTTCCTTTTCACCACATCCTTATCAGCACTTGTTATCCTTTGTCTTTTTGGTAATAGTCAGCCTAATAGGTATGAAATGATATCTCACTGTGGTTTTGATTTGCATATCCCTAGAGATTACTGATGTTGAGCATCTTTGCATATACCTGTTGGGCATTTGTGTATATTCTTTGAGAAAATGTCTATTCGGGTCCTTTGTCCATTTTTTAATTGGGTTTTTATTTTGTTATTTTGTTTTTGCTTTTGCTATCGAGTTGTTTGGGTTCCTTACATACTTTAGATATTGACCCCTTATCAGATCATGATTTGCAAATATTTTTCCAAACTGTAGCTGTGTTGTCATTTTATTGATTGCTTTCTTTTCTGTGCAAAAGCTTTTCAGTTTGATATAGTCCCACTTAATTTGTTTTTGCTTTGTTTCCTGAGGTTTTGAGGTTTTGGGGCCATATCCAGAAATGGCATTGCCAAGGCCAATATCAAGAAGCTTTTACCCCATGTTTTCTTCTAGGAGTTTTCTGGTATTAGGTCTTACCTTTAAGTCTTTAATCCATTTTGAGTTGAATTTTTTTGGTAGATTATGTAAGATAAGGCTCCATTTCCATTCTTTTGCATGTGGATATCCACTTCTCCACACTCTTTATTTAAACACTTTATTGAAAAGATTGTCCTTTCCTTGTTGTATATTCTTGGCACCCTTGTTGAAAATTAGTTAACTGTATAGGAATAGGCTTATTTCCGAACTCTTGATTCTGTTCCATTGGTCTATGTGTATTTTCTTCTATGCCAGTACCATACTATTTTGATTACTGTAACTTTGTAATATAATTTGAAATCAGAAAATTTGATGCCTCCAACTCTGTTCTTCTTTCTCATGGTTAATTTGGCTATTTGGTATCTTTTTTGGCTCCTTATGAATTTTAGAATTATTTTTTCTATTCCTGTGAAAAATGCCATTGGAATTTTAATAGAGGTTGTGTTGGCTCTGTATGTATCTTTGAGTGGTATGGATATTTTAACAGTATTGATTCTTTCAATCCATGAACATAGGATGTCTTTCCATTTATTTGTGTCCTCTTTAATTTCTTTCCCCAGTGTTTGTAGTTTTCAGTGTGTACATCCTTCACCATTCTTCACCTCCATCATCCTATTCCAAAATACAGTAAAACCTTGGTTTGTGAGCATAATTCGTTCTGGAAACATGCTTGTAATATGAAGCACTGTATATCAAAGTGAATTTCCTCATAAGAAATAATGGAAACTCAGATGATTTGTTCCACAACCCAAAAATATTCATATAGAAATGATTATGATACTGTAATATAATACAAAATAATAAAGAAAATGTAAAATATAAAGGAAAATAAATAAATTAACCTGCACTTACCTTTGGAAACCTTCATTGCTGGTGTGAGGGAGATAGGAGAGAGGAGGGTTATTGTGTAGGACAACTAGTGATAGTGATATCACTAACGGAATCACTGCTGTCTCTTGGCTCAGTGGAATCTTTTTCTTTCATGCAACTTTAACAAGGAAACTATCCAATGACACTTGCTTTTGCCTCCTTTTGAGGATTTCTCAGAAATGTGACATTTCATTGTCGTTAACCTGATCCATTGCTGACACTGCTGCCTTATTCAGGTCGTACTTTGTACAAAATTTTGCACTGTTTCCCAGTGAGGGATTCCTCCACCTTTTTCTCCTCCTCTTCTGCAGATGAGATGCCAAAGACTTCTTATAAAATCTTGCAATTTTGGCCACTCATATACCTCATTCATACTTCTTGATGATTTCCTTCTTAACTTCCACTGTGATCGTCTCCTTCTTACCACATTTCTTTTCAACCCTTTTCTGCATTGGGGCCATTGTATATGCTTGCATGGATGTTGACTGTGGGGATCACCCACAATCCCGCAGTGAGAAAGAAAGAAAGAGCCAACCATTGGCTCAGTTTTTATCATGTCACATTCACCATCACATACCACTTGTATTGCAAGACGTTCCTTATTTATCGAGTTAAAATTTATTAGAAATGTTTTCTTGTCTTGCGAAACGCTTGAAGAACAAGTTACTTGCAATACAAGGTTTTACTGTATATTGTTCTTTTTGATGCAGTTGTTAATGGAATTGTTTTCTTGATTTTTTTTATAGGTTGTTATTGGTGTGAAGAAACACAACTGAAGCTTTGTTGATTTTGTAATCAGCAATTGTACAATATTTATAGGTTTTTTGTGTGTGTATGTGGAGTTTTTAGAGTTTTCCAGAAATAGGATCATGTCATCTACAAACAGACAATTTGACTTAGTCCTTTATGATTTGGATGCCTCTTATTTCTTTTTCTTATTACTCTAGCTGGTACTTGCTGTTTTATTTTGAATAGAGGTGGTGAGTGTCAGCATTCTTGCCTTGTATTGTATATTAGAGAAAATTTGTCAGGTTTTCCCCATTGATTATGATATTAATTGTGGGCTTTTTATTTTTGTTTATTTTTATTTATTTTAATATAATTTATTGACAAATTGGTTTCCATACAACACCCAGTGCTCATGCCAACAAGTGCCCTCCTCCATGCAATTGTGGGCTTTTTATAAATGACATTTATTGTGTTGAGAAAATTTCCTTTTTTATCTGTGTTATTATGAGTTTTTATCATGAATGGATGTTGAACTTTGTCAAATTCTTTTACTGCATCTGTTAATATTGTCATTTGGTTTTTATCTTCATTCTGTTAATGTGATGCATCACATTAATTGATTTGAGTGTGTTAAACCAAATTTGCATTCCAGGGATAAATACCACTTTGTCATGACATGTAATCTTTTTGATGTGTTGTTAAATCTGGTTTGCTAGTATTTTATTGAGGATTTTTGTATCTATGTTAATCAGAGATATCGTCCTGTGTTTTCTTTTCTTGTGGTGCCTTTGTCTGGCTTTGATATTAGGGCAATGCCTCGTAAGATAATTTTGGAAGTATTCCCTTCACTTCTATTTTTCAGAAGAGTCTGAGAAGAATTGGTACTATTTCTTATTTGAATGTTGGTAGAATTCCGCTGTGAAGTCATCTGGTCCTGGGCTTTCCTTTGTTGGGACTTTTCGATTACTACTTCAATTTTCATATTTGTGATTCAGGCATTCTGTTTCTTCTTGACTCAGTTTTAGTAAGTTGTGTGTTTCTAAGGAAGTTATATTTATCCCATTTGTTCTCATATAATTGTCCATGATAGTCCCTTATGATCTTTTTTTTATTTCTGAGACATCCATTGTAATGTCTCCGCTTTTATTTCTGATTTTAACTTGTAGCCTGGGGTAGTTTTATGGGGTAGTTGTGAACCCCTCTGAATAATGTTGAGGGAAAAAATGGTAAACAAGGCAGAATGTGCATCCTGTTCATCTTTTTAGGTTGTCTTCACGCTTCTTCCTCTAAGAACCATTCACCTGTAGCTGGATGCGATTTCTCTTTCCTTTAAATTTCCTTTTTTAGAGAACAGTGTTGTTCTAACATTCACGTGCATAGGAATCACCTCAAAAATGTAGTAAAACCATGGGTCTGGGGTAGAACCTGTAATCCTTCATTGCTATCAAGCTCCCAGGTGATACTTAATGCTGCTGGTCCATAAACCACCCACTGAGGATAGCAAGAGTTTTTGGAGCACTGGCCACTTCTTACCTTATATTAAAATTACTTGTTTTGTGTGGCTGACTTCCTCAATTGGATTGTAGTAATTTTCTTGATAATCTGATAATTGTAGCTTTTTAAGTTCTTTCTCAAAAACTTCTCTGACCAATCTAAACAGACACTCAGTGATTCTCTATAACATGAGCTTGTTTTAATTATCTGTACAGGATTTATCCTCTTTGTACATATATCTCCTCCATTTTAAGGCAAGAGCGTGAACCTTTCAGCTGGGACATAAGCATCAAAATATTACCTTATATGGATTAGGTACTTGGTAAATGTTTATGGAAGCAATGAGCAAACTTTTTTTTCTTATTTCCGAGTTAATTTTCTTTATAGTTTAATGGCGGATATAGCCATAATCATGATGGGGTAACTGTGGATAGTTAATGTTTTGTATTATTTAAAGTTCATCATTTTCTGTAGTTCATAGGGACTATAGCAAAGCAGTTAGACTGAATGAGGGGTTATTAATAAAGTATTTTAAACAAAAGCTTTTATTAGTACACGTGTGTATAAGTGTAAACTATATATGATATAAAAATATAAAATAAATAATTTCTGTTTCCCTTTTTCCACGTGGGTCCTTATCCCACCTGTACTGTTTTTTTTGTTTTGTTTTGTTTTGTTTTGTTTTGTTATGTTATGTTTTGTTTTTTGATGCTTGATTAGAATCAGGTAAAGCACAATCTCTTCCTTGGGCAGCAAAAACCCAGTATTGATTTTTCTTTATTGACCAATCATACATTGCAGTATAAATATTTATGATGGCTTCACATAATAAAAAAAAATAAGTTAAATAACCACAGAGGAAAATGAAATGTAAATGGGAAGGGATTTCTCGTGGGTAATATATCACTTTATAATCTTACGTTACTCTGAGAAGCACCCAATGGCTTTCTAGGCTTTCTAGGATCAATGCTCAGATTACAAAACCTCCATCATCACAAACAGACATTTGCAATTTGGTCTTGTGTCCTCTTGGGGATCATTCGTGTCAGGTTTATTTGGCGATTTAGCAAGTGAAATACAATATATATGCAAAGCCCTTCTAAAGTGGCCAGGTGTTTAAATGGAACTCTTCTAATATCTTGGAACATTTTTGTAGATTCCCCCAAATGTCAGAGTTGAAAGGAGCCATGGAGATCATTATTCCAAGGCTCTCATTTTATGATGGGAGGCGCTGAGATGCAGGAGGAAAAGTCTGGCCTGAGGTCACACAGTGTGTTGTTGGTTAAGCAAGAATTTTCTGCAGCTCCTGGTTCAGTGGTTTCTCCTGAACATGTCTTTGTTAATTCTGGAGAAGTAAGAGGGGTTTGGAGAGGGCATGCAGGGATGTAGTAGGAATAAAGTGTGGGTTATTAGGCTATAAAAGGTTTTTCCAAAGGACACAGTATGCAGCAGATCATTTTCTTCTGTAGTTACTACTGACTTGGTTAGAGTGTATAGAGACAACCATTTGGTTTGATATCAGTTCCTGTTTTATCTACCTCAGAAGGATGCTGACTGATACTAAAAGGTTTTGAGGTCAAAAAGGTGCTTAGGTGTTAGTGACAAAGATCTTTAAGGAAAAGTGGATTCTCCCTACCACACTCTTCCCTATCTTTCAGTCTCCCTGAGGGAAGTGACTTCGATTTTTGTAGACACAGACTGTTTCTTGATAATTCAAGATGGTGGAAGATGGGAAACCCCAATAAACAGCATCAACGGAGTTAGAGACACTAAATGTGCAATGTGTTTGAGTATAAACAATACTAGTAGAATAAAATGTATTTCATACCATTAAAAATAAACTATGCATTCATATTCTATACCACTATTTATGGGGAAGAGAAAGGAAACATAGGATTTTCAGTTTGTATTGTACCCTTCTTATTATCCTTTAGTATCCTCACAATTATTGTAGCAGGAGGTGTAAAATGCCTCCCTTCTCTGTCATCGATCATCCTCCCCAAACACACTTAGTGAACACAGTTCCCAAACCGCAAATGGTAGTGAAAAGGCTCGAGAGAGAACATTAGGGATCAAACATCCATCTAGACTGGGTACATTTCAGCCCCTTATGCAAGTCTGCCATATTTATCCCCAGAAAGACATGCCTTTGCAGTGAAATAAGTATTTGTGTGTGTACAATGATGTATGTGCATACACATGTGTGTGCATACACTCTTTTTTTTTTTTTTTAAGAAAGGACAGAAGAAAGTAACAGCTGCTTTCCTGCATTGAAAATGCATCTATTCAGAGTAACTTGAGTATTCATACCAGATCAGCAATCCAATGCAGTTTGAGATTTGACAGAATTCCCTCAATAGCTCTAAAACCAGAGTCCAGATGATGAGAGGGATACCTGATGTTTGAATTGCCTTTGCAACTACATTTTTTTAAGGCTTTCAAATTGCTGCTTGCTAACATTTACAGTTCTCTGCAGCTATAATATACCACCATGGGATTTGGGAGGAGATCAAAGAAGCAGGAAAGAAATTACTATTCCCAAATTCTTACCAGTAAAAGATTGGTGCATGTCAAACAGCTTTTAATGTCCACAAACCCAGGCCGATATACACACAAGGCCATTTCCATTCGTAAAACCTACACTTTCTTCATCTGAATCTGTTCAGCTCAAAAGAAGAAAGAAACTCTGCTGTGAATCTTAATAGTTATAGATGTTAGCCTTCGATGGAACTTTCTTAACTTTTTGTTCTTTTATTGATTGTTGAATGTAAGTGTACCTTTTGTTAAGAAAACTTGCTCTACATAAAACTACTTTTACTTAAATAATTGGGGTAGGTACAGGAAAGTATTTCAAAGGAAGATTCTTGATTTTTGAAATAAGGCTTGACAAGGTCCAGAATAGCAGGTATAGTATATGTTACTTCTTATCTAAGATCCACATATGCAAATGTATAAAAGTAGAAGAATAAGCAAAAATTAAACAAATTAAAGCAGTTATATATAGGCAAGAGGGAAGGGACAAGTAGAGGTTACAGTAAAATCTAGCTTTGAGTAGATCTCATTTTGTAGATATTACTTTGGAGCCATGTAAATATTTTACATAATTAAAAAATAAATCAGAAGTAAAAATGACCATCCATAGAGGCGCCTGGGTGGCTCCGTTGGTTAAGCGTCCAACTCTTGATTCGGCTCAGGTTGGAGAGATTTGGCTCATGGTTCGAGAGTTTGAGCCCCACATTGGACTCGGCACTGGCAGTGCAGTGCCCTCTTGGCATTCTTTCTCTCCCTCTTTCTGCCTCTCCTGCACATGTGCCCTCAATCTCCCTCTCTCAAAATAAATAAACTAAAAAAAATGATCATTCATAAAAATAAAAAGCAAAATGTAACAAACGGATCAAACTGTGTATTAAGTTGGTGACTTAGCTACACGTGGAAGACTTATTTTAGTTGACTATAAGATACAATAATGTGGTAATACATACAAAGAACAAATGAACTACCAAAAAATCTTAATTTTCTTTCAACAATTACATTGATAGTATTAATATTGGTTTTCTTATTCTAATACTATTATCTGTTATATTTGGATAAAGCAAATAAGTACTTAGGAATCATATTTTTTCAGCAGGTGAGATGAAAATTTAAAATCAAGATGTTAAGCAAAACCACAAATTACCTAAATTTGATTGCAAATAGGAAGATATTTTCTCTTAAAAAGATACATAATTTTTTGCTCTGTCTACTGAAAAGTCTGAGAATCAGTGTCTGACCAGTACTGACCACTAGCAGTGAGCACCCTTAGTTCCCGGAGAATTGTGGTCTCAAAATGCCATTTCCTACTAAAAAGAAAAAGGGCATTTTTTTCCTCATTTTTTTACCTTCATAGGAGTCAGCTTACTCTGAAACTGTTAAACAAAGAGAAGGACTCAGCACTAAATTGTCTTTCTGTAAGAACTGTACCTCATGTTTCCAAATGATATAGGAGGAAAATCATTCTTTATAGAACAATTGCAGCTATTAAAGGTGGGAGTAAAAGAATATCAACATTTTGGTACCTCTAATGAAATAATGAATGATCATTAACGGATTCTCAAACCTTAAATAAAAAGCTGATAAGGAATTTTAAAACAGATGCATCAGGGCACCTGGGTGGCTTAGTCATTAAGCATCTGACTTCTGCTCAGGTCATGATTTCACAAGTTTGTGAGTTCCAGCCCCACACTGGGTGAGCTTGAACCCCGTTTTGGGTGAACATGAGCCGTGCTTCGGGTAAAACATGAGCCTTGGTGAGCCTGCTTTTCTCTCTCTCCGCCTCATCTCTCTTTCTCTGACCCTCGTGGGATTCTGTCTCCCTTCCTCTCTCTCTCTCAAAAATAAATAAATAAAGATAATCTTATTTTATTTTATTTTATTTTATTTTATTTATTTAAAAATTTTTTTTAAAAATGTTTATTTATTTTTGAGACAGAGAGAGACAGCGCGTGAACAGGGGAGGGTCAGAGAGAGGGAGACATAGAATCCGAAACAGGCTCCAGGCTCTGAGCTGTCAGCACAGAGCCCGACGTGAGGCTCGAACTCACGAACCGCGAGACCGTGACCTGAGCCAAAGTCGACCGCTCAACCGACTGAGCCACCCAGGTGCCCCGAGATAATCTTTTTTTTTTTTTCAACGTTTATTTATTTTTGGGACAGAGAGAGACAGAGCATGAACGGGGGAGGGGCAGAGAGAGAGGGAGACACAGAATCAGAAACAGGCTCCAGGCTCTGAGCCATCAGCCCAGAGCCCGACGCAGGGCTTGAACTCACGGACCTCGAGATCGTGACCTGGCTGAAGTTGGAGGCTTAACCTACTGCGCCACCCAGGCGCCCCGCCCTGAGATAATCTTATTTTAAAAAAAGAAAAAAGATGAATCAGACTGAAAACACCTGAATGGACTAATCATTTTATTTTTTTTTTCTTCTCCAAATTTTTATTCAAATTCCAGTTAGTTATACAGTGTAATGTTCATTTCAGGTGTGCGGTATAGTGATTCAGCACTTCGATACAACACCTGGTACTCATCACAAGTGCCCTCCTTAATCCCTGTCACCTATCTGACCCATCTCCCCACCCACCTCTCCTCTAGTAACTATCAGTTCTCTGTAGTTAAGAGTCTGTTTCTTGCCCCCCCAGGTTCATTTGGTTTTTAAAATCCACATATGCGTGAAATCATATGGTATTTGTCTTTCTCTGACTCACTTGTTTTGCTTAGAATAATACACTGTGGGTCCATCCATGTCATTACAAATGGCAAGATTTCATTCTTTTTTATGGTTGAGTGATATTCCATTGTGTGTGTATATATATACACACACACACCACATCTTTATCCATTCATCAGTCAGTGGACATTTGGGCTCTTTCCATAATTTGGCCATTGGTGATAATGGTGCTGTAAACATCGGGGTGCTTGTATCCCTCTGAATTAGTATTTTTGTGTCCTTTGAATAAATACCTAGTAGAGCAACTGCTGGATTGTAGGATAGTTCTATTTTTAACTTTTTGAGGAACTTCATACTGTTTTCCACAGTGGCTGATCACTCTTAACATAATAGGAGGAGACATAATCAGACATTAATTTTCTTCTGATATGATGCTACAGGAACCATTGAATACCTACTATAAAATATTCTTGCCAAAGAATTGAAATAAACCATATCAGTTCATAAACATACATACAGATAGTAGGCAAGAGTGCATCTAAAACTCCAGAATAAGGAAAAATCTGTGGGAACAAACTGCCAAGTTTCTTCAACAAATAAATTATACACAGTCTCATGCATGTGCATGCGTGCGTGCATGCGTACACACACACACACACACACACACACACACACGGAACCTGTAAATTAAAATCAATTTAAGAGATATATTATCCAGATTAATGGTTTCAGATATTATTTGGATCCTGATTCGAAGAAATATAGTAAAATTAGATTCGTTAAATGATCAGGGAAATCTGAATATTGTCTATTTTGCTAATTCTAAGGGAATTTTTTTTTTGGTGTGATCTTGCTTTTGTAGTTACATTCTTAAAAAGACTTCTTAACTTCAGAGATACAGACTGAAATATCTATATTTTAAATGGTAAAATTTCTGGCATTGTTTCAAATTGATCCAAAAATGTGTGTATGTATGGGAGGGAAGGCTGATGAGGTGAAGGGAATTAGATTACGATATACTAAAACTTTTTAAAATTGAATGTCTTTTACACTAATATTTCTACTTCTGGATTTGTTTGAATATTTCCATGATAGAAAGTTTTTAAAATGCTGAAATCAGGCTTTACACAGATCCTTCAAAATGTTAGATGACATTCGGGTATTACCACATTTTGAAGGGAACATGACAGAAACTCATTCAAACTAGTTTATGGGGGAAAAAAGGGAGGGAAATGTATTGGTTTATATTACTAAAAATTCTGGAGGTGTAGCTAGCTCACACTCTGAAGATTCAGATGTGTGTGTGTGTGTGTGCCACATCTTTCTCTTTCTTCCTTCCTCTTCCCCTCCTGCTGTATCTCTGTCTTGCCTGTTTCACCCATCCCTTTGCTCTCTTCTAGGTTCCACTCACCTTTGTTCCCATCTCATTTCTCCTTTCCACAGCCGAGATTACTCAATGAGAAGGGAGTAGAGACAACACCAATACGGCACAATCCCAGTTTATCCACCCTAGGAAAAGAGAGAGACTCTCCCACTGAAGGCATTATCAATTTCAGGTCCAGAAAGAGAGTTGAAGTGACCATCCCCCCCAGTCATGGTTCAGTCACCTTAAAGCTATTTATGGACCTTCTGTAGTTGACTTTATCCTAATTTCAGTCTCTTTTGTCCCTAAACCCTACTAGCATTTGCTTCCTGTGATTTTTACCAAAAATATTGATTCATTTCTTCTGTTTATATCCTTTTAAATATCAGTGTCTTTGTAAAATATATATTGTGGTTTTGAATGCATGTACAGAGGCTGTATATCTCATCTGAAACTAATCTTTTTGCCCTTAAAACTGTGTGTGTGTGTGTGTGTGTGTGTGTGTGTGTGTGTGTGTTTAAATAACATTCATTGGGGTGTATTTACATACAGTAAAATATACAGATCGTAAGCATACAGTTAAACAAGTTTGACAAATGTATATTTCCATGTAATGGACACCCTAATCAAAACACAGAACATTTCCATCACCCCAGAAAGTTTCCTTCTGTCCTTTTACAGTAAATCCCCCAATTAGATTCAACCACTGTTCTGATTTCTATTACCATAGATTAGTTTGCATGGTCAATGAACTTAATAAACACGGAATTGCACAGAATGTACGTATGTACTCTTTTACATCTGGCTTTTTAAAACTAAATATCTGTGAGATGCATCTAAGTTTTGCCTGTGTTAGTATGCTTTTAATCATTACTTCACTATTGAGTAACAATCCACAGTAAGAATATAATACTATGGTTTTAAGATAGGTATGTGTGCATCTAGTCATTTGCTTCAGACTGCTCCATAGTATTCTGCAAAATGCCTCTTCCATGTTGTACTTATCCACTGCCCTGGTCATAACACTCAATTGTCCCCATAGCCTGTTAGCAAAAATAGTGCTGTGACAAACATCCTTGACTGAATGCCCTTTGAAAGCTGTGTGAGAATTCTCTGGAGCATATAAACGTTCTTAATTTCATTGAGACCGGTTGCACTACAAAGTGCTCACATCAGTTTATATTCCCTTCAGCGGTGCCTGTAGGCACCATTTGCCCATGTGGTGGCCATGAATAGCATTAAAATAAGGTAAATAATGTTAACCAGTATTGATATTTAGAGCATGGCTTTCCAACACAAATTGTTGTGATAAAGGAATTATTCTATATCTTTATTGTCCAAAATGGTAGCTACTAGCTACACATGGTTACTGAGCACTTGAAATGTGGCTGGTGTGATTGAAGAACTTCATTATAAATTTTATGTAATTTTAATTAACTTAAACGCAAATTAAATAGCCACATGTAGCCAATGGGTACCGTATTGGACAGGAAAGATTTAGAGTCAATCAGGACGATGAGATTTGACTTAGTTTTTGAGACCAGTGGGGAGTCACTGGAAAAGGATTCAAGAGAATGGCATGATAGAGTTTTCTCTTAGAAAGATCATTCCAGGGGCATCTGGGTGGCCCAGTCGGTTAAGCATCCAACTCTTGGTTTCAGCTCAGGTAATGATCTCATGGTTTTTGAGATCAAGCCCCGAGACAGTCTCTGAGCTGACAGCAGGGAGCCTGCTTGGGATTCTCTCTCTCTGCCCCTCCTCCACTCACATGCACACTCATCCATTCTCTCTCTAAAAAGAAAAATCATTCCAACAATGGTGAGGCATGGGTGGAGTGGGATTCAGCAGAAGTTAAGAAATATTACTTGAGATGATGCTGCAGCAATCCTAGCTTAAAAAAAAAAAAAAAAAGATCGTGGTTTGCATGGGAGCAGTAGAGATTGATCGAACAGAGTCAAGAGTTTAAGTGGAAACACTGATAGGACCTGGACAATGACTTGAAACGGTGGATCAGAAGAAAGAACCAACAATGAATTCCAAGTTTCTAGCATGGATGATAAGATTCATGGAGGTACAAAGTTTCAAATGAAGGTCCCAGAAAATTCATATGGAAAATCACCTATCAACCAGGAGTGGTGGTGGAAACTTAGTTAAGGTGTTCTGAATCACAGAAAGATTGTGTGTGGAGCAAGATTGTCTTAGGGTCTGGAACCCCATCTGTTACTGCTCTGGTTTCACCAAGGCTCATGCAAAAGGTCACCTTCATCCATCTTACACCATCTTTTGCTCAGTCATAGGCTGACAGAGTTCAGCACAAGAGGAATGAAGCGACCTGGAGACACTTGTAAATACCTGGAAGCTCTGAAGTTGACACAGAAGGAGAAATATGGGAACTGATACGCATCCATTGTTTAATGTTGCAGGCAATTAGTGATCAGGAGCAGCTGGTATGGTTAAACTGTTAAAAATGCCAAAGTAAGTGAAACAGAACATATGGGGTAGGTTTTATCTCCAAAATACTGCTTTGAGGATAATATTGACATAATTTGCCTATCATATTTTCTCCCTTTGAAATGATTTGCATAACGTTTCCTAGAAATAGGCTCCATATGTGTGTTAGTAATTTGGTGGAAGAAGTGTAAACTCAAGCTCATTGAAGAGGAGCCAGCTACAAGAGGAATCATGAATCTACAACTAGTGCTAGACAACATCTCTCTTCTTGGGAAAAGTAGATTGTCAATGGAAAGTCAACAAAAGGAGCTAGGAAATGGACAGTGAGTGAGTCCTTTCTATAATGCCAGCCACTGAAGTAGGCATGTCATGTTGTGTTTAGCAAACTTTCTAGGTATATGTTAGCAGCTCCATTTTGTAGATTTGAAAACTAAGACTTAAACAGGTGGTAATTTGCTCAAGTTGCAAAGGTAGAAAGTGTAGGAGTCAGGATACAAACCAGTTTTACTTGACTGACTGAAAAAAAAAAAATCCATCTCTGGATTTGGACAAGTGTAGTGATTCTCAAAGTGTGGTCTCTGGACTATAGCATAAGCCTCACCTGGGAATATTGTATGAATAGGAATCATTTCAGACCCACTGAATCATTAATACTGGCGGTGAGGCCCAGAAATGTGTGTTTTAACAAGCCCTCCAGGTAATTCTGACGCATGCTACTGTTTTGGAATCACCGGATGAGTGAGATTTAATTAATCATATAAGAAGCAGTTACCCAGGAAGGCTTCAGTGGGGAATGCAGCTGGGAGGATGCAAAGAAACATAACACATGTTTTCTACACAAAGAGAAATTGCAGAACATTTGGGGAAGTATGCCTAACTGAAATATCAAAACTCTGCTTAGTGGGAAGAATGTAGGTAAGTGACTTTGAAATCTTACTTCTAGTCCCAGATCTGATACTAATGTGCAGGTTGGTTTTGGACAACTTTTTTTTTTTTTTAAGGTTTTGTATTTATTTTGAGAGGAGCGGGAAGGGCAGAGAGAGAGAGAGAGGGAGAATCCCAGATAGGCTCCATGCTATCAGTCAGCACAGACCCCAACTCGGGGCTCAATCTCAGTAACCATGAGATCATGACCTGAGCCAAAATCAACAGTCAGATGCTTAACTGACTGAGCCACCCAGGTGTCCCCAAATCATTTAACTTCTATATCTTTCGATACCAATTTAAAATGATAATTATGGTCATAATAGCTGGTACATTTTCATGGCCCTTTAGAATTTACAAGGTCTTTACATTATTTTAGAGGTAGATGGGACAGTGATTAGCCAAAAATTAAAAGCTGTTTAATTAGAAAATCTTCAATATTTCTTTCAAATCGACAATTACAGTAGAGTTTTTTAAAAGTAAGATATACAAAATTATAGATGGCCAGGTTAATGGTTCTCAAGCCTGATTGTGCTTCAGAATCACCTAGGAGTTTAATGGAAATTTTAAAAAAGCATCCAGAAAAAAAGCACGTCATTTCTCCAGAACAATATACTGTACTCACATTCCATAAATATACACATACACACACACACACACACACACACACACACACCATATATATGTATATAGAGAGAGGTGATTATAATCACTTTCAGATGATTATAATATGCTTCTAAAGTTGAGAATTATGGCTCTAAATATCAACTGAATCTGAATGAAGGAGAAATTGCAGTGGCCAGCAGGAGTTTGGGGGAAGAAGTAGAATGACATTCTAGCCATCTATCTTTGTGACTCTCTATCATCTATGGGGGGAAATCTAGTTTACTTAGCTTGGAATTTAAAGTTGTCCATGCTTTACATCCTAAGTCCTGCTTTCTGTTCTGTTAATCACTTCCATAAACCCTAGCTTTAGCCAAATTAGCATGCTTTCTTTTTTCTTCAGGTATGCCCAGAGCTGTATGTTCTCTGTAATTTTAACAGTGTTATTTCCTATCACTGTTTTTGTCGATTGAAGGCATGTCCCTTCCTCCACAGCACAATTCAAGTGCTAGATTCTTCATGAAGCCTTCCCTGAGACCATCATAGGGTAAGCATCTCTCCCTCTGATGGCATATCACAGTTTGGATATTGTATCCATTAGGATATTATTGACTGCATAACAATACTTTGTCTCAAATAGCTTCAAAAATAAAGACAATGTATTATATTACAAGTCATGAAGTAAGATGGCTGAGGGGTCAATTCATTTAATAACTCAACGGTGTCATGAAAGACTCAGGTCCTTTTCACTTTTCCCATCCTCCAGCTTCGCTTCAGCTTCCTTGGAAAATCTGAAACAGCCCCCACAGTTATAAGTGTCATTTACAAACATAACTCTGGCCAGTCAGTGAAAGGAGCTTTTGTTGATATTGGTTTCTTTTGAAGAACAAGGAAACCTTTCCAAGAATCTGACCATCAGACTTCTTATGTTCCATTGGCCAAAATTATGTCACATGCTTATTTCTAAACCACTCAATGGTAAGGGGAATTCAGTTTCTGTGACTGGCTCATTGAAGCACATGTTTAATAGAAGGATTTCCTGAACAAAATTGGAGTGCACTTAGAAAGGAGGAGTGATGGTAATTGGTGAGTGGTGCTTGGCCAAGCTGTTAACTCCTTCTCTCAAGCAAGTAGGCCCTCTCAGCTTGTATGATAGTTGTCTGTTCCCATGTTGTAATTCTGCTATTAAACTCAAGTCTCCTTGTTGATAAGTGTTAGTTTGATGTTTAAAAGCATGAGCTTTAGAGGTGCCTGGGTGGCTCAGTTGGTTGGGCATCCGACTCTTGGTTTTGGCTTAGGTCATGATCTCACAGGTCGTAAGTTCGAGCCCCACGTCAGGCTCTGCACTGGCAATGCAGAGCCTGCTTGGGATTCTTTCTCTCTCCCTCTCTCTGCCCCTCCCCGTTTTTATCTCTCTCTTCCTCTCTCTGAAAATAAATAAATAAAGTTAAAAAAATTTAAAGGCATGAACATTGGAGTCATTCACACCTGGGTTGAAATTCACATGATAAACTCATCCCTATTTGCCTAAGACTTTCCTGATTTTAGCACCCAAAGTCATATATCCACAGAAACCCTGTAGTCCTTGGAAAACAAGGATGGCTGGTCACCCTACTTGAAATCTCATCTCTACCATATACTGGATGCATGATTTGGAGGTCAAGTCACTTACTCCCTCAGTGTTTCATTCAAGAACTACTCCTTGAATGTCCACTATCTGCCAAACACTGTTTCAGAAAGTTCTCCTTGTTTTCCTGACCACTCTGGCACTAGCTCTCTAATTTCCCGCAATCGTGCTAGAGCTGTCCCAGGACTGCCTTGTGTGTGACCCCCTCTCTGCACCCCATCACTCAGAGATGATGTCAGAGGAAGCCTGGCCGCCTGACGAATGGGGCTTGGGAAATCCCCAGGAGTTTTCAGACACTGTTTCTGGCCTGAAAAACAAAAACACCCTCGAAACAGCCAAGGGTCCCAATCTGCTCAGAGAACATGCTGTCCTCTCCTGTTTGCAGGGCCATTTCTTGGACAAGCAGCGGTTCTGTTTGCTGGACTTTTGGCCCCATGCAGTCACTGTGAGGCAAGGCACATATTGCACAAACGGGCCAGTGAAATGAGGTAATTGCGGCTTTCGATGAATGCTATTTCTGTCTCCTGGGCGATGTTGGCTAGGATATGAACGAGAGCTAGTGTATCTGACACGTTATGGCTCTCTCCACAAAGTGGAGATAGATAACACAGGAGTGGGAAAGCCCCATCCTGTTTTCTCCTCCCAGTACTCCATGCACATACAATTTTTAGACAAGATATTCCCCATGTTGGAAAACTCTTCCAAATGTCACAGCTTTTCCATTTGGGCACCAAAGCTGTCTTCTGATGTAATTTAATATAGCTGTGTTGAACATAATCTACATGCCAAGCATGTTAGATGTGTCATCATTTTCCTCTTCCGAAGGACCCTCAGAAATAGATACAAGTAGTATTCCCACTGTAGAGAGGAGCAAAAATGACACAGAATGGTGAGGTCCCAGCTTAGAGCACTAATCTGTGCAAAGCAGGGTGAACACTTACGTCTCTCTCCTTAGCTAGAGCTATTTCATCCCACGCTGTTATTTTAGCCATTTGTGTTGGGTTATTGTCCCCAGAAATACGTTTTATTCTTTCATGTTACTTCAAAATGGGAAATATAGTAACATGATTTCTTTATAACACTCTTTGTAGCTTTCTGTACCAGAGTCCGGTGCAACTCCAGCTGCTTGACTGACAGTTCAGTTTTCTCACACTGATTATTTCTGTTTGGTTTGTGTTTTTGTTTCGTTTTTCTTCTTTTGTCCTCACTTATGGGTACTGGTGTTAGTATCCCAACACTAGTTGAGGTTGTCAGTGAACCTACCTCTCAGATTCCCTCACCACTATTCCTCATTAACTATTTAGTTTTGATTGTTTTAATAAATCAACTAGATAGATACACACCCTTAAATTATTATGTAATGAAGGAGTAAAGAAGCTCTACTCTGGGACACAAGGGGCTACTTTATGGCTAAAGGACAAAGACTTGGTTTAGCTGGTCACTTTTGGTTATTTATAAGAAGATGCATTTGGTTAAGAATATTTGGTGAAGAACAGGCTTTTTGGAATCAGAGTTCTGGTGCAAGCTCTATCATATTCTAACCCAAGAGAGCTTTGGTATCTATTTAGCCTTCCTAGACTCTGTTTCCTTGTTAGGAATATGGGAAGCATGCATGCAGTTTTTGCAAATATTAGCAGGAAAAACTCTTTGTAAAGTGCCTGATGCCTTGTGCAAGCTCTGTCAGTAATAGTGATGCGTGATTATTAGGGGTTGCTGTATGTATTTTTATGTCAGTTCCTCAAAAACCTTTCACGGTCTTTCCCTAGGTCACATAGGCTGTGTTACAAATAGTTCTCTTTGGGTAGGTGAGCTACTGCACTTATACATGTGTAAGCATGTTCATGGTGCCGTTTTCATAAAGACTTCTCATGGCCTTTCTTGTCCAGGGAGAGGTAGACCATTGTAATTGTGTCAGAAGTTACTGGTATTCAGGTGACCTGAGTACAAGCTTCACACGTGCCTGGGATTCAGCCTCTAATCCCTTGCCACGTTGCCCATTTCCTCTCACTTCTCCTCTCTTCTGTCCTTCAACCTCACTGACTTTTCAATACTGAACAATGTATGCATCTCTTATATTTCCTGACCTCTTTCTAACCATGCCCCCAGGGCCTCACTTTCCACCCCAAGATGTTAATCAGGTACTTTATAGACAAAACATTTCCCACCGCAGGAGAACAAATTTTTGTGCCAGCCATTAGGTTAATGTATATGTATTTTTCCCTTTACGATTAGAAGTATATACATAATCCAGGAGGTTCCTAACTGCCTGAGCCACCTAGAGGTAGGTAGGGAAGTTAGAGAGGGCTTTACTAAGCATATTATTTGAGCTGTTTGAGCTGAATCTTGAAGGATGAGATGACCAGGTGTCAGCTCCAGGTCACTGCTCTCCCCAGTGCTATTTCAGGCCACAATGAAGTAGACCCAATTAGGTATGCTTCCAGCATGCTCAGAGGGAACATTCACGACCAGCAAGAACCATTAGAGTTAATAGAAGTTGCAGAATTGGTGAAGGGCTTATGAAGGGTGAGGATGGGACGTGTTCCTGGACATTTGCTCTGAGTTGGAAAACGGTGTTGTGTGTTCATTAAAACAACATCAAAACAAAAGACCCTCCAGGAAGTCCCGGTAACCAAGGTCATCAGTATTAAGAAAGCAGAACCCTAGTCCCTGGACAGACATTCTGTCATGCAAAAGCCTCATTTAGAAATATTGATGAATTGATCTATATTTTTAAAAGAAAAACAAAAACACTTCAGACACTGGTGGTTGCACTTACGTAATTGGAAGGAGGATGCAGGAAATGGAAGGGAAGCCATATTCATTTAGAAAGCACTGTTGTGTGAGTAAAAGCAAGGGCAAATCTATGGCAGAGAGGCTCCCAAGAGTTTTGCGCAGAAAAGCACCGGACTGGGAGAAGCAGGTTTTAAACTTGGAGGAGATATCAAAATAAAGCTCAAAGGGTGCAGCAGCTAAGTACTGCCATATTCCTGTAAGTCTGGCATTGTGTCAGCATCAGCTAAAGCAGCAGATGTCATGGGCGCTTCAGGTCCAGATTCTTACATACTCAGTCACCCACACTATAAACTTCTGGACCATCTTGGGCTCCCCTTTTTCCTCCTCACTCTTAATTCATCTAGTTTTGTAACTTCTGTCTCCTAAATGTGTCTCAGTTCTGAATTCACTCTTCCCCTAATGCTACTACCATGGCATAAGCCCCATTTATATTTTTGCCTGATTGTTCTGGCTTATTCCTTAAACTTTGACTTACATTCATATTCCTGAGGACCCTGTAAACTTGCAGATTCTGATTCAGTGGGTCTAGGATGAGGGCTTGCACCCTCCATAGAATAGAAGGGATTAGACAAATAGAGAGGATTAGACATTCTCTGTGGGACTGCAGAAGATGAAACAAAGACCACTGGATGGAAATAGAGCAAAATCTGGATATCTGGAAAGTGATTCTGATATCACAAGCTTATTGGGGTGCCTGGGTGGCTCAGTCAGTTAAGCATCTGACTTTGGCTCAGGTCATGATCTCATGGTTTGTGAGTTTGAGCCCTACATCAGGCTCTGTGCTGACAGCTTAGGGCCTGGATCCTGCTTTGGATTCTGTGTCTCCTTCTCTCCCTGTCCCTCCCCTACTCACACTCTGTCTCTGTCTCTCTCTCCAAAATAAACAAACATGAAAAAAAAAGCTGATAGACAATAATAGGGACTATCTTATGGGATGAGTACCCTATCATTATTCAAGTAAAGACCAAGCACTATTTTTTCCTAACATCTCACTCTGAACATTTCAAACATAATGGAATGTTGTAAAAACTTTATAGTAAATACCATATTTCTGTGATCTAGATTCTAGCATCTTAATACATTTGCTTTATAACACATCCATTCATTCCCCTATTGATCTGACAACATAGTGGTTTTTTTTTCTATGCATTTCAAATTAAGTTGCAGACATCAGTACATTCCCCCTCTAAATTATTGGAGTTAGTGTTTGTTTGCCTGTCTGTCTGTCTGTCTGTCTGTGGGATAAAATTCACATGCAGTGAGTGTGCAAGTCTTAAGTGTATCATTTTATGAGGTCTGACAAAGACATACACCAAACCTCTATCAAGATATAAAATATTATTGTCACACAAGAAGGTTTTCTCACTTCACACTCAGTCCCTACCCGTCATCCTAGAAGCCACCACTCTTCTGAATTGTTTCCCATAGTTTAATTTTGCCTTTTCCAGACTTTCATATCGTCAATGGAATTAGAAGGTATCTAGTCTTTTGTGTATAGCTGCTTTCATGCTGTGTAAATATTTGAGGATTACCTATGTTGTTAGTTGTATCTATAATCTGTTCTATTTTTGCTGTTTTTTAAACAGAGATGTAATTGAAATACTATAAATTCACTTGTTTAAAGTGCATAAACCAGTGTGTTTTAGTATATTCACAAGGTTATGTACCCATCACCACCATCCAATTCCAGAACATTTTAACCATCACCGAAAGAAACGTGTGCATTAGGAATCACTCTCCCTTCCCCTTCCCTTCTGCCCCCAGCCTCTGGCAACCACTTTGTATCCTGCCTTCTGTCTATGAATTTGCCTATCCTGGACCTTCCACATAGTATTCTATAGTAGGAACTTGTCACAGTTTATTCTTCTATTCTCCTATTAATATAAACCTTGGGCTGTTCCCGGCTTTTAGGTATTTTGAATAAAACTTCTGTGAATATTCATGTAAAAATTGTTGTGTAGGCATGCATTTTAATTTTGGGGGGGTCAGTGCCTATGAGTAGGATTACTGGTTTACAGTATAGGTGTATGTTTAATTCTATAATAAATTGTCCCCAGGGTACCTGGGTGGCTCAGTCAGTTAAGCGTCTTAGATTTGGGGCTCAGGTGATGAACCCATGATTTATGAGATCAAGCTCCGCATTGGGCTCTGCACCGACAGTGTGGAGCCTGCTTGGGGTTTTCTGTCTCCCTCTCTCACTGCCCTTCCCTCACTCACACACATGCGTGTTCTCTCTCTCTCTCTCTCTCTCTCTCACACACACACACACACACACACACACACACACACACACACACACTAAACAAAAGCAGAATGAAATTGCCATAAATATTCCCAAAGTGGTTGCACAATTTTATATTCCCGTGTACCGTATATGAGGGTTCCAGTTGCTCCATGTGTATACCAACAGGTGGTGTTGTCATTTTTTTCTTTAAATATGGGCTACTCTAGTGGGTCCAAGCAATATTTAACAGGAATATGGTAGTGTAGTTTCCTGTAGAATGGGGAGCTTGAACATGGATGCATCCACAGAAGTCAGAGCTCCTGAGGTTCTAAGGCAAGTTACATGTGTAACTTTGTTCTTACCCCTTGTATTAGTTTTATATTGCTGCCATGACAAACTACCACATAGTGGATTAAAACAACACACCTTTATTATGTCATGGTTCTCTAGGTGAGACATCTGTGTAGACTCAGCTGTTGCTCTCTTCCAGGTCCCATGAGGCTGAAATCAAGGTGCTGACTGATTTGGGCCATTATCAGGTGGCTCTAAGGAAGAATTTGTTCAGGTGTCAGCCACCTTTAGTTGTTAGGGGCCCCTTTCCAGCCCTTGCAAATGGCTGGACCACAGATCCAGAAACTATTTTTTGGACTATTGCTGTGCTTGAAATCTCTTTGACCTATCTTTCTGCCACAAGGCTTCTGCTTCTAGCTGACAAAAGTTCTAAGCTTTTAAGAGTTCATGTCATTAAAACCCACCTGGATGAACCAGGATAATCTTTCTGTAATCTTAATCACATCTGCAATGTCTCTTTTGTCGTGTAATACAACACGGTCACAAGATCCAAGGATTGGGACATAGGTATCTTTGGGGAACCCTTGTTCTATCTACCACAGCTCCATTAGGTGACTCATGCCCAGACCTCTAGCAGATGAAGAGTTTGGAATTTTAGATTTTGTTCTCCACACTCTACTCCGGTTTTCCCCTCTTCTATCAACATTTTGTCAGCTCTGATTAAATGCTTCTGGCATTTTATGTAACTGGATCAAGAGCAACTTCATGTGGAATATTTCAGTTTCACTTGGTGGTTATGAATGCTACTTCATAGGTTGTTGTAAGAATTCAGTCAGTTCGTTAATGCAAGCCAAAGCACGTGGATAGTGCCTGCCCCAAAGGGACTGCTCTGTAGGACCATAGTTATCATGTTAGCTCTGCCAATGAGCCTTTGTGTGGGCAAGTCAGCATTCTTCCCCAATCTTCAATTTTTCTCTCAGTTATGATGTGTATGTTGACTATATTTGTGGGCACCACCATCCTTTTCCCCTCTTCTCTCTGACCTCTACATGCTGTATCAATGAGGTCCCTCCCCCACTGATGTTGGTTGGGTTTGGCCAGTGGAAGGCACTGAAAAGAGACTGAAGAAAGGGAGATGGTGGAGACTTGGATTTTCATTCTTCTGCTCCCTGTCAGTCCATACATGAACAGTGGCTAGTCCTTCATCTGAAGACCACAGCTTCTGTCACAGGTTATCTCCTACAAGTATCATCTACTTTCCCTAGACTCTAGAAACACTGTTCCCTCTTGTCATCCCCCTCAGGACTAGGGGTGCTAATAGCTCCCTGCTATTGCCAGCCTGGTGGTGGTACACCAGTTCTTTTCGGTTCTTCTGACTCTGATCACGCCTTAATAAATCATCTCTTCATTAAGCTCTCCTAAATTGTCCTTTCTAAGCATACCACGTTGATGCTACCTGAAAAAACGGGGATGTGCTGTACTATTTCTGTGGGCCCTTATCTATCTAAAATACTGTAATTTCCCTGGTTCTCGGGATTTATGAATTCTCCACAATTCAGTACTTATTCAGTGGTTTTGTGTAGAAGTGCTGAAGAAGACAAACAAGTACAGACACAATAAGGACCTTTGAGACTTTCACACTTTTAATCATTCATTCAAAAATAATTGTGCATGTGCCAAATGAGAGAGAAATATCTTAGTTAGCCCTTTAGACTTCTTATCGCCTCCTTTAATACAACCACTTCTCTTTTCCTTTGAAATATTATGTTAAGGAAAAAGAGACATATGATGAATATTTATTATGTGCTGGGTGCATTAAACACATCTCTTCAGTAATCCTTCTAAGAACCCATAAGAGAAGAGATCGCTTTTTTTTTTTTTTATCAGATGAGGAAATTGAGGCCCATAGAAATATTATGAGAAATTCAGATTCAGACTTCTTTTGCTCAAGTCTGCAACTTTTAACCAGGCTTCTTTCAGGCCTTGGCTGTTAGGATGGGATTCAGTGACCCTTGCCTTAAATTCATTGTCGATGTGCAAAATCAGCATGGAGCCAGGCACATGGGAGCAGTCAAGATGGTTTGGATAAATGAATGATTGATACAATGAATGAACGAATACATTTTTGCAGCCGAGTTTCACTTTTGTAAAGAAGTCAGAGGCAGACACAGGTTGATGCAGAAGGTGCCCAGAAAAGGGCTAGGATGTTGACTGAAACTCTTGGGTGACAGTGTCTCCAGAAAGATGAGGCACTGGTGCAAGCAGGGTTTGACAAGGCTCCATTGCCACCCTGGAAGCCCTTGCTGGGGATTCCCCACGTTTCAGTGTTTTTTAGAACTACATCTTTCATCAGGTGAGTTGCCGGGGATTATGCTGGTCCTTATACAGCGGTGGAGAGAATGCCAGGACAGGCATGGTTCTCACCTGGAATGATAGCATGAGAGAACAGAGTCTGTCTCTGCCCCAGAAATGCATGGTGGTTTTCAAAGATAATGTTTCTCCTTTCTATAATAATGGGCATATTATTAATCTATTTTTTCCATAGATTATTATATTTCAGCTTCATATCTGCTATATGAGGCAGGTATTATTAACCCCACTTACAGATTGAAAACCTGAGACTCAAAGTTCACATGATTCAGGGTCATAGAATGGATAAGCGGCCGAGCTGATACTGAAGAGCAGGCATGTTTGACTTCAAATGCCTTCCTCTTTACCTTCTATCAGATTACTGCAAACAGTGCCAGTTAGCATCTGTCTAATGTTTCAGGGGAAGTGCTGTGTTCTGCCAGTTACTTTGGAAATGCGTATATGAACTGAATTCCCTTTTTGGACGATTGATACTTTGATAACTGATTAATCTAAAATGTTGTAATTCCTCACTGTTTTCTTTCTCATTGTTCAAATGTACATTCGTGTGTGTTTATGTGTATGCGTATGTTTTCCTGAATTTCCATAGTGCATGTAACTTGCATTTCAAGTTGGAAAATAGGGTGAATAATTTCAAAGTTTACCTTGGGTGAATAATTTCAAAGATCTGAGTATCAGTTTAATCCCCCCACTGAGTGGAGGTAATTATCCCTATGCAACCTAGTTCAAGGGACTTTGAAGGATCAAATTGGATAATGGATGTGAAAGAGCTATTTAAACTCTAAAGTACAATTAAAATGTTGGTAGGTTATTTTTGTGATTTTTACTACTCAATATAATTTGTGTGTGTGTGTGTGTGTGTGTGTGTGTGTGTGTACGCACGCGCGTGTGTGTGTGTGTGTATGTTTCTCTCAACCTGTAAGCTGTCATATGAGTTAGGAAACATTTGCTTATCCCAGATTTGTAGTAGGTTGTTTTCTTCACTCTTTCTTTCCTCCCTTTTCTACCTGTGCATTTTCCCCTCTCCCTTCTACCTTCTCTCAGCTTCTTCAACAAACCCCTTTTTAGGTCTTACCATGGACTTTGTACTGTGACACAGCATATAAGGCCACATAAGGCACAATCTCAGCTATAAAGAAGTCTGTTGCTGAGCACAAGAAGTAGACAGATAACATGATGGGATCAAGAAAAGCAAAGTGGATTAACTAAAGCCCATGGCTAGGTGACTGCAGAGACAAACTGGAACCCTCAGTTCCATATGCCAAGACAGTATTCTTTCTAACCTTTTACAAGCTTCCTCTGGGAAAAAAATACTACTTCTAAGCCAATATTTTCAAGGATAGAATCTGGCTTAAAGGAGAAGGAAGCCAATGAGTGTTCATTGAACATGTGTATGTGCAGAGCATCATGCTGTCTCTTCATGTTCCCACAAGTACCCTTATTCCATAGGTAAGGACAGAAGGTCCAGAAAGATGAAGAACTTTTCTCAGGTCGTAGAACTAGTAAAAGGTGGAGCTCTGTTCCCACTCTAGGCCAGGCTAGTTGAACTTTAAATATGTTAAGGCAGAAGCATCTTGAAGCAATATAGAATTAAGTGAAAGCCAACAAGCTAGATTTTATAGGCTAGTAGGGTCTGTCCTTCATAGTCTTAGGGCCTCAAGCCCTCTATGTCTTCTCTCTTAATACAACCATGAATTACTGTGAATATGGCCATGTTAGCCAATGTTTCCCTTCTCTAGAGTTATTCCATTTGGTGCCTGTCTGGGGATGCAATTATATAGACCTGTTGATGGCCTTTGAAATTGTCTAAAGTCTTCTCTTCAAGTTGAACAGAAACCCACTCCAGCTCAAGGGAGCAGCCTATGGAAAATTCCTGACACTGTATGTTCTCGTAATTTTTGGAACACTGTAAATATTTGAGTCAGTAGATCTTAATCCATAAACACAGCTGTACTTAAAAAACCCTGATGGGGAGTTATTATAATTTAAACAATTGGGTAACAAAACAAATCAATGTTAATCATTTTCGTTTTCTAAGGACAATGGACTCAGACTTCTCATAAAACTGACATGATGAGCTTCGCAATTGCATCCACAAATAAACTTACAAATGCTAAGATAAACCATTCTCAACTTTTTAAGAACATTGTAAAAAGAAAGTGAGGTGGGGGCGAGCCAGGAAAAGGAAGAAAAACAAAACAATTTTGAGTAAGACCAAGACTCTCATAGCCATAATGCATGTGAGGCCTCTAAAGATAAACATTAAGGGAGAAAACCCTCTGTGGGTTTGTCATTTCTCTGTCTAAATTATGTTATGAATTACCATTATTTGGGTATTTTTCTTGTATGTGTGAGAATTACCTTCAGTTCCCTTTGTGGACTTTCTCTTTACTGCAATTTACAGAAATGACTCAGAATAACCAATTCATTCCCACGAAGGGTATTGAGCTCTTGTGTCAAGTACCATGTTAGGCACTGGTGATAATGTGAAGAATAACATGTAGCTCCTGTCCTCTAGGGGGATTGTAGTATAAAATCAGAAACAAGAAGTTGCCATTGATGATTTTTTAAAAAAATAAATAAATAAACCAACGTTTGCATGAGGAGAAAGACTTTGGAGGATATTTCCAGCTGAAAAGTTGAGGGTGGTATTTGGGGGTAAGGTTGCGTAATCCTTGGAGTCTTCATGGAAGATGAGACATTTGAGCTGAGGATGTAAAGCAGCTGAGTTTGGGCTGGGGGCAGGGGGAATCCAGCAGAGGGAACTGTTTGATCAAAAGAGCAGTTCTAGGAAACAAAGACAACAGTTTGGCTCAAGTTTAGGTTTATTGCTAGGCTTTCTATTCTGTTCTATTGATCTCTGGGTCTGTTGTTGTGGCTTAAGTTTATGGAAAGGAAGGAAGACCAGCACCTGATAAGGTTGGCAAGGCAAAACATAACAGTTGCGAGGGTCTTGGATTTCAAGCCTGGGAGGCTTTATAACCTCTTCTGTAGCACAGACTAAGTTTGGTAAAGACTTGACCAGAATGGAATATGGAAAGATTCACTTGGCAAAGGAGAGCAACAGATTGAGAGGAAAAACAGGAGGTAGAGAGATGTAGGGAAAGGTCGTGAGACCCTAGATTGTGACAACAGCAAACAGAGAGGAGAACATGTGGTCTGAGAGGGATTTGAAGGATAAAATCAGAAAGACTTGCTGAGGGATTGGATACAAGGAAAGCCAGACTTTACAGACCTAAGGGAGACAAAGATTTCAAGTGGAAGAGGCCATTAGGATTAGAGCATTTAGTGTTGGAATTCAGTCCCAAGCACTATTGGATTCCAGTTTTTTCTTTTTCTACATATTAGTGACAAGACCTTATATTCCCATAGCCTTTAATGAATGCTCCTTCTCTTCCTTCCACTCCCTTTCATTATATATATAAATATATAAAATTTATTCTATATTTATATAATATTAAATATTAATTATAATTTTAATATACTTATTAATTATTTGATAATTAACAACCAATAATTTATTATTTAATAATTAATTATTAATTAATATAACTATTATAGTTATTATAAATTAAATATAATTATAATTAAATTTGAATTATAATTAAATATAATGTTAAAATATTACATATATATTATTAGTGATATTGTTATTTAATTTTAGCATTCTGCCTGGGGATCTTCTGGTGTGGTTATCTTATCTTATAATTTAGGATACTCATATAATATAGATGACAGGATCAACGATTATCTAAAAGTATGGGAGGGAGACAAAGGTTAAGAACTTTTACTCAGTACCTACTAGGAACCAGGTGCTTTTCATTCAGTGTCTCTTGTGATTGTCCTAATGCCCCATTTAACAGATGAGAAAACTGAGGCTCAGGTATGTGAAGTTCCTATTCCCTGTAAGACCTCTGTTACAGCAGAACAATCTTTGTGAGGAGTGAATGAAGTGCAGCCAGCACTGCTGTGGATTCTTCTCCGTCAACTGCTGCCTCTTAAAGCACATCTAACTTTGCGTTTATTAAGAAGTTATTATGTGCAAGGATTATGTACTAAGCACAGAACCCATAAACATGACTGCAGCACCAGATTGGATTCTGACATCGTTTACCTAGCCTATATGTCCTGTGTGTACTACACCTTGCCTAGCTGTCTTGCTTCAACTCTTACCACTCTCCCTAACCCTGCTAGTTCTACAACCACAGCTGAAGTCCCCCCAATGTTCTGTTTCATTTGTTGGGCTTACTCATTGCTTTTTGTCTCTTCCTAGAATACATTTTTATCTTTTATATGGCTAAAATCTATTCATCCTTCATCCCTCAATCTAAATGTGACTGCAGAAAAAGCTGTCCTGCTCTCCCATCCAGGTTAGATCTCCAAGTAAAAATTTGTCTGTACGTCTATTTCACAAAGTTTGGGACACTCTGAATTTTTGTAGTTCATTATTATTTGGCTTCCGTTTCCTATTGTAATCTCATTGAAAACAGCAAACCATGACTCTCTTTCTTTTTCTCTCTCTCCCCTCCTTCCTTCCTTTCCTTCATCTCTCCCTCCCTCCCTCCCTTCTTTCCTTTCCTTCCCTTCTCTTCCCTTCCCTTCCCTTCCCTTCCCTTCCCTTCCTCCATCCCTCCCTTCATCCCTTCCTCTCTTTCTCTCTTCCTCCCTCCCTGTGCTGGTGGTATAATAAAGTCACAAAAATACTCATTGACTATCTTAATGATAGACTCATTACAAAATTTGACTAAAGGCCAAAATACTGAGGCAGGGTTTTGGTGGGTGGTAGCAAGATGAGGAACCAACAAAGTTTCCTGGAAAAAATGCTGAAGTTAGATAGAGAAATGAAGACAAGAAAGCTATAAGCACAGCTGATTGAGCTATTAATAATTGTAATATTGAATAAAACTCAAAATCAATATGAGGCTTTATGTATAGATTCATGTTTTCTTCATTCCATGTATGTTTTGGAATCAAGCCCTAGCCTTCTGTCTCTACTTTTGGTGTACTTTATACTATCTCCTATATTCATTAATACTGTAACAGGGATATAGAAATGAGGGAGCACTACATGGTAGACCAAGTGTTCACAGTTAATCCAGAGTAGAAAATTAAGTCTTGACTTGAGCCTCAATGGGGACTTTAGGGTCCAGAGGAATGGGCACATTAGAAAGACTGAGAGCAGAGGGAGGCTATGCATGGCCCAGAAATTACAAAAGGAGGAGGGGTAGGATGTTTTCAGAATATCATAACCTGCCCAGAAGAACGTCTCAGAAAGCTAACGAGAGGATCTCTGGCCAACCGACACTTGCTATGTAATTCGCAGAAGCCCAGGTCTAAACTCATTTCAATTTGTGGCAGCTTTGCTCCCTCCTCCCATAGACCTGGCTGTGCCTCACCTGAGGAAGAAAACCATTCAGAAGCTACAAACCATTTCATTCCTCAAATATACAACAAACCAAGTCCAAACCTTTTCCCACCACTGAGAGGTTTTTTTGTTTATTTATTTTGGGGGGCAGGAGTGAGAGAGAGGGAGAGATAGACTCCCAAGCAGGCTCTGTGCTGTCAGCACAGAGTCCAGTGTGGGGCTTGATCCCATGAACTGTGAGAGCATGACCTGAGCTGAAATGGAGAGTTGGACGCTGAACCAACTCAGCCCCACAGACCACCACTGAGATTAAAGGGATTCTCCAAATCTGCCTCTGCCTTCTGGAGCCACCATCTTTCATTTCTCTGCTTCGTTGCTTCTTCATCTGTGTCAGTCACATCAGAAGACTTTACCTTTGCTCCCTAGTCATGGACTTGGAATTCTTTTTTGGCTGCTGAGCTGCAGTCTGAGAGAGTAAGTGATGCCTCCATGTTCATTCTGAAACAGCACATTAAATTCATGTATTATTAATGGGATAAACTCAAGTGAAAAATAAAATAAAAAATTCATTTATTGTCATGTTTAGTTTTGGGGACTTGAGGAAGGAAAATCACTCTTACTGCCTTTTAAGTCTTGTTCTGGGGTTCTGTGCTCATTTTCTTTTTGTCTCTTGTTTGGGGACTACGTGCCTGTATGGGATGCTAAACAGTTATGCCATGAGCAACATCTAAAGATAATACTAGAGTCCATCCAGAAGGGAAAATAGTCTGTGTAGCACAGTGAATGCAGTTCTAATGTAAGAGTAAGAGCAAGATTTGGGCCATTTTCAACCTCTTGTCTACAGTATTCCACCCCCCCCACTTATATAAATGACAGTTGAATTAGCATACATGTAAATTCACTCAGTACTTATATCCAACATTTCTGTACTTTCCAGCACTTACCAATAGAGTAATTCTGGAACAAATGACTTAATTTCTTTATGTTAAGGTTCTTCATACATAAAACAAGTTATATATACGAGATATGCATACGTATGATATAGACCTATATCTATATACGTATGAAATATAAACACATGAGATGTTTAATACACTTGGCAATCAGTAAAGGCTACTTCTTGCTGGTTTAGTGGTATGGTGGTTAATGGTACTGATGGTGATGGTAATGCTGAGATAACGGCTGTTTAGTTTTGTTGTTGGGTTTGATGGTGGTAGCAGTCATAATGTTAGTGCAGATTTTATTGGTGATGGTGACTGTGTTGAGCTTTTGGTGTTGGTCGTGGTAGTGAGGCAGCAACGATGATGATGAGGTAATAATGATAGTGGTGATGGTGTTATTCCACAAAAGGAAAGGAATCAACTCACAAAAGATGGATTTAACCTCCATCACAATCCACAGTTATGCTTGCCCTGCCACAATATTGACACTCAAATAGAATATTTAAAAATATTCTGCAGAACCTCCTTCTCACTCCAGTCCAGAAGATGTAAATCAGATGTACAAGAAGTGGTGAAAATAGTCAGGGGTCCTTTGAATAAATGGGTATCTATTGAGTGAGAAGTTCTTTCATTGGTTCTATAAATTGCAAACCACCTCTGAGGTGGGGTATTAAGATATCTGCAAGATTAATAGAGAAAGCACTAACTAAAGTAAACATCTTTATTATCTTCTCTTCAAGATTAAGGCCATTCTAAGCAAAATCAACAGCATGTGCAACGGTAGAGAACGATGAAATGGGAAAGATGAAGAACTCAGGGATGGGATCACAAAACAGATGGAGGACTAGTAGACGAGAATGAAGAAGTTGACTGTGGTCAAATCATGGATGGTCTCACAAGTCAGGCTAAGGAGCACCAGTTCTGTCCTTGAGAGCAAGCAGGAGCACTTGTAGGGGGGTGATCTGATCTTTACATTTTCAGAACATTTTTTAATCTGCCAAGTGGAAAAGGGTTCAGTTATGGGGGTGAGGAGGGCGGTGAGGAAGCGACTGGGAAGAGTAATACCAAAATGTCATAGTGGTTTAAATGAGAAGTGAAGAATCCCAAACTGGGAGGAGGCCATGAGGAGAGATTTAAAACACTTTGGAGCTGAGACTTTCAGACTTTGGAAACAGGATGAAGGTAGAAGATGATGTAAGAGATAAGAGAAAAAGAGGAACTAGGGAAATCAGTTCTACTTCTCTTTTAGGCAGCAGCTTCAATTAACAAAAAGAAAGTTGAATACTGCAATGCAAGATAACTAGCAACAGACCCACAGGGACTCCTCATGACCAAAGCTGAACACTTTGAGCAACAGAATAGAAGATGATAGTATTGGATTAGAATCCACAGTAAAAAATAAATATCCATAAGTTCACAAGGATAAAAAAAAAAGTATTTGATTGCCTAGCTAGATGGGAGTGAATGGACAGTCCTTCCTTACAATGCAATTTGCATTCATACAAATGGAAGGGAAGAAATTGAAATTGAGCAGTGAGCAAACAACACAGGGATACTTGCTGCCTACAAGTTTTACTAATGGATGCTAAAATCAGTGAGTGAAAGATTAGAGAGAAACAGGATAGATAGAGTCTCAGAGTTATAGTTCCCAAGATATTTGCCAACTCTAGGCACAGAGGGGAGATCAACTTACAGTGGAACAACCCAGCAGAAACCACCTTCTCCAAGTCACCAAAGGTAATGTCACATCACCAGCAATAAGACACATGGGTAGCATAAACCTGGTGACATAATGTACTAAGGAGGATATAACATCACTTCTTGACCTTCATGCCCCAAATGCATTAATCTCAGTCCAATCATGTGCAAACAATAGACAAACACAAAGTGAGGGACCTTCTACAAAATAACTGACCAGCACTCTTCAAAGATGTCAAAGTCGTGAAAGAGAAAGACTAAAAACTGTCAGACTCTGTAGGAAACTAAGAGTAAACAATGGTTAACTGTTCTGTGGGATCTTGAGAGGATTCTGGGACAGAAAAAGAATGTGAGTGGGAAAACTGATGACATTTCAGTAAGGCCTTGAGTTTAGTTAGTGGTGTTTTACCAGTGTTAGTTTTCTGGTTCTGATGGTTGCACTATGGTTATGTAAGATGCTAACATCGGGGGAGGCTCGCGAGAAGATATATAGAAATGTGTTCTAGTTTTGCAACTTTTTAGTAAGTTTAAAAATAGTTCAAAAGAAAAAGTTTTGTTTTAAATATCTGACAGCAAATTCTCTGTTCATTCTGGATCATTCTCTTGGAGACAGGCATCCTGGTTCCAGTGCTTACTCTTCCACTTGCTCCTTGAGAGGTTTAGGGCACACCACTAATCTTCTCTGGTCGTCCTTTTGTCTGTCTCTAAAATGGGCTGATGGTATTTTATTTTACCTTTTCACGAGTAGCAGGCTGGCTCAGCTGGTCCATGCAGATACTCCCCTGCTCTGAGGAATCCGTGAAGTACCATTTGGTTTGAGAGAATATCGAATTCAAGTCTGGACTCTTTACAGGCTAGCTGTGAGGCCTTGGGCAAATTAGCTAATCACTCTAAGGTTTTTTCCCAGTCTATAAGGAAGCTAATAATAGTATTTAATCCATAGGGCTGCTGTGAGGATTAAGTGAGATAACAAATAGAGAGTGTTTATCTCTGTGTCTTTTATGTGGGGAATGCCTAAAATAGCAATTATTAATATTTTCCAAATTTTATGCCCCTGAAAGAAGTTGAGGAAAGGAGCACTGAATCACACTTATGCACAGAGACTCTGAAATGGTGATTTTTTTTCAAATTCTGTTTGAAGAAGGCAGCTTGCCTATAGTCAATCCCTGGTGACGGAGTGAGGTTTCAGGGTGGAGGGTGCATTTGGGAGCGTATGCGCTAATCAGATTGGCTGTAGGGGCTGCTCGTATTTTCTTCTCCTAGGCCCATTGCCGCCACTGCCCGCATCCCTCCCTGGCACGCCCTGACATTATACATTGGGGTAGAAAACAACCTCAGACAAGGTACTGTGCCCAAACGTGGTTAAGGAGTTAAATTTAGAACAGACAGACAGCCTGACTTCATTTGGCTGCTGTGCTCCACGTCTCACATCCAAACCACAGTGGTTCTCTATGCATTCCCGAAATCAAGGGGTGGAGGAGGAAGAGTGAGAAACTCCTACCTGGCATGCCCGTTCCCCTTCTGGAAGCAGGGGAGCCCAGGAGCTGAGCTCATTGTTCCTCATGTTGTGCTGGGCCTTGGGTCCACAGAGCAGCCCCT
Source organism: Leopardus geoffroyi (assembly GCF_018350155.1). Taxonomy (NCBI): domain Eukaryota; kingdom Metazoa; phylum Chordata; class Mammalia; order Carnivora; family Felidae; genus Leopardus; species Leopardus geoffroyi. The sequence continues at coordinate 75,556,017 of NC_059342.1, read as the reverse complement.
GGGGCGGGCAGAGTCTCAGTGGTCAGGTTTCTGAACCAAAGGAGGACATCCAAACTGGCAGCCAAGCTAGAGATAGAGAGGCTGCCCTTCCAACCTTGCAGTGGCCTTGGGCTTGTCCCTCCATGCCAGTGGCCACTGCCTGAGTCCAGCTCACAGCATCCCTCCACAGATAACTGCATAGGCCTCTTTGCAGGCCTTCCAGGGTCCAGTTTCTCTCTCTTCCCTCTGAATCCCACCAGTAGCAGTGCCAAGATGTGGTTTGGGAGGGCCCCCAGGACACCTCATCACCCATTCAAGCCTAACCTCCCAAATCATTCCCAAAGTCAACACATGATCTAAATAAAACCAGCTTATTAGCTGAGCATGTGCTCCGTAGACATATGTATATTATTGCCATTCTTCACTTTACAGGTCTGACTTCATCTTGACACTCCTCTGCTCCCCACTGTTTACAGGATACAGCCCTTCCTCTGTCACCTGCTGTCTAGGGCTCTCCATGATTCTCCCCTCTTTTCTCACTGAGTCTCCATCCCTCGGTGTATACACATGCCCAGTGCTCCAACTGTATGAAGCTGTTTTTATTTCTCAGCATGAGCTTCTCTCTTGCTTCCATTCTGTGTACATGCTGAGCCCTCCTCCAAGAATGCCCTTCCCCGATGTATGACTAGACTCAGAGATCAGGCTTCAAAATCTGTATGCAAAATCCTCTCAAACAGTATAGGGAGAGTTCTTAGAAACCAGTTGTTCTACATATGTTATTCACACTTTCATCAAGAGGATACTAGTAATAGTTAATTTGTACTCTACCAGGCATCATGCTACTTATTTCATATGCATTAAGTCACTCAGTACTCACGAGAAACTTGTAGGAAACAAACTCATACTATGCCCATTTTATAGCAAAAATAACTGAGTTTGGGTGAGGTTAAGTAACTTGCAAACGGTATATGCCTAGAAAGGAGTGGCTTAGAATTTAACGTAAGCACCAAAGCTTTGGCATGCTCTTATCCAATTGTACTATCCAAATCAAATCCATATTCTCTGCTCTCCCTCATTTGCAGTTGCGGCAACTGAACCCAAGAGAAAGAAATATTTTTCTCAAGGATAAACAGAGAATTTATGGAGAGAAAGAGTAATATCTGTATCTTCTATTTCCCAGCCTATGGACTTCCCTCTTGACAGTTTCTCCAAGGGAAGGAAATCAACAAATGGCCCATTGCTATTATTTATGTGGCTGGGTGTTCCATCTGGTACATACCATATAAGAGGGAACTTGAAGAAAGGTAGTCAGCTGGTATCTATGTAGAGTCCATGCATGTGAAGATCCTATCAAGGCATTTCTTAAGAAGGGCCATCTCAAAAGTGACCATAAAGGAACATGATCAAAATTGCATTTCTCTGAGATTCTTCTGGCCCTCATCTGTAAAATGGAAGAGCAATGCCCTCTTGCAGGGTTGATGTGAGGATTAAATGAGATATTGCACATGAAGCCCTTAGCACGAACCCTGACAACACACTCAATAAACAGTATTACCAGCCCATGAGGCACCTCATTTTCAAGGCCAAAATAGACTTTCATGGAAAGAAGACAAGATTTCAAAACCAAAAAAAAACCTTAAAGATTTTTTACTTAGGATTCTTCCCACATAAGCAAAACTGATATTGTAAGAGAAAAAGAATAGGTCCTGGTCAAGTAAGTGATACCCAAACTCAAGTTTGGGTGGAAACCCGGTCTCCTGACCTCAGACCTGTGTGCTTTCTAGCACAGACTCTGCTTCTAAGCACCCACAGACTGCAGAGTCCTTACTAAATGGGCAGACAGAAAAACAACAGGTTTCAGCTCTGGTCTTTCCAAACTATGAGCCTTGAGTGTGAAACATAAGAAGTTTCTAGCAGATACTGCCGCCTCTAAAATATATACGTGTAAAGATAAAAAGTATGCGTGTACACGTGTGTACGTGAAGAGAGAACAATACCAGGAAGCCGATGGGCATGTTGTGTAAAATCGGCATAAATTAATAGTGAGGCCTGAAAATAGAAGTCTTGTCACATCCTCCCCTGAGCATGTTACAAACGTCTCTATTGTTAATTCAGAAAATTCTGACCCTTTGTCTTGTTTCTTTCCAAGCCAAGCCTCATTTGTGTTACAGCTCTTTATATGCGCTATTCGTAAGACAGGATATACGCGCATAAATCTTCTTTCTTTCTTCTCTTCCTCTTTCTTTCTCCATCTTTTCCATATATCTTCCTTCTTCTTCTGTATCTCCCTATTCCCTCCTCCTCCCTTTCTTTTTCTATAGTCTAAAGGATTCAAAGTCTGGCCCTACCTTTCTCAATAGGCAGTTGCCCAAGGACATGCCTTGCAGTCAGCAAATGAAGTGGTGAATACTTGAAGCCTTTTTTTCTTTTTTTTTAAGATTTTCAAATCGTAGCTAGAATTCATTTATTGAGTCCTACTATGCCCCAGGCATAGCACATGTTGCTTGGGATGTAAGAATGAATAAGACTGTGTCCCTCCCCATTAACATTTAACATCTAGTTGGGAAAATCATCTGTGCTATATTTGTTTTTTTTTTTTCACATTGTAAGCTTTTTTTATTACCCGTTCAAAGGTCATGACAAGTGTTGCACATTGTATACAGATGAATAACGTGTGCTCTCATGATGCAGGAGACAGAGATCAAACCATTTCCACCAATGGATTCAGTTTGTTAAAATCCCACAGTGAGAAAAATCACAAGAATACCATAACCCAAGATGGGGAAATCATCTGTGGTACCCTAAAAATACCATTTTTTTTTCTGTTGCAAAAGCAGTAGGATTTCTGAGTAAACAACACTGTTAGGCTGTGAAGAGAGTTCTGGATGATTTGAGCCAGATTTAGAATTTTTCTGTTGTTTCTTGTATAAAATGGAGATAGTAGAACAAACATGCTCCCTTGAACCTCTGAGATGACAGTAAGAATCAATAGAGGGACCCACCTGGCGTCCTGAGAAGGAAGTAAGTTTAAAGTCAAGGGCCTGGAATGCAGACTTTCTCCTGTGGGGTGATCTTGACTTAATTCTCCTGGAACAGAGCTCTCTCAACTATGACGACCCTGGCATTTGTTGTCAAAGCCATCCCCGGGTGTTCAGTGTGGTACTGGATGCTACATATGCATTGTCTTTATTTTCTTTAATCCACATGGCGAACCATTAAGATATTTACAAAATATCTCCATTTAGCCGACGAAGGTCCTGGATCTTCGGTGAAATTGAATAAATTACCCAAAACTATCCAGCTGGTAAGTGTTGGAGCTGAGATTCAATATGCAAATATACAGGCTCATCTATATGAACTCTTAAATAATATTTTTTATCATTAGCAAAATCTCATACTTACTTATCCATGTGACACAAGATGCATCGAGTAAGAATGCCAAGATAAATAAAAGCCAACTTATATGTTTTCTTAAGGAAAATTTATAAACACATTTTTAAAAGTTTCTTTTACACATTTTCAAAACTAAAAACTTATTGTAGTACCATAAAAAGTATATACTCAAAACTGTATCAAGAAAAAAAGTAACTCTACTCCCACCCCCTCACTCCTCCATCATTCTTCACCATCCTTAAAGTAAGCAGTGTTAACAGCCTGGTGTTTGTCTTTATTTTTAACATTTAGCATTCCTTGTTCACATAACTCACCACTTAAGAACTCCTAAAAGTCACAACCTGTCAGGGAAGATTCAAGTTACAGTCTGTGAATGACCTGGGCATCAGCCAGGAAAGTAGGAGGTAAATCATTCATGAAAAACAAGAGATGGCCTACGAAACCAAGACCGAATTTGTCTGCATTGGAGCCTGCTAAGAATCCTTACTCTTTCCAGCAGGAAATGTAATGTGGCTATTACAAGATGGAGTGGCCTGGCTTGAGGGCTGTCTACAAGGATTGTGTCCAGGGAGGCCCTGTATTAGGGCTATTCAGGAGCCTTTACACTTGCTTTCTTGAAGTAATTGCATGCAGGTCCATTGATCTGGTGACCATAGTGACTGTCCTAGAACAGAATCCTTATTACTTCCCTATACCCGATTCCTGCCACCGGTGTATCATGATTTATTGACATAACTATTTTCTATTTCAACTCCCTTCCCTGACAGCTTTCTGTCTTTTCCTAAGGTGTTTGTTAATATCAAGGTAAATGTTGTGGTTTTTTGTTTTTTTTTTAATACCATGCTAATTGATTCCCAGGTAGATCCCAGGAGCTACCATACTTTCTGGAAACATGTTATAAACATATTAGCATCACCAAGTCTGAGAAAGTGCTTTCAGTTGCAATCAGTTTCCCACCAGGGTGGTAGAAAGCTCTCAAAGAGTTAATGGGCCCCATTGCTAATGGGGCAATCAGGGACTTGTTTGATCCCAGTTCTAATCACTTCCTAAGTCTCTATCCCATCACCTAGACAGATGAGTGTGCTAGGGCCTGAAGTGTGCTGTAGAGGGCAAGTGAGTCATAGACAAACTTCCTCTCTGAAAGGTTCATTGAGAGAGCCAATTAGCCAGGAAGGAGGTGCTGTTCTGCATGCTCTAATTACCCGGGGATGCGAGGGGTCAGATTAGAAGCCTGACCCCCACAAGTAACCACACAAAACGCCTCAATAGAGTTTTTGAGGCGGGAAAACTTGAAAGCCGGCCTTATGTCTGCCTTAGCAGTCCTTTCTCAAGAATCCAACAAAGGTTGGAGCCTGGGACAATGGCTGGGGTCCTCCCCTGGACCACCTCGGGGACAAAGGGGGAATGCAACTGCCAAGATCCAAGAAGCCCAAGCTGCCGCCTGTTCAGAAGGAGGGTGGGGAAAGTGTGGCAATTTCTAAAACCTGATTTGTCCCTTGGTCCAAAAGAGGAGCTTTTGATCTCCAAGAGGGGGTGGGGTGAAGAGTACCACCAACGAACACACAAAGATTTCCAAACGGAATACATGAATTCATTAGCTTTTTTTTTTTTTTTTTTTTTTTTTTTTTTTTTAATATGTAACTTCTCCAATGCACTTGATCCTGGGACACAAAAAATAATTATCACAATTCTGCAAAAATTGAGTTAGAGCTCCCTAAAACATACTTCAGCTTGGTTTGTATATTTGATAAGCCGAGGTGATAGGTTGGAGAAAAGATCACTCAGAAATATAGCAACCTGCCCAGAGGCAGCCTGGACTTCTAAGGTAAGAGGAAAGCTCAGAGTAATCTAACAAAACCCTCTTATCCTAATGAGCTTAAAGTCTGAGGCAAGAAATGTGGACCTACTTGTCCGATGTGCAAAAGCAAGTCAACTGCTTCTATAAAGTATGTTGTGGAATGACACACGCCTGCACACACATGAACGTACGCCTAAAACCATATGTGCATATATTAGTTTTGTAAGTCTGGAGTATATTTGTTTTCAGTTGACTTCTCTCATTTGAGTTTTATTGGAGAATGTTCCAGGGTTGAAATTCAGGATTGGAAAAAGAGAGTAACCTGTTTGGGGAAACGTTTGGTGGTTTCAAAGTGTGTAAAGAAAGTAAGATGATGAATATCTTTTGGAGCTCCCACATCAGGAACCTGAGGGTAAAGAGGACAGAGACAAAAGTGACAGTTTGAAATGACCACAGGCAATCACTATGATGTATCTCCTAGCAGAAGATGAAATGGGGACTGAGACTGCTTGGAAAGAAAGGAGACTACCAGCCAGAGCAGCCTTTGCCTTCACTCCCTGGTGGTCAGAGTCCCTTTCCTTGTGCCTTGGTTTTCTCATCTGGTAAATGGACCAAGCATACTAGATGATCTCTACAGGCCCTGGAGTTCCATTCACAGTTCTGTGCAATACTGGAAGCTCAGGAATCTAAGTGGGGCCTCTCCTCAACCACATGCATCTGGCCAGTTCCATCCATCCCCTTTACCACTCTTGTTCTGCCTCTCTAGCCGATGTCTCTCAAGATGAATGCTTCAGAGATAAGAGAGGACAAGGAGGCTTTATACAATTAGATGGGAGACCAGAGTAAGAAGTGGGGAGGAGAGAATGTAATTGGAGGGAAAATAAAGGAAAAAGGAGGGATTCCATTTATGAACGTTGCCACCATTCATCCTGACTGTGGTCCGAGGGACACATCGTGGAGGCTTGAAATGTCACCTTTGTGACCACATAATCAAAACACACGTCAGCATACAATTCAGGGAGAAAATGGCATTTTATTTCTTCTTCTCCTCTGTTCCTCCTTTGTCTCAGCACTATTCTAATTTTATGTATGTATGTATGTAGATCTGTATTTAAAAGAGGCAGCATGCTGGAATAATAATGTTGATAACTTTAATGATTACAATTTTTAATGTGCTTATTTATTGCTAGGGACTCTGTTTATTCTGGGCAAAAGCCTCAAAAGCACCCTATACTTTTTTTCTTGAGGAGGTAGACTTTCTGCTGGGTTCATCAGTAATTCATCCAAGGTAACATAACAAGTAATTGGTAGAGCCAGGAATGCTGAGAAAAGAGTTTAGACTCTGGGTCTCAGAAGACATTTTGGAGCCACTGGTTCTCTGCTGCTTGCTAGCTGTGTAAATTTGGGCGTGTTATTTAAACTTTCATAGTCCCACTTAATTTCTTCACTTGGAAAGCAGAAATAATAAATAGCTTCTTCTTAGAACTTAAACGGTAAATGCAGGTAAAGGTACTCTCATGTGCCTGGCACAGAGCCAGTGTTGATTAATGTGAGCTCCTCCTTTCTCTTTGCCCTTCACTCTCTAAAGTCTGATTTTAGAATAATTGGCTCTATTACATTTTCGATCCTGCAATTCCATTATCAGAGAACTTTCCTGGTGCTGAATCCACACCCAAGAAGCCTTATTTCCCCCAAGCCTCTGCCTCTACAGACACTAAACTCAGACAATACACACTCTTTCCAGTCATTGAAAGGGATATGGCTTTGGAGTAATAGGGGGAAAATATATCATGAGTAATATTAACAAGAAACCTCCATAAAAGTTGGCCCATAGCTTCTAAAATTCTTGTGGTTTATCATCGAAATGGAAACTTGGTCTCCCAATGGTGGAAGGCAGCGTTTTAGGGGCCATCTTCTTACAAGTCACTAAGGATTATTGATGGAAAAAATTGTAAGGTATCATTTCAGCTGAGGGTAGAGACACTTAAAGAAATTTACCAAAGGAACATCAAGAAACAATATAATATCAGCAGGACGTCAAAGACCTCGTAATTCCTAGTTGTGAGTCGGGAATATGGAACTGAGAAAGGTTTCCAAGTATCTATTAATTCAGTACGTTCTGAACTGAGTGGCAAGGCAGCATGAATTGCCACCATCCGTCTGTGAATCTTTTATCTCGACTGGCTTTTGAGAGAAATACATCTTGTTCTGAAAAAGTGAGTAAGAGATTAGAATCTACTGTCGACATCACTGTTTCGTTTTCTAACAACCCTGATTTTTTTTTTTTTAATTTTCCTGCTCCTGTTAGAAAGTGAAGAAAAGTAATTGACAGTTTGATTCTTGGTTATGAGATGCCTGGTGCCTGTCTCCCTTGGAACCCAAGGCTTTGCTTGCACTCTGTGAAACTAATGCCTCGAATTTCTGACCTGGAAGAGAAATGGGCAACCATTTGGTCTGCTCCTAGCCAGCCCCTGTTCTTACAGATGGTTAGATGAAGACACAAAGAAATTAGCTGTAGTGGCAGTATTAGTACTCAGGTTTTCAGACTCCCAGCTCGATGTCTTTTCTACATATTCTGTGCTCTCCTTGAGACTAAATAATTTCGCTTAGAATTTGAGAGCATACAGCTAGTTTATAGGAAAGTTACTTTCACCATTCATAACTTACAGATTCAGTCCACAGAGCCCTAACTAATTTTCTATGGGAAATATGCCTTATTCTATGTGAATGGGAGAAAGAGTAGATTCAATTGACAAATATGGGCAAGTGGAGGGATCTAATTAATAGGATTTACGATATATTTTATTTATCAGTATGTTCAAGGCCATATCCATGTTGGTGACTGGAAATCATGTGAAAAAGGAAAGTTGGTTCTGATTACAATCATCTCCCTCTTCTACATTACTATTACTTTAGATCTGGCTCAGGTTAGTAAAGGTTTAGACTTGTTCTAGAATACTATGCCTCTGGCCCCATCATTTATCAAGTCACTCATTAATTAACGTTATGGGTTCAAGAGGTGTGTTGGTATCCAGATCCTCCCCTCCTTCTCTCCATGGCTCCCTGACAAATAGAGCACTCAGAAGGAACAATGATATAAAGTAAGTACTTCTTTGGTAATTGTCCAACAAGTGATGCGCTGAAGTTCCATAGGTACAGAATTTCATTCAGCACAAGAAGCAACGTTTCACTATTCATAATTGGGAAGGGGAGCTGTCTTGTGAACTAGAGGATTCTCTGGTAAATAGAAGCATTCAGGTAGACTGTATAACCAATATTCCTGTGGGGTGGAGGTGCAGTTGTTAGTCTTAAGAACTTAGTCTTTGAAGTTACGCAGAAGAAGCTTTAAATCTGCACATCCCTACCTTGAGACTTTGCAGTATTTACCTAGGCTGTGCTACCATCACTGGGCGCTTGTTAGAAATGCAGAAACTTGGGGCGCCTGGGTGGCGCAGTCGGTTAAGCGTCCGACTTCAGCCAGGTCACGATCTCGCGGTCCGTGAGTTCGAGCCCCGCGTCGGGCTCTGGGCTGATGGCTCAGAGCCTGGAGCCTGTTTCCGATTCTGTGTCTCCCTCTCTCTCTGCCCCTCCCCCGTTCATGCTCTGTCTCTCTCTGTCCCAAAAATAAATAAACGTTGAAAAAAAAAAAAAAAAAGAAATGCAGAAACTTGGGCTCCACCCCATACCTACTGAGTCAGCATCTAGATTTTAACAAGGCCCCAGGCTGTATGTGCATTGAAATCTGAGAAGAACTGACCTGGGCTTTCTAAACCTTGGCATATTTACTTATTTATTTGAAAGGGGATAATAATAGCTACATCTTAGTGTGGTTCAGTGATCAATCATATGATGTTAATAAAGGTTTTAGCAGACTATCTAACAGTTAATACACAATAAATTATAGGTGCTAATATTAGCTTTTCTATAGATGAATGCAGCACTGGGTTGAAAGTTGGACTAAATTACTTCTAGAGTCTTCTTATTACTCTAAGACTATATGATTCTATAGTTTTATTTCACATATTTTGACATTTTGGGGTCAGATCATTACTCTGACTCCCACACCAAGAATATAAATATATTTGGAAAAATCATGTTATGTTATGATCTGTTAGGCAGATGTTCTTCCTGTCCCCCCCACCCCTATATTATAAAGAGACTGCATTGAACATACTTGACAGCAGGCATTTCACTTCATTCATCCATAAATATGGGCCTGGTGGGGAGTGGGAGCATGTTGGAGTCTCATTCCATCAATTTTACTTAGTCTGGGAACCAGACATCCTCCTTTCTTGATGCTACTGAGAGATCTTATACTGTCTACAATCTATCATTCTCCAGTTAAAATTTACATTTGCCGTGTTTAATGCAAAGCATTGTGTTCAGCGCCACATAGAAAGAGGAATTTAAGAACATAGTTGGTCTCAAAGAGTCCACGGGAATGTAAGCCTGACGACATCGTTTCTCTGCTCAAAACCCATTAATGATTCGCTGTTGTTCTAAAAGTTCCAACATCTTAACAGGCCTTATAAAAGCCTATGTGATTTGACCCATGTCTACTTCCCCGGTCTTAGTGCATATCCCTTTTCTTTTGTAAGTTGTCTATTGCTGTGTAACAAATTGCCCCCAAACTGCATGCCTTAAAACAGCAAATATTATCTCACACACTTTCTGTGGGTGAGTTTCTGTGTAACAGATTGCTCCCAAATTGCATGCCTTAGAACAACAAATACTTATTATCTCACACACTTTCAGCTGGGGAATTCTGGCTCAGGATTCTCATAAGGTCACAGTCAAGATGTCATCTGAGGTTGCAGTCATCTAAAAGCTTGACTGGGACTGGAGAAGATCTACTTCCAGCATAACTGACTCATAAGCCTGGCAAGCAAATGCTCATTGTTGGCAGGAGATCTCAGTTCTTTTCTATGTGGTTGTCTCCATAGGACCACTTGAGTGTCCCCATGACATGGCAGCTGTCATGCCCTCAAACTGAGTGGTCCAAGAAAGGGTATGGTACAAGCTGTAAGGTTTTTGTGCCCTGGCCTTGGAAGTCACACATTATCATTTCCAAAATATTTTAGTGATTACACAGATTCACCCTATTTAATGCAGGAGGAAACTACACAAGAGCATAAATAAATACCAGGAGACTAAAATCATCAGGGATCATCTTGGACACTGATTATTACCACACCTCTCATGTTCTAAGCATTTTAGTTGGTCAGTTTGCATTGAGGTCTCACAAACAGAGCTGCCTCCTAGACATTACACATAGTTTCCTCTAGGAAACTAGGGGTTTCCTAGGTTAACCCCTTCTCATCCTTCATTCCGTACATCGGATGCCATTTTTCCTGAGGGGTCTTTCCTAAACCTTTCCCCATACAATGCAAGGACCCCTTCTGTAGGCACCCAGTATCCCCTGTATCCTAGCACTTTTCACAGTAGATTGTAATTTTCTCTTTTGGACAGTTGCCTCTGATAGACTTAAGTAGCATTAGGATGCCATTCTATTCCCAGAAACTCACCCTGTACCTAAAATTTAGTAGATGTTCAGTAACTACTGAGCATCTCATAAATGGAAGCATGGATAAAAAAACGGAAGTAGTAAAGTTAGGTTTATCTTGAAAAATAGGTAGGACTGGGATTAGAGGGGAGAACAGAAAGGATACACAGTATGGGCAGTGGGGTTAAGAATTGCTTTGAGCAGAAGTATAGCACTCTCTTCACTAAAGATTGACCATGTCCAAGCTGCTAAACTTATTTTTCAAGACCCTCTAAAAGGGAAAAAAGAGAGGCAAACCAAGAAACATACTCTTCACTATAGAGAACAAACTGATGGTTACCAGAGGGGAGGTGGAGGGTTATGCAGGGTTGGGTTATGCATGTGTGGGTTAAGCACTTGATGAGGACTAAGGAGGGCACTTGTTGTGATGGGCACCAGGTGTTGTATGGAGGTATTGAATCACCGTATTGTATACCTAAAACCAAGATCACATTGTATGTTAACTAACTGGAATTTAAGTACAAACATAAGAAAAGGGAGACCCTCTAAAACCTCCCCTCAATCTTACCCTTCAGTTTTTCCTAGTTTTGCCAGTGGGGGTGAGGGATGGATCCATGCATCTTTGATAACTAAGGTTAAGAGTTTTTATCTATGGAAATAGGAATATAGAGGAGAGAGAAGTGAGAGATAGAGAATGAGAGAATAGAGGGATAGCCAAACAGAAGAGCAGAAGGGTCAATACATAGCTGATATATTTTGGAAAACCATAGGATTCAAATAAAAAAATTATTTTTCAGGGCCTCTCTTTAAGTTATGAGTCCGGCATTCTCCATTTGGGATATTCAAAAGCTTTTAATTATAGTTGGCACACAGATCTGCTTGAGACAGTGATCTGAACTAGTATGTCTTGGATCCCCCTGTCACCTCCTCTCCTGACACCTGACCGCCTAGGCCTTCCCCAGGGTGCTGCATGGCTTCTGATACCACTGATCCATAGATGCTCAGATGGCTGTAGTGACTGCAGGGTTGGATAATGCTAAGTGGGCATGTTGGAGAATTAACTTCTTTGGAGAATATTATGACCAATCAGATATAGCAGAAGGCAAAAACTAAACAGATAAATTGCTTTCCCTTTCTCTTGGCTCAGCCCTGGATGACTGTTGCGATACATAGTAATTCCTTTTTTTTCAATATTTATTTTTTTGAGAAAGAGGGACAGAGCACAAGTGGAGGAGGGGCAGGGAGAGAGGGAGACAGAATCTGAAGCAGGCTCCAGGCTCTGAGCTATCGACACAGACCCTGATGCCTGGCTTGAATTCATGAACCGTGAGATCATGACCTGTGCTGAGGTCAGCTGCTTAACTGACTGAGCTACCCAGGCACCCCGCTTTTTTTATTCTAAAGTTTATTCATTTATTTCTGAGAGAGAGAGAGAGAGAGAGAGAGAGAGAACGCACAGGTGCACACACATCACAAGAGGGGGAGCGGCAGAGGGAGAAGGGGAGAGAGAGAATCTCAAGCAAGCTCCATGCTGTCAACACAGAGCCCAACGCAGGGCTCACTCTCAAGAACCGTGAGATCATGACCTGAGCCAAAATCAAGAGTTGGAGGCCCAACCGACTGAGCCACCCAGGTGCCCCCAATACATAGTAATTCTATACTGTCTCTCCAGGGACATCCTCCATGAGCTAGCCATCGGTGGATAGCTCAGCAATTTGTCATCTTGTATTTGTTTTTCCTTTGTACTCCACTTCCCTTCCTCTCACCCCTCCTTTGGGATGGAAGTTCCAAGAAAGTATTAAAATATAAGCATTATTAACAGTGCCTCAGTGTCCTGTTTAAAGGAGAGTGAATCTCTATAAAGAAAGACCAAGGAAGATGACGGAGGTTACCCTCGCTGTGAGGAGAGAGCAAAGGGGAAGGCCGTGGAAGAATGGCAGAGTGGGCCAGGAAAGGTCACTATCCATAAAACTGAGAATCCACCACAGAAGGCCTTATAGATATACTTTGGCATGGAAAACAATGACAGAGAAAGGACTAAGCGCTGTTCTGTCTGTCCATAGGGCCTCTGCAACCAACCACAGTAACATTCAGTGCCTAAAAGGCTCATGTCATTAGTTAAAATTTAGCTAGGAAACAGGGATATCCATCCTTGATTTGTTGGTAACTCACTGTATGACCTTGGGTCATGTTACTTTCCTACTCTGCCCTTTGATTTTCTCCTTTAAAAAAATAAAATAAAACGAGACTGGTCTAAATCAGTGGTAATATTCCTTATAGCCCAGGTTTTCTCTCCTGGTATGTTTTAAAGCCTCCAAATGCGCAGGATTGACATCTGCATGGCCAGGCTTTAGGTGTGTTTCAACTAATAACACCGAGGCAGTGAGTAATTTCTTCTTCAGAGCATAATGGGCTCTCAGTAGGGTCAAATGCACAGTACTGCTTTCCGTCCTCGTGTGCCATGCAGGAACACCCAAAGAAATAAAAGTATGAGAGGTCTTATGTGGAGACCTAATTTTACTCCCATTTAAAATTCAACAGGAACACTCTTCAGAGGCAGGGCGCTGGAAACCTGAGCCAGCAGCTGACAAATTTAAACCAGCCATCCACTCCACCACAGCCAAACACACGCATGGAGTCACCCTCCTGCCTTTTCTCCCCCTTGCTTGCTTTATTTTTCTCTTCCCTGAGAGGGAGAGATTACGAATGTAATGGAAAATAGTGGACATTCAGTGTTGGCTCTGAAAAAATTGGTCAAATGAAGGCATATTATTGGTTTCCATGATTAATGGAACATCCCATCCCTCAAAACGCAGTCAAATTTCCAAACCCCTCAAAAGCAAACTGGGATGCTAACTACCTCTGGATCCAGAGTAAATGGAATTCATTTTTCTGGCTTTTCAGCCTTGAGTATCCTCAGAATTTTTAGAAAAGCTGAAAAGAGCAATGAATAGGGAACCCACAGACCTGCATTCCAGTTCCGTGGCTCTGTTACTGAGTGGCCTTAGGCACATTCTTTCTCCCTCTGGCCTCAGTTTTCTTCTTAAGGAAATGGGCAACTTCTTTACAACAGTCTTCAAATTTAATGCCAGATTTGTTGGCAGTGATGTTCCTTGTGGGACTCTGCAGCCCTTCCTGGGGTGTTGAAAGCTGTTTTAGTTATGTTACAACTTCTAGCTAAGTAAACATTAGTGGAAGCATATGATGAGGGAGAAAAGTACTGCTCCAAGTCTTTGATTTTACAGACACCCAATTTATTTGGTTTTGCAGACATCGACCCCCTAGTTTATTTGCATTTTCTGTGTGAGGTAGGGGGCTTGATGAGGGCCAGGTGAGAGTGAGCCTGGTTAGTGGGACCTGCACTTTTTTTTTTACCTCTCAAGGGAAGACTGAAGGAAGGAACCACAGCACTTCTTGGGAACTTCTTTCTCTACTCCCAAGAGAGACAAGGACAACGTGGGGTGCAGACAGAATGGGTCCTCAAGAGAACAGCTAGAGAAGATAGTGGAGGGCTAATGGAGACAAGATGAGGGCTAAGAAAGCTTTCTTCATAGAAGACATTTAGGTAGTCCACTGTATGTCACTGTATTATAAATTAAATGCTATATCCTATCCATCAACTGAGAAAAGAATGAATTCTCACAATTCCTACAACGTGGCCACTCATTTTGTTTGTTTGTTTTGTTGTGCTTTTCCACTGTGCAGCACGTGACTTGGAGAAACAAGAGTAGCAGCTCCTTCCCTCCCAAGTGAAAGATCTCAGACAGGTTACTGCACCTCTCAAGTAGCCATCAAAGATCCGCAATGTGCAAGACTGGCACTAGAGTCTTTGGAGCTAAAGTTGAATAAGCTATAGGTGCAGCACTCAAAACGAACTCAGAGAAAATAAAAAGTTAAAACAGAAGCAAAAACACTGTAATGGAATGAGTGCCATAGTACAGGGAAGTATAAAATAGCATGAAAACCTAGAGGAGACAACTTAGAAAGGTACTCAGGGAAGATTTTTTTGGAGGAGGCAGGGTGAAAGGAGAAATTTCAATCTGGTAAAACACAAGAGTCTCATGGCTTGGGTGGGAGTGTAAAATGGGATAACATGGAAACCCAATAAAATTGAGACTAGGATAACTACTACCAATATTCATATCACAAATAATCAATAGGAGTCAGATCACAAATAATCAAATATGTGGATTTGCACCTCCAGACTCATGAAACCTGAAAGTTTTAACTTACAGGAGGGGAAAAGTGATAGGATCAGACTTTCCTGTTACAAAGAACACTCAGTCTATGGTTAAAGAATGGACTGAGCAGGACCAAAGTCAATATATAGAGGTTGGTCAGGAGGCTGACAATAATAATGGCTTGGACTAGGCTGGAAGCAATGGACATTGATTTACAATTTTATAAAAAGGGAGAGAATCTATAGGACATGGTAACTGATTGGATGTGAGTCTGCAGAGGGAAGGAAAGATCTCTCTCTTGGATGATTGGCTGGGTAGCAGGGGCTTTTTATTGAACCAGATTACCTAGGAAACACTAGAGTGAGAAATAGGGAGGGATGTGAGGTGATAAGGCCACTTGTAGATAAGCTGAGTTTGAAGGGTCTGTGGGTCATCACAGTACCGATGGCGAGTAAATAGATGGATATGTCTCCAACTAAAATTCAGAGCAGCACAAAATAAGAAACAACCAGACTTATAGCTGCTCTTGGATCCCAGCTTTAGTAAAATGGGGATAATACTATTTACCTACTTACTTCTCAAAATTGAAGTGCAGAGTGAATGAGGTATTGAACCTGAGGACACTTGGTAAAGTGTATGGTGCTGTACAACTGCAAGGTGTGTCTTTTTTTAATTAATTTTTTTAATGTTTATTTATTTTTGAGAGACAGAGAGAGATGGAGCACGAGTGGGGAAGGAGCAGAGGGAAGGAGACAGAATCCCAAGCAGGTGCCAGGCTCCGAGCTGTCAGCACAGAGCCTGACACAGGGCTCAAACTCAGGAACCATGAGATCATGACCTGAGCCGAAGTCGGTGTTTAACCGACGGAGCCACCCAGGTGCCCCATGGTGTGTCTTTTTAACTGTAGAGCTCAGGGGCATAAATAATATGTTTAGATATTGTACCGTCTGTACCAACAGCACTATTCTTGTAGAACTTAGTCTGGACTTGCAAATGGAATCAGAAGAGAGGAGCTGGGGAGGAAGGAAAGGAAGGAATAGAAAAGAAGGCAAACCAGAACCCACCCTATCAAAAGAAAGCCTTAGTCATCTACATCAGTTACATATAGACTGATGTTTTCTTACTCTGGTGCTAGGTGCAGGACTTCTCTGGAATTCACTTGGGGAGAGCAACCACAACCCCCTACATCACTACCACTCTAAAATGGACTGAGACTGTTCAATAAACACCTTCTCTGCGTACTCATAACATTTTGATGAGAAGGAGGGGTGACTCAGCCATAGACTAAGAGATGAATAAGTATCACCAGCCCCACTCAATTATGGGGCCAGAGGGAAAAGCAGTGTCTGCAAAAGTCAAAACAGATTTTTGAAACAGTTTCTCTTCCAGCCTCTGAAAAACCTGCTCATTCAATTCCCTTTTTGTTGATGACTTTGGCTTCTGAGATAGGGCCTTTCTCTGGCAGCCCAAAGCTCTGACAATCCCCCAAATGTCAGGGCTTGGAGAGCTCCTTGGGGTAAGGTGTCCAAAAGGACAAGGCTCCCAAGCCTCAGAATCTTTGCTGAGTTCTGGAGTTTCCAAAGCCCCAGTCTCCTGTGGAGACACCGAGTTGCAAATGTCAATTGTTGGAACCCTGCAGCCACAGCCTCCTGGGTGTTCTAACAGTTTGGGCTCCTTCTCTGCTGCCTTGTAGTGATTAATTACAACCAGCCAGCCAGGTTTCATGGGACCCCACTTCCATAGCAGCCACAGTTGACTTATCTTGGCCATTTCGAACAAAAGACCCAGCTCAGACCCTGAGGATCCTTTGTCAGCCCACCACAAAAGAGGGGCTTATTATAGAAAAGGCATTCCCATCTCTTCTTCTCTTCAAGCCAGGATAGATAAGGAGGTATGCATGAAGGCAGGAAGTATGATGGGCAGGGCCATTTGGTCCAGGCCATAGTTGTAATCCTTGCTTTAACCCCTAATGCCTGTGTGATCCTGGTCAGGTAACTTCTCTTTTCTGAGCTGTAGCAGCCCTCAAGATCTTATGGGGAGGGATCCTTGCTCTATCATACGTTAGACAGGAAGCCATATGCTTGAGAAAGTACCCTTGACTTCCTCTTTTCCAGTGCTGTGCATAACATTATATCAAGTAAGCAGTAGAGAGTTAATCACAGCACTTTTTTTATCTGAGATCCCTATAGAACAGTGGTAGTTTTCTACACATGTATGTATTACCCATCTCTGTTTTTTGGATAAGGTCTTCCCCCTGCCTGGAGTGGCCTCCTTTCAAACACACCTGTAGCCGCCCCCCCCCCCCCTTCACTTGCAGCTTCAATGTCCTCAGGAAGTCTGTGCTCCAAAATTATCCTCTGCTTACCTCAATTGTGACCCTCTCTACTTACCACATCAGTTTATCATTATCTCTTTATCTATTTCTCTCTATGTCACGGAAGAAACACTCAGTTAATGCTTGTTTGAATAAACTTGGCTCATTTCAAGAATAGACCACTTTTTCTATAATCATAAAATAACTAACTTGAGTAACCCTCCAGCATTTACAAAGTACATTTACATATATTTTCTCATGTGAGTGTAACAGCCGCTCTATAAAGCAGGTAGTATTAGCCCCATTTAGTAGACACAGATACCAACCTTCTTAAGTAAACTTAATAGCAAGCACATGACAGAATGGAATACAAACACAAGTGTGTCTGGCTTTAACTGCAGAGACCGTCCTTCAGTGGCTTCTCCAGAAGAACCTCTAAAGGGCAAACGATTGTAGCAAGCAAAGGTTTACTGAGTGTCTGCTATATACACTAGGTACTCTGTTAGGTGTGGAGGAGCAAAGGTGAGTAAGGCTTGGGTCTCTGTCCACAAGGAGCTCCCAGCTGAGTGAATAAAATCAATGAAAGCAGAACTCACTCATCTATTCAATTCATGTGTCCGGAGGACCTACAATGTTCCAGTCATCAGGCTATGTGCTCATTATAAGAGAGTTTACACTGTTGTGAGAGAATGAGGGTTAGATCCTGGTACAACCCAAGGTAGAGCATATGGATTCTACATTGGTTGAGGTTTGAATTTTATATAATGAACACATATTCATTTGTAATCAGGGAAAACAAGTTGGAGGGGAAAAGGAACAAGATAGAAAACATTACTCACCTCTATCTCATCTTTATACATCTTGCCTTTAGTTTATCATCTTTAAGCTATAAGCCATAAGAGCATTAAAGGTAAAACAATGTAGGATTTTGCAAAGGAGAGTATATATCTATCTGGAGGATCAGTTAAATCCTCATGTTATTTGGTGATGATATTTTTGATGATAACTCTTTGGATAGTCCTTGGTATAGAGATTCCTAAGGTGTTCTCTAGAAGACGATAGTTCCAAAGGATGTGAACAGCATTTCCAAGGTTGGGGGAAGGGACACTTAAAAATCTAAATAGGAGAAAAGACAGTCTGATGAAACAAAAGTAAATGTTTGTGTTTTGTTTTCTTTCTGCTTTATTTGCTTTTTTCTACAGGACGTCTCAGAATCTTCAATAAGCATCTGTTTCTTGAGCTAATGAGTGGAGATAGGGAGGGGGAGAATATTTAGGATTTCTCAAAAAGTATTATTCTGAAAGCAAACATTGAAACTAGTGTTCCCAAGAAAACATATGTATAAGTGTTGCCCTGTGAACTCAGTATCTCTTTAGCCTCATCTATGGAGTGTTGATGATTGCTCAGGTAAAGTAGCAAAAGCAACAGACAAAAGAGGCATATCCAGAAGGTGCTTTGGCAACACAGCAGTTAAAGAAAGGCAGGTCAACTCCATCTGAATATTGTCTCCTCTGTGGACAGCAGTAATAGCCCTGCTTGATAAAACCCAAAATAAAACAAAACAAAAACACAGTTCCATGTTGTTTGGAGCCAGAAAACCTTTTTCTGAAGGTTGATGTATGAGCTGGGTTTTGAGAACCCATAAAGCTTCAATGATGGAGATACAGCGCTAATGTCTTCCTGGACACAAGATCACTTTGAGGAACTACAGACCTCCCTCTGTTTTGAGCTATGGGGAGCCACCTATTGTATTGGCAATAGCATGGTGTTTGGAATCAGTTTCCCCATCCAGCAAATGGGGATGATAAAGTGTCTTGTAGGGTAGGTGTGAGGGTTATGTGAACTAATTCATGAAAAGACTTTAATAATGCTAGGCACATTGTAGGCACTCAGTAATGAAAGCCAATATTAGCTGCTACCTCCACAAGAGGTTGAGACTCCTTTACCATTTTGCAAGATGAAGCACTATCTTTTGACCTGACTGAGAGCAATACGATTTAAAAGCCCCTGCTGAGAAAGAAGGTCCAGCATTCATCTTCAGTAATTAATACATGCCCTGGGGGATACTTGGGATTGGAGATGGGAGGGTGGGGGACTGTTTTCCCATTTTGATTGAGTGTCTTTTTTTTATCCCAAGCTATTCTGAATGTCATGGAGAGTTAATGAAGACATGTTGTATACCCACTGCAAATGCAATAAAATAGAAAGTGCAACCAATTCTACCACTGTCTGAGTAGATTAAATCCTCAGTTACACTGGAAGTGCAGGGGAAGAAAGGAAGGCTGTGCTAGGAGATAGATGGGGGTGTTGTTGATTACAAAGGCAGAAAGGACAGAGGGGTATCCTCCTCCATCTTTCCACATTCTCCTGCTACTTTTTCTTTCTTCTTCAACTCCCCTCTCCCGTCACTGGCTAGAAACAGAGAGAGAGAGCACAAGCTGTTGGTACCCACTCAAGCACCAGATCACAAAGTCAGCATAATTCAGTCTAAGTAGTATGTACAGGGTGATAATCTCTGTGTTTTTCTTATCCTCACCTAGCAAGCTTTCCTGGATAATCTAAAGTGGGCGCGCACGCGCGCGCGCGCGCACACACACACACACACACACTCCCCCAAACCCCAAAGTCAAAAACAAGGCAATACCTGTTACATTAGTAGGTCTTGCTGCTCAAGGACTGGCCTCAAGTAACAGATGTGAAGTTCTTCAGGTTAGCAGCCATTCACAACACTAGAGATATCCAACTGGGAACAACCTCCTAGTGTTGGGATAAACCAGATGATCTAATGCCTGAAGATCCCCCACTCCCGCCCATCTCTATGTATATGATACATCTGAGAAATAGTTGAATGTGTTCTCCTCAAAAGCCTGGGTAGGGCACTCCTTCTTTAATGAGGCAGCAATTTGGAGAGACCCCAAGGGGGTGGCTGAGGAGGTTAAGAAACACTGCAAATTTGTTTAGAATCCTCCAGAGAAAAGTTTCATGCATAAATCTTAACAATTATGACTCTTTTTCTCTTAAAGAATGGAACAAGAAGAAAAAGAAAAAAAGTTAAACAAACCCTAGAGTGATTTCTACAGTGTGGCTGTAAAGTGAGATTTTTTTTTTTTCCAGAGGAACAAAGGCATCTCCATTTTAAGGGAATTTTTAGTTCCTCTCTGCTCTTTCTAGAAGGGGTCTGGTATATTTTAGACCGTGGTAGATTAAATCGTTAAAAATGATGGCTCTGCTTCAACCCAAAGCAGTCTGCAAACAGAGCACTGCAGTTACTTCAGCAAGGAGATTCTTTTCAGAAGAGAAAAGGGTACATGATTATAATCTAGTGCTTTTCTGCACTGAGTTCAAATCTTGCCTGCTCCCTGATGCAACTTACTTAACCTCTCTGAGCCTTGGTTCCCTTCTTTGTCAAGTGGTGATGATAATAGTAACAGTAACCCCTCCCTTTGA
The DNA here is from genome assembly GCF_018350155.1 of Leopardus geoffroyi. Lineage (NCBI taxonomy): Eukaryota > Metazoa > Chordata > Mammalia > Carnivora > Felidae > Leopardus > Leopardus geoffroyi. The sequence continues at coordinate 75,535,402 of NC_059342.1, read as the reverse complement.
GATTGATTTGTGTGATACTATTTTAAAGGGCACTGTAATCATTATTTACTATATCAATTCAAACACTGGGTGAATGTTCCATTCCTACATGGTAACAAAAGTATAAGGTGTCATCTCAGCGTCCGTTATTCTGCATGCATTGTTGCATTGAACTCTCTTCCCTCATTTGACCACCCTATAAAAATGAAAGCCCATGGGGGCGCCTGGGTGGCTCAGTCAGCTAAGCATCCGATTTTGGCTCAGGTCATGATCTCATAGCTTGTGGGTTCGAGCCCCGCATCGGGCTCTGTGCTGACAGCTCAGAGCCTGGAGCCTGCTTCTGCTTCTGTGTCTCCCTTTCTCTCTGCCCCTAACCCACTTGCATTCTGTCTCTGTCTCTCTCAAAAATAAATACACATTTAAAAAGTTAAAAAAAAAAATGAAAGCCCGTGAAAATCATCTCTCTTACTGAAGATCCCAGGGTCTGTAAGCTCTGTAAGCTCAAACCCAGTTCTCCGTAAATCTAAACTCTAAGCTTTACAGTGCTGCCTTGAGCTGGGAATGTACATATCCATTCATTTATTCAGAAGTATTTATTGAACAAATTTGGAGGTGCATATTAAATATGTAAAAGGACTTTAAAAGCTCAAGTCCTATGTGAATGCAGGTATTATAATAAGGGGCAAAACGCTTATCTGCTCTCCTTGGTAACATGAGTGGGAAACACAAACAACATTCACAGCCTCTGACTCCTTATCCTATGGCAAAACAAAAACAAAAACAAAAAACAAAACAAAACAAAAAAACCCAAAAACAAACCAGAAAACACATATATTACAACCTATTGCTAATATAATCCATCTTAAAACCATTGGCTGTTCAACAAAGTGTAGCCTCTTGGGCGAATTGTATTACAGTAAAGGAGGCACTTGAAAAAACTGTCAGGAAAGTCAAAGCACCTCCTTTTCCTATGCTCCCAAAGTATCCCTGGTCAGCAGACTGCCGTAGAATCCTGTTGGCTAAGATCATAACTCCCAGCCATCTAGGATAGTTTGATATAGAAGCAATGCTCCAATAGATTACAGGTGGAGAAAGGAAGAACTCAGAGAAGGTAGAAACTGTAAGCTTTAAAGGGCACTGTTGTAGCTAAGGCAAGTAATCAAAGTCACCACCAATGGCAATAAAGACATGTTGACCCAATCTGCTTAATACAGTGTGACAAGAATAGCACTTACCTCCCCAAAACCCATAACTCTGGTCTAGTCATGAGGAAAACATCAGAAAAATACCAGTTTAGGGACATTCTACAAAATTCTTGACCAGTACTCATCAAAATTGTCAAGATTATCAAAAACTAGGAAAATCTAAGAAATGATCACAGCAAAGAGGAGCCTGAGGAGACATGAAGACTAAATGTATCCTGGATGAGAAACTATAACAGAAAAACTACATTAGGTAAAAACTAAGGCAATGTGAATAAAGTATGGACTTTAGTTAATAATAATGTATCAATATAGGTTCATTATTTGTAGCAAAATACCACCATCAGTGTAAGTAGTTAATAATAGGGGAAACTGGTTATAGGTATACAGGAACTCTTTGTATTACTTTTGTGTCTTTTTATAAATCTGAAATTGTTTTTAAAAATAAAGTTCTATTTTAAAAAGGTGACTTTATCATGCAAAGGAAAAAAAGAAGCCAAAAAGATTGTTTGAAGGAAAATCAGCTCTTCCCTTATCCCATTAGGCACTACTGTGTATTGTTGTCTCAGGAAACCAAGATAATTTACTTCATTTTGATTTGAGCCATGTCTTATTCCATATAACACTTCAGATGACTTACAATAAGATATAAAGATTAAAACTGAAGAAGCTGATATGGGGCAGGAGTCAAGTAGGAACATTTTGGCTTGGAACTGATAGATAAGATTTGGTGTCAGGGGGTCTTGTGTTTATGCTCTGTTCCTTAGTGAAGTTAATTAACTTTTTGTGAAGTATGTTTAATAAATAGTAAAGATGCAATAACTAATGATGTAAGCATATTAACAGATAAGTACTTAACAAATGTACCATATTTTTATAATTTGGGCACAGTGACTTTTCAGTGCCTGAACATTTCAGAGATATTCCAGGACCCCATCAAGGGATCCAAACTGAAGTCAATGCTGTTTTAGCCAAAAAAGTTTCTGGATTATTCGGAGTCCCACCAAAGTATCTTCATAATGGAAGACATTTTCTATACACAAAAGCTTTTTCATCCAGTTTAACATAAATGTGTTGATTTTATAGATCAGAAAACGGGCCAGTGGAGAAAGGTGATTTGCCCAAGATCTGCCCAAGAGATTTCTGGGCAGAATAAGGACTTGAATACAAGTGTCCCACTGCTAATTTGACTTTTTTTTTCCTACACAGAAAGTTGCATTTTTCTCCTTCCAAAAATACTTCCTGTATAATCTTTAAAATAAAAAGGAATTAGAGGTGTGGAACTTAATATTATCCAATGTTAGGGATTAAAGATTTCTTCAAGCATGGAAGTGCTGATTGGCTGAGAAATACAAACCAATCTTTGCAGATCTGCATTAATAATAATAAAAAAAACCCTCCTTTATGACATATTCTTGCAATAAATTTGAAGTAATAAAGAAATATCCCCGAGGTTTGTTTTGTTTCTCTTTAATCCTAGCAACAATGAACACAATAGTTAAGAGAATAGACTTTGGAGCCAGACAGATAAGGATTAAATTCTGGCTCCTCCACTTATTAGCTATGTGACCTTCCCTGCTCACGCTGGTAAACATTTCTGAGCTTTACTTTTGTCATCTTTAAAAGAGATGATTAAGATACAAAATTCAAAAAGTTTATAGGAATGTAAAATTAGATACTATATATACTTCATAACAAAGAGCTTGGCGCATAATTAACACTCACCGAGCTGTAGTTGTTGTTATGGCCATTATTGTTGTATTTTCTTCCTGGGAAATCAATAATTTGTGGTTCCCAGGGAGGTACTCAGCATAGCAATAAGGCTAAGTCCTTTTGACTGGGCACCAGGAGATCTGGTTCCTTTTATGTCATATTTGCAACTTGTTAACTGTGTGATTGGGTCAACATATTCCTTCTCTGGCCCCAAGTTGTCCCACATTTCAGAGCATTTCATATTGCATGGAACAAAAACCTAGTCTCAAATTATCTTTAGCTAAATGAGGAAGTTCCAGCCTCACGTCATTGAAACCTCCACAGGTAATCTCTCCTTTAGGCTCAGCTTGATCCAGGACTTCTTTGATACATCAAAAAATCTGTTTTCCTCCATTGCTGAAATCTCTTCTTCTCAACGTTGGCTTCATTCCCCCAAATCCACATGCTGGCAGTACGGTTGACATCAGCTCCAGAGCTAAATGCCCCCAGCTTCAATTTCAGTGAAAATAGAGCACTGTTCTTTCCTGAACAAATGCCATAAAAGCCCTAGGCCTGATTCTCATAGGCACAGTTTGACTCACATGCCCATCTTGAGCCAGTTACTGTGGATGGGAGGATGGAGCATGGTCCTTACTTCAGCTTGGATCACATTCCATTCCTGAAGCTATAGGTGACATATTTTGCTCATGTGACCAACTGTAAAGAAATGGACTCTGTATTAGTGCTTGTTGCTGTGTAACTAATCACCACAGATCCAACAGCTAAAATGACATTTTATTATCTCATAGTTTGTGTATGTCAGAAATCGAGGTACAGTGTAACTATATTCTATGCTGAGGCCCTCAGCAGGCTGAAACGAAGGTGTGAGCCAGGGTCGTGGTCTCACCTGAGGCCCAGAGTCCTTTTCCAAGCTCATGTGGTTGTTGGCAGAATTCAGTTTGTTCTGGTTGTGTGACCAAAGTCCCTAATGTCTTGCTGGCTTTTGGCCAGGGATCTCTCTCAGCTCTTAGAGGCCATTTCGAGGTCCTTGCCACATGGTCCTGTCTTCTCACAACGTGGCAGGTTTGTTTTGTTTTGTTTTGTTTTGTTTTATTTTGTTTTGTTGGTTTTTTTATCCTCAACGTCAGGAGTGTCTGACACTTTACCTTCTCTTAAATGGCCCGTCTGATTAGATCAGACGTGCCCAGAATGATCTCCTTTTTGATTAATTCAAAGTTGACTGATGCTAATCTAATTATGAGAGTGAGATACCATTGTATTCCACTGGTTTTTTACACACAGAATATACAGGGGAGCAGGAATCTTAGGGGTCATCTTCAAATTCTGTCTGCCACAGACCCGCCAAAAGAAAATGGGAGTCTGGATAACAAGAGGACATTAAATGTTGCGCAGCCAGGAAAACAAAATCCTCTGCTTCCCTTTGGAAAAACAAAAGCTCTTGGATTGGCCCAGATTATCTCTAATATCCCTTCCAATTCAAATCATGATTAATTTTTTGAAATCAAATATAGAATCTAAATATTTCCAATGCAGTTGGGGGAATCAGCAGTAACTTTGTATGAAAGTCACTAGAAGTAGAGGGCAAAATCTTTAGAAATATCATCCTCCTGAGTGTTTTCTCAGCAATTTCTGCAATCCTCCCCCTTCGGGGGGCATCTCTTGCCCACCTCATTAATATTTTCTGACTTGCTGTTGACAGCCCATTTTTTATAAGGCTGGAAGGACACAGTTTAATCTAAGACCCAAGGGAGTTGAAGGAGCCTTCCTAAAATATGGCCCCGACCCAGCAAGCGGGTCACCTTCCCTGAAGTCTTGGAGCTTGAGCTATGGTTTATCTCTAGCCCCCCCGCTTTTTTGGCAGTGGAAGAAGAGGATGTGGTTAAGATCGCAAAGGCATTACTCAGAGCCAGTTTGGTTCAGGGGAAAGAAATAAGGCTGAGATCTATTCCTGCGTGGCTCCATTCCTGTCTGCAAAAAGATTCCCAGAGGACTGCCTTCAGGACCTTGGCCTTAGTTAGGAACAGACTGACCAGCAGAATTTGAACACAGATCTCCCAGTTATGGCCTTTCCCCATGGGTAAACATAAGAGAAACCATGAAAGAGCACAGAGCCTCTTCATTGGGAACAAAACTCGCTACGGTGTCTCAGGTTCACTGGGCTGAAATTGTATAAATGACTGTGCATCTCTTACGGGTCAAAGTAGCATCTATATCTTCTATATCCTGAGTATATATAGTAGGGGATCAGGAAAGGCCTTTGTCATAGAAGAACTAACAGTCTAATGGATGAGATATGGAAATATGTTGGAAAATTCTAGCAGAATGTGAAATGGTAGGGGAAAGTGCAAGGTACAGCACCTAATGTAAACCAAGGCAAAGGGATTCAGGGAAGGCTTCCTGAAGAAAGGAGTGCCTGAGTTGAGCTTAGGAAAGAGATGGATGTTAGCTAGGTGATGAATGAAGGTCAGAAATGAATTCTGAGATGAGCAAACAGGATAGGAAAGGGTCTGATGTGTAGAACATCTAAGCACATGCTGAGGAAAATAAAAGATTGATAGCATTGGGATGTGGACTTGGTTAAGGTAGGAGAGGAGGAGAGGTAGACAGGAAAGCTCTATAAATGTGAGTATAGAAAGATCAACAGGAACAGGTCATGGAGAGTCTTCTATGCTACATCAAAGAGCTTAGTCTTTGTCCTGTGGATAATAGGGAATCTCTGGAAGATTCTGAGCTGGGGTGATACTTGTTTGTTGTGAATCCCTCCATCTGTGGTGTATAGAACACATTCAGCTCTACAAAGGTTAGGGATACAGAGCTTTTAGATCTCAGCTGCTGCAGTGGTTTGGGTGAGAGATGATGAGAGTATTAACTCTAGCAGTGAGACTACAGAGAAAGAAATGGGCTTAAAAATATTTGGGGGTGGGGTGCCTGGGTGGTTTAGTAGGTTAGGCATCTGCCTCTTGATCCCAGATCAGGTCTTGATCTCAGAGTTCTGAGTTCAAGCCCTGAGTTGGTCTCTGCTTGGAGCCTACTTAAAAAAAAAAAATTGAGGATATAATCTACAAGATTGGTGATCAATTGGCTATAGTGTACTGATAGCATCAAGAACAGTGTCCAAACTGACTTGCCCAAATTGTTCCGTGTGTGTGTGTGTGTGTGTGTGTGTGTGTGTGTGTGTGCGCGCATGCGCATGCACACTTTGGATTGTAATTCAACCACATTTATTGAGTAACTATTGTGTTCCAGGCTTGCTTTAAACATTTGATTATATATAATCACATTTTACTCCCCAGTGAACACTCCAAAACAGATAAGGTAATGGAATTATGGAGAGAGAACCAACTTATTTAAATCATCTGGTACCAGATGATACAAAGGTAGTTTATATTTGTTTCACAGAGTAGATGGACTTTGCTTGAGTCCTAGACCATTGAAATGAGGATTTTATAAACTCAAAACACATATTGCAAAGAGAAGCATCATGGAATAAAGCTGATAGCTTTATGTAGACCACTGTCTTTGTGTCACCAACCTTAGTGGTTAGATTTGGAGACTACCGGACCATTGTTTTTCAGTCTTAGTTGCACATTGGGATAACCTCAGGAAACACTGTTGCTTATGCCTCATTGTAAGGGAACGTGATTGAATCGTTTTGGGACACAGCCTGAGCATCAGGTATTTAAAATCTGCAGATGATTATAATGTAGAGCAAAGACTGAGGATCATGAAGCCATGCGGCAAAACAAGAAGCAAATGATCTTCTCTGTTGAATTCTATCCCTGATCCTATCTTTCTTCTGCCATCAATAGCCTCACTTTCATATGAACATAAGAGCATCTTTCCCAGCATGGCCCTCTCCCCCTGTTGCAGCCTTCCGCTGCTGGTGGTCCCATGTTCTTGGCACAGATGGATCTGCTACCTAATTGCCTGCTTATTTGTCAAGTGGATGTCCCCAGCAGATGTTCCCATGTGGGAATTTGGAGGCCAGCATCTGTACACAAACAGCGGATTGCAACACTCTTCTGCTTTTGATCTAGTCCTGATGGGGCACCACCCAAGCCACGGATAACCTTCCAAAACTGACCTGAGGATGAATTTTTTTTACCCCCTTTTTTCACCCCAAACCCTTTCTTTCAGTCATCTTTCATGGTTTTAGAGGATCTTCATGTGTATTCTTGGATTTCTTTCTCCCTCTGCTTTGTTGTTGTTGCTGCTGTTGCTATTGACCTTAGACCACTATTGACCACTGAGCCAGGAACCTCAGCGTCTTCGTGATACAAATGGCTAACTGGGCCCAGAGAGGAAAAGGAACCTGGTCAAGATCAGGAAAAAGAATTCAGGGACCCAGCTGAGTTTTAGTTCTGGCAGACTCCCAGAAATATCCATGGGTTCTATGGCTGGTTCTAGCTGTGTCCTTCAACAAATTGCTTCACTTCATCTTGTAAGAGATTCAGCATCTATGCGTCTGAGCATCATTGTGAAGCTTAGAAATCTTGTGTATGAAGTAAATAGCACCATATTAAAAGACTGTATTTGCAAACGTGATGGAAACTTGATAATGATGTTTGGCCTGATGATGAAGGGCATAGGCATATGAGTTACATATTTTCAAATTTGAGTCCCTTTTTTGGGCACTCCTTAGAAGGATTTCCTTGGCTAAGTTACCTCCCTTCTTTCCATATCCATTTATTCACTTTTAAAATGAGAATAAAAGTAATATTAACCTCAGATGGTTGCAATAATATGGAGTGCTTATAACACAGCCTGGCTAATAGTGAGCATTCGGGATAATAATGAATATCAGGGATTATAAGAAAGAAGGAAAAGGAAAAAAAAGCATAGCAATGTTTTCTATAATTTGGAAAGAGCACTGCATGAGAAGTCAGGTCACCAAATGTTTAATCTTAGCCCTGAGACTAACTTGCTGTGTGTTCTTTGGTAAACTCTTTTCTGTAGCTGTGCTTCAGGGGTTTTGTCAAGAGGACCAGATGACCTTTAAGCATTAGTCCATTCTATGATCTTCTGTATCTCAGTAAAGTTCTCTGCTATCCCTAAATTCCCTCACCAGCCAAGGGATGTGGCATGCCAGGGTCCTTCTGGCTTCTTGAAATCATCTGCCTTTGATATCTACTTCCCTGTCTTCCTAGCCTTTGTGGTGTGGCCTCCTTCCCACTGCCTTTGAGTTTGTACATAAGAAGGCAGTCTCGCCCTCTCCTAAGACCCCTTTCTTAGATGTGGAAAGACGGACCTGGGAACCCAGCCTCGGAAATGGACCACTGAGTGCTTTCAGAGATAAGCCATGAGCTCCTTCTGAGAATGCAGGGCTGTCAAGTGGAAATACTGACAGCAGCCTTGGTTCCAGCCATGTAAGTAGTATTACTGCAAAGACATATATTTAGCATCCATGACATCAGCTTGATTTACCTTGATTAACGGAGCAATTTGCTGTACATTTTTCCAAATGCTGTAGCCAATTAGAACTCAAAATACATTAGAAAACCCTCTATGGTGTGGCCACAGTCCAAAAAGGCTAATCCATCATAATACACACACACACACACACACACACACACACACACACACACACTCACACTCACATTCACATACACACGCATACCCTTTTCCAGCCATGCAGTGGGTAAAGATTTGTGTCTTGGAGGAACTCGGAGTGGTTCAGGTTTTATTCATTTGGACACCAGACACTTTTGCTATCAGCCATTACTAAAGTCAAATTAGGGGGAAACTATCTTTGTAAATGCTACTCCATTTTTGTGTAGCTTTCCAACATCTTTCTGCTTATAGGCTCTTCCCTGCTTATCCCTACAATATGTTTGTAAAAGACCCAACTGGTTATAAACCCCTTGTAGCAAGAGGATATGGACCCTTAGAATGGCTTTAATGGCTCTTTGAGATCTGGTCCCAAAATACTCTTTCAACTTCATATTTTCCTATGATACTTGATCTTCCTTAAACTTTCCCCCCAGATACTTTATACTTCCTTACAACTTTGTATTTGCTCTTGAAGTTCTCTCATTTGAATGAAAAAGTAGTGTTTAGAGTATGTATTATATATAGACAAGGCACTGTGCTAAATTGTTATTACCATATAATATTGCCCTTAATCTGCTTAATGCCCCCATAAGACCTGAGAGTTAAGATACTTGCCTGAAGGTATACACAGGTAAGTGGCAATACTGAGATTATAGACCTAACCCCAAAGCCTTTGGTCTTTCTGTAACATTCCTTCATCTTTCAGTGTTTCCTTTCTTCTTACTCTTTCCCTATATCTCAAACTCTCATGGAATTCTTCTTATACAAGGAAAGCTGTATCTTAAACTTAGTGACAGTTAGATGTTAGGGGATGGATGTGTTGCCCATTCACAGATCAAAATTATTCCATGTCTAATCTATTCTACAATGACTGATTGAGCTGTCACTCTAGGTAAAGCACTTTCCTAGCCCCTATATATGGCACAGTGGGATGGAGTATGTTTAGGGAGTGGACATAAAAAAGTGTTGGTTGACAAATGATTTAGGATTAAATTCTGAATCTTCTACTAACCATGTGTGTAACTTTGAGTCTCTCAGAACCTATACTTCATTGCCAGTGAGTAGGAATAATGATATATACATTGCTGTCAATATCAATTGAATTGATGTGAAGAAACGAAAATGCTTTATCAGGTGTTGTTTATCCTCCCTGGCACTTGGCTAAAAGTAGCTTATGGTCTACTAGCCTATACTTTTTCTAAAAATTTTTTAATGTTTATTTATTTTTGAGAGAGAGAGACAATGTGAGCAGGGGAGGAGCAGAGAGAGAGGGAGACACAGAATCTGAAGCAGGCTCTAGGCTCTGAGCACAGAGCCTGATGCGGGACTCAAACACACGAACTGTGAGATCATGACCTGAACCGAAGTCGGATGCTTAATTGACTTAGCCACCCAGGCGCCCCTACTAGTCCATACTTTAAATGACATATAAAACTATACTATAAGCTACAAAGCAGTATGAGTTCCTGTTAATTCTGAGCAAGAATTAGATGAAAAGTGATGGTAAAATCATTGAGATTACCAGCTGGTTCTTCACGACTTTCCCAGGCTTTGCCAAATGCCTGGGCCATAACTGGCCCTTGAAACACACATACCAAACGAATAAATACTGTTGTTATTTTAGAAGCACCAGAATGGGAGGTCAGAGACCTAGGTTCTGGCCCCTGCTCTACTCACAGACATTAGTAAGTAAATCCAACCACTTGTGGCCTCAGTTTCTTTATCTTTAAAAAAGGATGTTAAACCCCTGACTTCATAAGATTGCTATGTAGAGCAAATAAAACTGTCCACATGGAAGTGCCTTGTAAAATATAAAGAAATGTATATGTACAAGGGGATGAACAGGATTGATTTGGATTCTTAAAGGAACACATAGGCATATTAGTGCTGTGCTTTGAGGTTCTAGGAGGATTCCCATCCAAAAGTCTGTAATTCAAAGTTCAGTGGTTTATTCCATTTTTACAAATGACCATTTTTCTTCTTGACTTGACTCTTAGCAAATGAACCACAAAATCTTCCAGTCCACTGCTTAGCATATTCTTGGCAGAAAGGACGTTAGAGACCACTACCCTTTCTCACCCAAACACACACCGTACTGATGAGGAGCCTGACCCCTGGAAGGTGGGGACTGTATCTTTCCCCCTTCCCCAGCACCTACCACAATGCTTCATCTATTATATAATCCTTAAATAATTGTTGAGTAAGTGAATGAATAAACAAATTAAATGAGCCATGCAAGTTATCCTCAGTACCTGATCCATGGTAAGTGTTTGTTTGTTTGTTTATCAAATGAGCAAAGAAATAAACAGTCTTCCAGCAACTTGCTTGCAGCTCTGGGACTCAGATCTCTTACTGTGCAATCCATTTCCCAATATATCACAAGATAGTATTCATCCTGGCTTGCATTTGTTACTGATTGATTTAAGTTTGTGCATTCTGCCACTATACATACAATTCCAAAATGGTAGAAGCAGCAAGGGACCATATCTTCTGCCACTGTGTTTTTTTGGAACATGTAGCTTGGGATTGGTCTCCCACCCAGTAGGTAATCAATAAATACCTTGTCTGAACCTGGATGAATTAAAGAAGCAATTTGGAGTGTGACTTCTGAGGAAGAGACCCGGTAGGAAGAGCTTTGTGTGGTCTGATAATGTATTTATTTATGAGACTAAATGTTTATCTAAGTCTCTAGAAGATCTCTGGCTTCATTTTGGTGTCTGTGCATTTGTGTTATTTTCCATGGTCACAACAGCCCATCCTTCTGGGGTCCAGCTGGGCTACAGAGTAATAAACAGACATAAAAATTGGCTCATTCCATGACAAGAAGTGGGAGCAACTCAAAGCCTTTAAGAAATTCTCTGAGTAGTGAATGCATCAGCATCCAGCTAGTTCAAGTAGGGTTCAAGTAAGCACTCTAACTTCGTGAAAGCTATTTATGACCAACACAATGAAACCTCTCTACCCATTCAGTCCCTGGGCATTTGAGATATAGCTGTTTTTCTTTCAGTCTGTTCTGTGACAGCATTCAGCAACATTGGGTTACTTTGACAACTTCAATAACTAACTCAGGATATGGGCAAGCTGCTCCTTTTGTTTCCTTAGTATATCCCTTTGCCATTTAAGTATCAACAGGAGCTAATACAAATCAGTGATCATACTTTATTCTGAAGGGCTGAACTGAGTAAGTTGAAAACTACTGTCTAAAATATCTTACTGGATGTTTTGAAGAGGCCAGATAACTTTTCATGGTTCATCACATCTCATTGGTCCTGACACTTCATTTGCAAAGAATCCCATATAGTCCCGAAAATCACTATACTGAGACATTTGAGTTGCAACTGATAAACCATTCATCCACCAGTCTTTGTTTCATGAGCACGGAATAAATCAACTTGGGCCAAGAGGTAGAGAGAAAGATAATAGCTATGGCCTGTGCCTTTTAGGAGCTTGTGTCCTGGCATGAAAATGACCCCTGAGTATTCATTTTTTATGGTGCCAGTTATATTGTGCTCACTGACACAGAAAAGGATACCTAATGCTCTGGCAGCTCAGAGAAAAGGGTGGCCACTTCTCTAGGTGGAGAGAAAGAGGAAGAAGGAATTGCAAGGCTTCATAGAGCAGGCAACACTTGAGCTGGGCCAAAGTGTATATGCAATACCGGTTAGTTATAAGTGAGTGAAGGAGGTGAAGCACAGTCCAGCCAGGAAGCAAGCATGGTCTCCACCAGCTCAGCATTTCTTCTCATTCCACTGACATCTGATGGCACTTTTACCTTCTCAGGGCCACTCTTGGAAGAATAGTAGTAACCAGGTTTACTGTGTGCCAGATACTATTTGAAGTGCTTCACATTCACTGGCTACCCACCACAAAGGTATATGAGGTGTAATAGCCCCATTTTTGTAGATGCGGAAACTGGAGCTCAGGTAAAATTTGCCCAACATCACAGAGTTAGTAAAGCAGTGGGGCTCCATCCCAGTTTTCTCCTACTCCTTAACCTACCTTTACTTAAACACTACGCTAACCACAAATTGGTCAGATGGTTTGATTGTTCCATGGCAGAAAAGAGGGTAAAGAGGGAGCAGGGTTTGTGGAAGCACCTAGATGTTCCCTTGGAACTCCCCTAGGCCATACATATCTTCACATAAATAGGCTTGTGTGAGCTACAAGTCTCTCACCATCTGAGCCCAAGGTCAAAGGAGATTGTGGAAACTCATATTTGTCAAGTGCTCATTCCAACCCAGGTTGCACTGAGGTGCTTTAATTCACCCTCTTGGGTTATCCTCGCAAAGAAGCCTTTGGACAACTGGTTATTTCCTCCAATTTGTGGATGAGTACTAAGTCCTGTGTAGTTTTCAGGATTTTCTCACTTTCCCACAGCTAGTCCCTATCAAGGCCAGGGCTCACAAGTAAGATATTTCCCTCTGAAGTCCATTTTCATTTTACCCCCTTCCTCTGTAGACTTACAAAGTATGCCAGAACATAGGCATAATGATCATGATGAAAAAGAAAAATAAAAAGTACAGGGAGAAAGAAGACACAGAAGGAGGAGGAGGAAGAAGGGGAGGAGGAAGCAGAGGAGAACGAGAAATGTGCCTACACACAAGTTATTTATATACTTTAAAGGAGCTCTGGGTATTGAGGGATACTCACTGAGATAGGACATCGATAGAAGCATTCAGTGGACATGTTCTGACCTGGATTTTGAACAAGAACAAGAGCGTAGCATGAGAGTGATGGGATTTTCAGTGTTTTGAGGATGCCAGATTGGACACAGGAGGGAAGGCTACATGACTAACCTGGGGTAGCAATGGAGTTGCTTATAACATAGCAATTTGCTGAAACATCCTCAGCATGACTACACAGTCCTCTTACCCTGAACGTCCACCCCCTTGTTTTAATGACTTAAATGATGAGTGCATAACAGGTTCCATCTTTTTTCTGTCAGCCCAGGGGATTTATTAGTCAAATAGTGATTGCCTCACCTCAAGATATGTTTTCATTGTGTTTGTTACATGTCTTCTGGATTCTGGCTTCATTGGAATGAAGTTTGCATCTCTGCAAGATCCGTTAAATCCCTCTACTTTGCTGAGAGCAGCTCAGAGACAAACAACAACAAAAAAGCCCCTTGAATCTATAACATATTTCCCTGCCTCTTTCCTTCCTTTTCCTTTTCTCTCTAACCCCTCCCCTAGAGAAGGCAAGAGAAATAAAAATAAAGTCGTAATTAAGAAAAGGACTAAGAATAAATTCCATGCATTTAACCGAAGTTCCATCTCTGAGCCCAGGAGAATTGGTGCATAGCTGTGGTTGTGTGAGAGGAAGCGCTCAGGGGACTCATGCTGTGCTTTCAACACAAATACAGCTCATAAGGAATAGTTTATCACTTAAACCATCGCTTTAATTCTGCAGAGCAAAGGCAAGACCTCAAAAAGGGCTCAGATACCACCACCACCACCACTGGGGTCTCCCATTTCTGGAGTCCCTGTGGCCCAAATAGCTCAGAGCAATTCACAAACATTTATTGACGGAACCCCATGACCTGTCTCCCAAGTGAATACTTTAATATCCCATTCTGCAGAGGGCAAAATGGCAACATGGAGAAGTTCAAGGCTCTTGGCTGCCTGCCATGCAGAGAAATCAAAATAGTGGCTGGATTCTGAAAGAAAAGCATGGCCAGGTGCACAGTGGATTTTTCAAGAAATGTGGTGAAAAGAGCACTAGGCTGAAAATCAGGAGACTGGGCTCTGATTCTAGTTTTGTCACTCACTCACTGGGGGAACTGTGGCCACGCCCACCCCCCCCCCCCCCCGGTCTGTACAGTGGAAGTACAATGTAACTGTACAATGGAAGACTGAAACAGAAGACCTTAAAGTCCTTGCTCCCTCTGAGCATGGTGCTCTATGTCCACCCAGCACTAGGCTAGCTTTCCTATCACTGTGGCTGCTACGTTGCTGCCCTATAGGAATTTTACAGTCTTTAGAACTCTTGATCACTTACTTTTCCACATAGAAGGAGCTCAGTAAATATTTACTGAACTACCAAATTCTGTATAGCTTAATCTTTAGTGCATCTGCCTTTATCTGACTGGTCAGAAAGCAAGGATCTTAGGGACAGAAGGAGAGTGCTTGCTAAACCCTAAATGTCTATTAATAGATATCTTTTCCATGTCCCATCTGGGTTTAAAAGTCCTGATGACGTATGTCCAAGGAGGTGGTTTGTAATCTGTAGGTCCAGTTCAATGCAGTATAATTCAGTTCCTCAAAATTAATTATCGATCATCCACTCTTTGCCAAAAACTATACTAGCATCTGGAGTTACAACGATTTCTAAGATGTAGCCCTTGTCCTCAATATTCTGCTCCATGGGAGAATCAAGCAAGGAGAAAGGCAAGCGCGATACATTGAGATTAGTTCAATAACACAGATCTTGTGCAAGACAAAGGGTATGAGATAAATAAATAAATAAATAAATAGGCCAATTACAGCTCAGATTTCCGGTGAATTTGCTTTAATTTAGACCCTAAAGTAAGAAAGTGGTGACATAAAGATTTCAACTCTGGTGAGATTTCACAGTAAAAAGTTTATTTGGTTATTGTTCATATGTATGTGGGGAGACAGCTGCATTAGTGGAAATTTAAAATTAGATACTATTTTAAAGGATAAGGCAGTTGGCATGAACATAGTTTCCAAACTAATGGATACCAAGGTGTAGACCAGCTTTCATGAAAAGTAGGTCATTTGAGATAATCCCATGGCATCACATATAGGAATATTTCTTCTCCTTCCTGGCTTGGTTTCCTTACATATAAAGGGGTGGTTAGATGAGATAATCCCAATGATCCCTTCCAGCTCTGGTGCTCTGTACATGGAACACAGACAGTGCCTTCTCTGTTGCCTACCACAACATTTACTGTTGGTCTGGGCACTAGAATGGAAGATGGGAAAGGGCCAGGGAAGGAGGGCTATGTTCTCCTTCCAGGGATGCTGGATTTGGGGGAGAGGTGAAATTCAGAGACAATTGGAAAAGAAAAGGAATAGCAGTAGGAGAACTCTCATTATAAATTTGTTGCTTGGAATGTACTACAGGTTTCTTTCTCATGTAGTGACATGAGGATGACACTTGAACTCGGGTTCAATTCTGGCATGTTAGTTAAATAGCTTATAGATTCTTAGGAACTCACTCTTTGGACCTCAATTTCTCCTCTGTGAAATGGGGTAAACAACCCTGACCCTGTTCATTCAAGTGTGTTAAATAGAATAATTGAGAGAGGCATGCTTTGTAAATGCTATAAGACTATACAGAGGTTGATCGTCGCTATTGTTATAATAATAAAGGGGTACAATGCCTATTCAAATTAAGGTATTATGGAAATTTGTGGCAGGCTATGAAGGGAAGAATTTGGGATAAGAAGGTCACCAAATCTTCTAGGATGTCCTTTTCTATGCTCGCATCAGTTGTGAGCTGAGCCTGTACTCCATCTCCTTTCACAGAGTAGTAAGCAGGAGCCATGGAGTGCTGGTGGGCTCCCGCAGGCCCGTCAGTCTATACACTCAGAGGAGAAGCTGCTAATACTTTCCAAGTCACCCTGGAGCAGAGACACACATAGTGCTGTGATTGCTCATGACCGTAGCGGGGCCTCAGCTAGTGAATTTATAGAGGGTTGGTCTGCATTTTTAAGCAAGATAACTAAGGCTCCAGAGTTTACCCTGAATATATTTTTAAAAAAATTCTTTACAAGTATATGCATCTCACAAGCTGGGATTTATGTAGACATTTAGGTCTGATGATGTTGAAGGTAAATTTTTAATACTCACAGAAGATGGAAACCAAAGTAAACCAAAGCTAGGGTATCGGCACCATCTAGTGGGTAGATGTAGCCAGTGCACACACTAGAAGGAAAAGGGGTGGGTGAAGGAAATGTGTATGCTCTAAGCTTTGGAGAGGCACTGCAGAGGTAACAGCACCTATAAAAGAGAATGTTGGTTGCTCTGGAAGTCACCAGGGGTCAACATGTCTATAGCACAGCTAATGGCATTAGAGCAAGGAAACTTGTCAGAAATCAGACACTGTCTACTTTCAAGCTCTGTGCCTCTGAACAAGTCTCTTGAACCCTCAGTTTCTTGGCGTGTAAAATGGGAATGATAATGCCTGCTTTAGAAGGCTAATGATGAGCTGCTATTATAGTATTAATCTGTAGGCATTTGGAAAATAATCTGATATGGAAAGTAATAATTTAGTGTGTACCGATTTGATGCCAGCTTCTTCACCTCCCTTGTCATCTCCTTTTGATCTCAACTAAAGCAGCCATCAGTACCTTCAGTTTCCAAATAAGAAACTGAGGTTCCATTTTGCTCGTGACCCAAGGTTACACAGCCAGTAGGTGGCAGAGCTGGGGTTTGAACACGTTTTTGGATATGCTCCGAAACTCTCCTTTACGCCTCTGTACCAGATAGCAAACACACAAAGTTTGCTTTTTCTTCCTCCTTCTTTTTCTTAAGATGAACCATTAGGTATTATATAAGGTACCTGGCTCAGTACAAAACCCACTTTATTCAACTTTGAAATTTAGATACCATCACTTTCTTTGTCAGATGAAGAAACTGTAGCTCATAGAGACTAAATAATCTACCAAACATCAACAATTAGTGAGATCGCTGGGATTCAGACTTCCTGATTGCAGACCTACTGCTTTAATCCACCCTCTACTGACTCATTCACTCATCATTCATCCCTAATTGTGAAGTATGCTTCTGTTTATATTTATATCCCAAGAATTAGTTGTTTATTTAACTAAAGACATCTGCATTTATTAAGGTTCCTGGCTCATCTAATTGTAATCTGTTTGTCTGCCCATAGTGGGGGGTGAGGTGGGGGGATTGACAAGTTAGCTTTAGTGTACAGATTTGTCTCTAAAGTCCCCTACTAGATCTGTCTCATGAGGACTGGAAGATTAAGCTGTCTGGATGGAGAGGTCAGCTCTGATCCTGTGAAGGAACTGTTATTCCACAGTTCTGCTTAATAATGGACACTGAAGGGCCTTACAAAGACAGCTACTGGCAAGGTTAGGAAAAGAAACACAAAGGCCACTCATGTTTCCTTTAGGGATCCTACTGTGAGCTTGGGGGACCCAGAGACTCCAGAGTGCCTGAAAGCAGTTTGCTCAAAGTTGACGAAAAAAGCTTGAAAAAAATCAGCTTCCTTGACTCCAAAATCCCTGATAGAACAAACTTTTAGAATCTGACCCAGAAAGGGGCTCCTGGGTGGCTCAGTCGATTAAGAGTCCACTTAGGCTCAGGCCATGATCTCATGGTTCATGAGTTCAAGCCCCACATCAGGCTCTGTGCTGATAGCTCAGAGTCTGGAGCCCGCTTCTGATTCTGTATCTCCCTCTATCTCTGCCCCTCCCCCACTCATGCTCTGTCTCTGTCTCTCTCTCAAAAATGAATAAACACTAAAAATGCTTGAAAAAAAAAATCTGACCCAGAGAGATTTATTTATCTGTGTTGTAAAGAAAC
The DNA here is from genome assembly GCF_018350155.1 of Leopardus geoffroyi. NCBI lineage: Eukaryota > Metazoa > Chordata > Mammalia > Carnivora > Felidae > Leopardus > Leopardus geoffroyi. The sequence continues at coordinate 75,517,443 of NC_059342.1, read as the reverse complement.
TGCTCTGTCTGGCAGCTGCTTCCCTCTAGTGGTCATACTGCCTTCGAGCAAGAAGATGCTTGTGATCACATTACAGAATTGAAAATCCAAACCCAAAAATAGGATGCTGTTTGACCAGGGCATGTCTGGTAGTCACTCAGACAATTTCAGAGGAGTATAGTAACAAAAGAAAAAACAACACAAAATACTGGGAGTTACTTGTATTCTGGTCTTTGCAAAAGTACATTGTCTGAAACATATGTTAGAGGAAAAACACTTTTTAATTAAAATTTCTAATTTGATGTATGAACGAACCTCCAACACATGCATACACATACCCCCCCCCCACACACACACACACAATCTTGGAAAACAACTTGAGAAATACTGAATGACATTGATTCCCTGCATAACATTAATCCCCAATTTAAAGACGGGACAATTGTGACCCATGAAAAGACACTCGTCATACAGTGGCCCAATGTAGTGCTTACACCGTGACAGTGTCTTCTGGACATGTGTATTGGAGCCTCCATAAGCCTGTGTGCCAGCATCACTGTGATGAGCAGAGATACATGTCAACCTAAAATGAACTGTCATGAAAATAAGAAATGAACTCTAAGTCATTGGGGTCTTTTGTTTGTTCACCATTGCTACATAGCCTCACCCACACTAAATATACTGCATCTTTTATTAGCCAGTTTCTATTTTGCTCCCCTCTGAGTTAAAGGTTAGTGGGGACAAGGAGATTGGTCATATCTTATGTTTTATTTTTTCATTCTCTCATTGGTGAACATAGATAGTTTCTAGTTTGGTATTATTAGGAACAGTGCTTGTATGAACATTCTTGTATGTATCTTTGAATTTATTTTTTTTTTAATTTTTTTAACGTTTATTTATTTTTGAGGCAGAGACAGAGCATGAACAGGGGAGGGTCAGAGAGAGGGAGACACAGAATCTGAAACAGGCTCCAGGCTCTGAGCTGTCAGCACAGTGCCCGATGCGGGGCTCGAACTCACGGACCCGGAGATCATGACCTGAGCTGAAGTCGGCCGCCCAACCGACTGAGCCACCCAGGCGCCTCTGTATCTTTGAATTTAAATACCTACCCAGGTCTGGTTCATAGACTATACATATGTTCAGGTTTGTTAGGTAATACAAAAATGGATGCACCAATTTACATTTCTACAAACAGTGCATATAGCTATCCGTGAGTGGGCGGGGCAGCGGGGATCTTGCTCCCCCTCCAAGGGTATTTGGCAATACTGTATATGGAAGCATTTTTGGAGGTCATAAATGGGGGTGGGAGTGGTGAGTGCTACCAGCATCTAGTGTGTAGAGACCAGGGATGCTGCTAAACATCCTATAGGACAGCCCCCTACTGTAAATAATTAAATGACCCAAAGTTTCAAGAGTGCTGAGGTTGAGAAACCCTATTTCATGCCAACTTTGTTAGTGTCTGTTCTTTTATTTTTACAACATGGAGTGACTTTCATACCCTTTTACTTCCCATGTAAAATGGTACATACACTTTGGGAAAGAGTTTGTCCATGTCTTCAAAATTTAGACATATACCGTCTATCATATAACCTACCCATTTCACTTCGAGGTGTTATTCAAAAGAAATGAAAGCATATGCACAAAGTCTGATACACAATTTTCTTAGTAACTATATTTGTTAATAGTGAAAAAATAGAAACAACCCAAATAGTCAAAGGGTGAATGGTTAATAAATTTTAGTGTATTTGTGCAACAGAATATTACCTAGCAATATAAAGGAATGAACTCTTGGCATACCCTGAAATGTGGATATATCTTAAAATAATTATGTTCAGTGGAATAAGAATGACAAAAAAAAAAAAAAAACCCAGTATATTGGTTGCATAGAGCTATCTTATGGTTTTGATTGGTATTTCTCTGATGATTAGTGAAATTGTGCTCTTTTTCACTTGTGTTTTTTTTTCTTTTGTGAAGTGCCTATTCAAATATTTTGCCTATTGCTCTACCTTTTCCTTATTGATTTGTAGAAGTCCCCTATAAAGTCTGTTTATAAGTCTATAAGACTGCTCAATGAATCTATAGATGAGCTTGGGGAAAATTTTCATCTGAATACTATTAAGCCTTCCAGTTCATGAATATAGTGTGCCTTCCATTTATTTAGATTCTTTCCTCAGATGTGTTTTATTTACATTTTGATATCTTGGATATCTGTTGTATTTATTTATCTGTTTTTGTTTAGCAAATGTATTGATATATATATTTTAACAACTTTGTGAGTTATAATTAAACTATGGTAAATTGCACATATTTAAGGTATACTATTTAAGAAGTTATGACATAAGTATACAACTGTAAACCACAGCCATAGTCAAGATAATGAATAAATATGTCATCTCCCCAAAGTTCTCTAGTGTCTTGTTGTAATCCCTCCGTCTTGCCCATTCTCTTCCTATTCCAATCCCCCATACCCCTAATCTCTTTTCTACCAGTATACATTAGTTTGTCTTGTCTTCAGAATTATATACATGAATTCCTACAGTATATGCTATTTTTTGTCATACTTATTTCACTCAGCATAATTATTTTAAGATATATCCATGTTTCAGTGTATGCCAAGAGTTCATTCCTTTATATTGTTAAGTAATATTCTGTTGCATGAATATACTACGATTTCTCTAGCCATTCACCCTTTGATGAATATTTGGGTTGTTTCTATTTTTTTGTTATTGTGAATAAAGTTACTAAGATACTTGTGCATAAGACTCTGTGCATATGCTTTCATTTCTCTTGGATAATACCTAGGAGTGAGATGGTTAGGTCATATGATAGGTGGTATATGCCTAAAGTTTTGAGAAATTTCCAAACTTTTTCCCAGAGTGTATGTATCATTTTATATTCTCACCAGGAGCATATGAAAGTTATTCCATGTCATTGTCAACACTTGATATGGTCATTTGTTTTCATTGTGGCCATTGTAATAGGTATAGTGATAATGTGGTTTTATTTTTCATTTCTTTAAGGACTAATGATGCTGAGCATCTTTTTCTGTACTTATTTACCATATATATATATATATATATATATATATATATATATATATATATATATATATATACATACATACATTCTTGGATGAGGTGTTTTTCAAAACGGTTATTTTTTTTAATTGGGTAGTTTTAAAATATTGTATTTACTTTATTTATTTTATTTGGGAAAGAGAGCATTGAGTGGGGGAAATGAGCAGAGGGAGAGAGAGAAAGAATCCCAAGCAGTGCTGAGCCCAACACAGGGCTCAATCCCAGGACCTGAAATCAAGAGTCAAATGCTCAACTGCTCATTGAACTGAGCCACCCAGGCACCGCTAATCAGGTAGTTGTTTCCTTACTGAGTTTTCAAAGGTTGTTATACATTATGGATAAGATCCTTTATAGTATACATGATTTGAAATTATTTTCTGGAAGTCAGTATCTTGTTAGTTCATTATCTTAACAATACTTTCTAAAGAGCAGAATTTAATAATAACTGGTGAAATCCAGCTTATCCATTTTTTTCTTTTATTCTGTTGTGCCTAAGAAATATTTGTATAGCCCAAGACCACAAAGATTTTCTTCTATATTTTCTACTAGAAATGTTATGCTTTTACATTTTACATGTATGTCTGTGATATATTTTAAAAGTTAATTTTGGTATATGATGTGAGGTGTGGATCAAAGCTAATTTTTTTTTCATGTGTGCATCTGGTTTTTCCATACCTTTGTTGAAAAAAAACCAGCCTTTCTTCATTCAGTTACTTTTGCAACTTTGTTGAAAATCTGTTTACCATATGTATGGATATATTTTTGGTCTCTCTGTTCTTTTCCATTTATCTATTTGTTTATCTTGATGCCATACATACCACATTGTTTTGATTAATGTGGATTTATAATAAATCATGAGGTCAGATGGCATAAGTCATCCAAATTTGTTTTCTTTCAACATTGTTTTGGCTATTCTAGGTCCTTTACACTTTTTTGTAAATTTCAGACTTTGCTTGTCAGTTTCAGTCAGGAAAAAACATGTTGAAATTTTGATTAGAATTGCTTTGACTCTGTAGATCAATTTGGGGAACACTAATGTTTTAACCCATGGATATCGTTCAGTCAATAGACATGGAATATGTCTATATTTATTTAGATCTTTAATTTCTCTCAACAGTGTTTTGTAGTTTTCAGTGTGCTTTACCTTACACATCTTTTATCAGATTTATCCCTACGTGTCTATTTTTGATGCTATTGTAAATGATACTTTTAATTTCAGTTTCTAATTGTTTGTTGCTAGTGAATAGAAATGCAATGAATTTTTGTACATTTATTTTGTAAGCTTCAATCTTGATAAATTCAATTATTATTCATAAAAGATTTTTTGCAGATTACATTTGATTTTCCAAAGATGATTATGTTATTTATGAGTAAAGACAATTTTAGGCCTTCCTTTCCAATCTGGGTGCCTTTTATTTATTTTTCTTTCCTCTTTATACTGGCTACAACCACCACCAGTACAGTGTTGAAAAGAAGAGCTGAGAGCAGATGGCCTTTCCTTACTTAGATCTTTGGGGGAAAGTTTTCAGTCTTTGTGACTTTGTGACTAAGTATGATGTTAACTCTAGATTTTTGGTAGATATCTGTTATTAGATTGAGAAAATTTCCTTCCATTTTTAGTTTGTGAAGAGATTTTTATCAGGATGAGCTTTGGAATCTGTCAAGTGCTTGTTCCCCATTTATAGAGATACCAAATTTTCTCTTTTGTAATCTATTGACATGGTGACTTTTTTTTAAATGATTTTTTCGAATGCAGAACTGGTCTTGAATTCCTGGTAAACCCCAACGGATCATGATGTATTTATCATTTTCATTTTTCGTGGATTTGATTAGCCACAAACTTGTTAAGAATTTTAAGTCTATTTAATGAGAGGTATTGTTCTGTAGTTTTCCTTCATTGTAATGTCTTTATCTTATTTTGGAATCTGTGTAATTCTGGCCTCATAGAATGAGTTTGGAAGAAGTGCTTCTTTTCAGTTTTCTTGAATATTATGGTAAGATTTCCCCACGAAAGCAATGTAGGCCTAGAATTTTCTTTGTAGAAAGGTTTTTAACTACCTGGTCAAGCACTTTACTAGATACAGGACTATCTGATAATCTATTTCTTATTGAGGAAGTTTGACATTTTCTGTCTTGCGAAAAATTGTCTATTTCATCCAAGTTGTTAAATTTATTTACATAAAATTATTCATAATTTATCTTTTTAAGATTTTAATATCTGTAAACTCTGTAAAGATATCACCTCTCTCATTTCTGATACTGTTAATGTGTCTTTGCTTCTTCCACATCATTCTGACGACAGGTTTACATATTTAATTATCTCAAAAAACACCTTTTATTGCTTTTTTTTTCTGTTGACTTTCTGTTTTTTATCTCATTATGTTTCCCTAAGATACTTACTATTTTCAAGAGGTAGGTATCGCTACAGAATTTTTCCTAAGTACTGTTTTACCTGCATCCCACAAGTTTTGATGTTACAGTTTTTATCCCCCCTTTTGATTTCTTTTTTGATCTATTTGTTATTTATTTGAATGTTATTTAGTTTCCTAATATTTGGGGATTTTTCAGACGTTTTCCTGTTAATAATAGCAAATATAATTCCATTGTAGTTAGAGAACACACTTGGTTTAACTTGCATTCATTTAAATTTAACTTAAATATTTAATTTAAATTGAACTTGATTTATAGTCCAGAATATAGTCTATATTTGTGAAAATTCTTTGTGTACTTGGAAAGAAAATGTATTTGGAAAGAAGATGTTGGGTGGAATACTTTATGGTTTTTAATTAATTCAAATTGGATGATAGAATTAAGTTTTGTTGATCCTTATTTATTTATCTTAAAGTATTCATCCTGACTGATTTTATGTCTATTTGTTTTCTCAATTATTAAGGGAGGAGTAATAAAATTTACAGTTACAATTGTGTATCAAGTTTTGCATTGTGTATGTTATTTGGTGCTATATTTTAGAATTTTTATGTCTTCCTAATGAATTCACACCTTTGTTATTATGAAGTGAGTTTCTTCATCCTTAGAAATTGCTTGTTCTGAAATATGTTTAGTTTAGCATTCGATATTTATTTTAATTAGTGTTAGCATGGTATATAAATTTGTATGTTCTGAGTTTTAAACCATTTCTCTGTCTGTATTTAAAGTAGTTTTCTTGTAAGTAACATACAGTTGGGTCCTGCTTTTTTTAACCAATCTGATCATCCCTGACTTTTACCAGGGTATTTAGACCACTTACATTTAACATGATTATTGACATAGGGTTTAAATCTGCCTGCTGTTTACCTTTGTCTTTTTTTTTATTCGATCTACTTTTTTTTTTCTTTTTTGCTCCCATGTCCTCCAAATTTGTTCTCTTTTGGAAATGATTCCATTTTTGTCTCCTTTATGTTTATTAGTTATAACTCTTTTGTATTATTTTAGGGGTTGTTTTAAGGCTAATAGGTTTACAGTATACAACTTTAATTTATTACAATCTACCTGTAAGTGATATTATAGTATCCAAAACAGAAGAATCCTAAAACAGCATACTTTGGCTTCTCCCTGCTGGCTTTTGTGCTATTGTTGTCATTCATTTTAATATTCTATATGTTTTATATATCATAAATACCACAGTATTCTCTTTGAGAGTTGAGTATCTTCTAAAATAATCTAAATCATAATGGAAATTCTTTATATTTACCCATGAAGTTACTATTTCCGGGGATTCCTTTGTGCAGATTCAGTTTCCATTTAGTGTCATTTTCCTCTGGCCTGAAGGACTTCCTCTAACATTTCTTATAGCTTGGATCTGATGGTGACACATTATTTCACAGCTATTTTTTTTTTAATGTTTGGAAAATATTTTATCTTCGAATTTGAAAGATTTTCCGTGGGTAAAAAAAATCTAGGTTAAAAGGTTTCTCTTCAATACCTTCAAGTTATTCATTTACTGTTTTCTGTCTTGCATTGTTTCCAGTGAGAAATCAGCAGATATCCTTATCTTTGTTTCTTTCTATGGATTGCATTTATTTTAACCCTCTGGTTTTTAAGATTTTTTTTTTCCTTATCACATGTTTTAAGCAATTTGATTAGAATGTGCTTTTTTTACTTCATGTTTTTTGTACTTGAGGTTATGAGCTTTTTGGATCTCTTCATTGACAGTTTTTATCGCATTTAGAAAAAAATGGCCTTTATGGGGCGCCTGGGTGGCTCAGTCGGTTAAGCATCCGACTTTGGCTCAGGTCACGATCTCATGGTCCGTGAGTTCGAGCCTCGCGTCGGGCTCTGTGCTGACTGCTCAGAGCCTGGAGCCTGTTTCAGATTCTGTGTCTCCCTCTCTCTCTGACCCTCCCCTGTTCATGCTCTGTCTCTCTCTGTCTCAAAAATAAATAAACGTTAAAAAAATTAAAAAAAAAAAAGAAAAAAATGGCCTTTATATTTTTCAAATATTTTTCCCCATTCTCCCACCTTCAGAGACTCCAATTACATACGCATTAGGCCACTTAAAGATTTCCTATAGCTCACTGATGCTTTACTTATCTTTTTTTCACTGTGTTTTATTTTGAATGTTTTCCATTGCTGTATCTTTAAATTTACTTGCTTTTCTTCTGTATTGTTTAATTTGCTGTTAATTCCAGTCAATGTGTTTTTCAATCTCAGACATTATAGTTTTCATCTCTAGAAGTTGATATGGAGTCTTTAAAGAAAAACATCTTCCAAGCATGAAAAAAATGAGACTCAAACTAGGAGAAAATATCTGCAAAACACATATCTGATAAAATACTGGTATTCAAAATAATGCAAAGAACTCTTAAGATTCAGCAATGAGAAAATGACCTAATTAAAAAATGGGAAAACCTGAAAATTTCTCAGATTTTACAATAGACATAAACATAGGCATCAAGAGGCTGAACAAACCACAAATATGAAAAATACAAAGAAATCCACACCGAGATAGATCATGAATAAACTTCTGTAAACTAAAAACAAAGAAAAAAATTGCTGAAAGCAGCCAAAGAGAAATGATGTATTACCTATAGAGGAACACCAATTCTTTTATTTTTAATGAATTTATTTATTTTTAATTTACATCTAAGTTGGTTAGCATATAGCACAACAATGTTTTCAGCAGTAGATTCCAGCGATTCATCCCGTATGTGTGACACCCAGTGCTCATCCCAACAAATGTCTTCCTTAATGTCCCTTACCCATTTAGCCCATCCTCCCACCCATAGCCCCTCCAGCAACCCTCAGTTTGTTCTCTGTATTTAAGGGTCTCTTATGTTCTGTCCTTCTCCCTGTTTTTACATTCTTTTTGCTTCCCTTCCCTTTTGTTCATCTGTGAGAAATACCAATTCTAATGACAATGGATTTCTCATCTGAAACTCTGAAGGCCAAAAGGAAGTAGCACATTTTCCAAGGGTTAAAAACACAAAAAAAGTCCCTGGCAATCATGAGTTCTATATATGATATAAAGGAAATTATAAAGGAAGAATCCCAAAGCGTCAGTATTGAAAAAAGAAATGGAAAGAGCAAAAATATGAAGAGACACAATAGAAATTCTTTCTCCTCATAAATTAATCGGGGCATGGTAAGGTTTGCTCTGCTTCAGGAATCTGGTTCCCTTGGGCTGCCTGGGTGGATCAGTCAGTTCAGCATCTGACTCTTGATTTTGGCTCAGGTCATATCTCATGGTTTGTGAGATGGAACCTCACATTGGGCTCTGTGCTGACAGTGTGGAGCCTGCTTGGGATAGTCTCTCTCTCTCTCTCTCTTTCTCTCTCTCTGCCCCTACCCCACTCATGCATGTGCTCTCTCTCTCTCAAAAAATAAATAAAAATTAAAAACAAAAAAGAATCTGGTTCCCTTAACACTAACTGTGCCATGCTGAAAGAGAGGGACACCTCTTGATTGACCCAATAAATATCATGAGGTCAAAAGAAGAAACTTCACATTTTGCACTCTCAGAATGTCCTGCAGAGAGGTGTCTTTTAATTTTTATTATTCAGAGAACTTGTTGCTAAGGTATCACTCAGATCCCAATGTTCATTTTCAGTTATGAATCAACAGGAGGTGGATGCATATCCTATAATGTTAATGTAGGAAGTATCACAAGATTAAGTGTAGACATAGGAAGACCACAGGTCTCAGTTTGCCTGAGATTGTACCGCTTTGTTCTCTAAAGTAACTATTAATTGTACTCCTTTTTACTGTCAAAAGCATCCCATCATTAGCATCTGGTTTGGATGTAAAACCATGTGATTGTCCTGTACAGACATCACAAAAAATCAAACATCAGACAGAAAGCTAGGCAGGTAATGAGTGATATGAACCAAGTGAATAATGGTAACTGGAAACTGAGAATGCCCTATTGTCAGCAGGCCAATTGCTTCCAGCTGATAGTCATGAAATTAGATCCAGTAATATATTATGATTTTTCAAAATAAATGAGTCACCTGCCTTTATATGAGAAATGTGTTTTTTAAAAGACAAGTCTAAACAAAACTCATATTCATGGTAAAATAGATGTCTGGAACTGTATAATCTGCTAAAAGTTGGGATATGGGATAGAATCTCATAAAATGATGGAATTCTATCAAAAGGAGAAGAAGCCAAGTTGAAAGTATGATTTGTTGACAATAGTAGTGCAAAATATTTTGGTAAGTGTATTGTGGTTATGCATTGCTTTGCTTGTTCTGGGGAAATACACTGAAATAATTAAAGTAATGGAGTGTGATCTCTCCCACTTAAATGGTTCAGAGATAACAGAACCATTGGTGAATCTCATATTTGGGAGCCACTTGTAGTAGCCTTGAAACTTTTCTATGAGATTATGTTATTGGAAAACAAAGTTATCAAAAAACTCAAAAAAAAAAAAAAAGGAAAGAAAGCATTCAAAACTAACCAAAAATCCTAAGTCAGACGTTGCCACATTTTTTTCTATGTAACCAGAATGCAACCTCTTATGTAGTTCCATATTTTTACTTTTCAAAGAGAAACTTTGAGACTTTGAGTATGTAAGAGACCCAGAACATGTAAAGGACTTGTCCAAATGGCATAGCCAGTCAGTGGCAGAGCCAGCTCTGACATACAGTCTGCCTCATGCACCTTTCTACCCACCCCATTCTTTTCCATCCTCACATATTACATAGCCAACCCCCTTTTTTATTCTCTTTGGTATTCTTCATTCTACCTCATTTCAAATATCCAACTCTGGAACAAAAACTGGGGCTTTTAACAAAATATATGAAGAGTTTATCTGCCAATAAAAATTAGTATTCCAAATTTAATCATCCTGGTACACATTTAGAGCCTAGAAAGACCCACTAACTTTAACCAGAGTCAGTATTTGACTCCTGCATAAGATATTAGCTGGTGTCTATTTCCTATCAAGATAACATACTTTCCCAGAGATTCTTGTGTGAGGAACTCTTTGAGGAGATATGAAAGTTAAGGACAGGGGAAATTGAAATCTGCCAGTAATGCCCACTGCAGTTGGGAAGAACGTGTTTAAGATGACTGTTGTATGACATAGCATATTGTGTCCTTTATTCTTCATAAATTACTTGGTGTGTGGGTAAGAAATCATTTGCTGAAAGCACTTGGGACATTTTACCTGCATTGAAACAAGTGAAGGGAGGAACAATCCTCCCTTCAAAAAGGGAGACCTGGCCAGTCAAGATGGTTTTGTTTGTTCTTAGTTAACTGTTGAAATACGGAAGAGCAAAATAGAAGGTGAGATTTGGAAATATTGGGCTTCTCAATTTGAAAACTGATGTTCATGGGTGTCTAAAATGAATGACTTCTGTAATATTTTGCAAAAGAGAAGAAAAAAAGGTATTTCTCTGTAATTTCCACTCTGTCTGACTGAAACTTTCCATACCTCAAAATCCAATCTCATAATTCCTGTAAGGTATTAAATCAGATATCATTTTAAAAAATTATTCAGGACCTGGACAGAGCAAGCACTCACCCCAAATGCCCCACACACTTAGTGTGTGGTAATCAGTGTACTGATCAGCTGTAAATCTACTGAGCATTTAACTCCTGTCCCACATTGTTCCTTTGTATGTCTGTTTAAAGTTAATAAATGTTTTGAGTCTTTACTAGGGTCAAGGTATTACACTAGGTCTTCTCTACTATCCCAGTCTTCTTTTATTTCATGGCCCTGTTCATTTCCTTCAGTGTACTAATTACAAGGTATAACAACTTATGTTTTTTTTTATGTGATTAGTGTATTCTACATTAGAGAGTATATCTATGAGATCAGACATCGATTGTATCATCACTGCTCTGTGCCCTACATCTAGTACCAGGTATATCCTAGGGATGTGGTGAGCCCTTTGCTCTACAAACAACTGTACCAAGCATCTGTGATAAGCCAGGCACTGACTATCTGTGAAGCTGTGCAATGCAGGCTTAGAAATATTGTGTGGAACTATGTCTGCCTGGGGCCAGGTTCTGCCTACATGACTTACTAGCTTTGTAAACTTGGATGAGTTTTTTTTTTTCTTTTTTTTTTCCTTTTGAGCACTTTTCTATGCCTGACTTTATCTCTGTGCATGGGTAATGATGATAGTACCTTTCTTTTTCTTTCTTTCTTTTTTTTTTTTTACAGAATGTTGAGATATAACTGACCTACAACATTGTGTAAGTTTAAGGTGTAGAACACGTTCTACAACGTTGTAGTTGATACACTTCTGTATTGCAAAATAATTAGTTCTGTTGCTTTAGCTATCACCTCCATCATATCACATTTAATTACCATTTCTTTTTTGGGGTGAGAACATTTAAAATATACTCACATAGCCACTTTCAAGTATGGGTATATATGTGTGCATGTCTGTCTATATATGTATATATATATATACATATATATAGAGAGAGAGAGAGAGAGGGAGAAGGGAACCCTATGTACGCTATTGGTGGGAATGTAAATTGGCTCAACCACTATGGAAAGCAGTGTAGAAGTTCCTTAAAAAATTAAAGACAGAACTATCATATGATCCAAGCAATTCTACTTTTGGATATAACTATAAGTATATATACATATATATGTATAAATATAGATATATATACATATATATTTATATATTTAAAAATTTTTTTTAACATTTATTCATTTTTGAGAGACAGAGACAGAGCTTGAGTGGGGGAGGGGTAGAGAAAGAGGGAAACACAGAATCCGAAGCAGGCTCCGAGCTGTCAGCGCAGAGCCCAATGCAGGGCTTAAACTCATGAACCGCGAGATCATGACCTGAGCCGAAGTCGGACGCTTAACTGACTGAGCCACCCAGGCGCCCCAACTTCTGTATATATATTGAAAGGAAATTAAAATAAGATCTCAAAGAGCTACTTTCTCTCTGTGTTCATTGCAGCATTATTTGCAATAGATATGGAAACAACCTAAATATCCATCAACAGATGAATAAAGATACGGTCTGTAAATACAGTAGAGTATTATTCGGTCATAAGAAAGAAAGAATCCTTGTCATTTGCAATAACCTAAATGAAATGTAAGGGTATTGTGCTATGTGAAATAATCAAGGTAGAGAAAGGCATATACTCTATGATATCACTTATATGTGGAATCTAAAAAAGCCAAACTCATGAAAACATAGAGTGGTGACCTGGGGCTGGGGGATGAAGGAAATGTGAGGATGTTGGTAAAAGGGTACAGACTTCCAGTTATAATATTGTATTATGTACTTGATAGCACCTTTTTTCATAGAGTGACATAATACTGTCAATACTGACTTCCAGCAGTTCACAGTCTAGTCGGATGTCATGCACACACATAAAGGATGCTGTCAAAGGGCAAAGTGACCTCCTGCTACAAAGGAGAAGTTCACAGGGCTCCTGGTGTGTAGGGTGGTGAGAGGACAACCCCACTGCAAATGCTGTGAGAGCTTCCTGGGAAAGGAGAGATTTGAATTGGGCCAGGGGAGAACCCTGTCACATGCCTTTCTAAAATCAAGACTCTCTGCCTCTAAACCCATCACCAATCCATCAGTTTAGTAGCCCTGTCAAAAAAGGAAACAAGACTGTCTGGATAATGATTTCCACATGTTCTCTTTTCATGTGGTTGTAGGTTTAACCACATGCACTGGTAAAGAAAGGAGACCATTGCCATATTCATCTCCTTTTTTGTCTTTGCAGCTGTACTCTTGTGTCCATTCTGTCCACAGTGGCCCAGAATGGGTAGATAATGGTGACTGCCAATATTTATTAAGCCCCTACTATGTGACAACCATATGTAGTTATTTATTTATTTATTTATTTATTTATTTAATTTTAGGTGTACATTTAACTTTATTTTTTAATTTTATATTTTAAAATTTACATCCAAATTAGTTAGCATATAGTGCAACAATGATTTCAGGAGTAGATTCCCTAATGCCTCTTACCCATTTAGCCCACCCCCCCTCCCACAACCCCTCCAGTAACCCTCAGTTTGTTCTCCATATTTATGAGTCTCTTCTGTTTTGTCCCCCTCCCTGTTTTTATATTATTTTTGTTTCCCTTCCCTTATGTTCATCTGTTTTGTCTCTTAAAGTCCTCACATGAGTGAAGTCATATGATATTTGTCTTTCTCTGACTAATTTCACTTAGCATAATACCCTCCAGTTCCATTCACATAATTGCAAATGGCAAGATTTCATTCTTTTTGTTGCTAATACTCCATTGTATAGATATACCACGACTTCTTTATCCACTCATCTGGCGATGACATTTGGGCTCTTTCCATACTTTGGCTATTGTTGACAGTGTTGCTATAAACATGGGGGTGCATATGTTCCTTCAAAACAGCACACCTGTATCCCTTGGATACATACCTAGTAGTGCAATTGCTGGGTTGTAGGGTAGTTCTAATTTTAGTATTTTGGGGAACCTCCATACTGTTTTCAGAGTGGCTGCACCAGCTTGCATTCCCACCAACAATGCAAAAGAGATCCTCTTTCTCCACATCCTCACCAACATCTGTTGTTGCCTGAGTTGTTAATGTTAGACATTCTGACAGGTGTGAGATGGTATCTCATTGTGGTTTTGATTTGTATTTCCCTGATGCTGAGTCATGTTGAGCATTTTTCCATGTGTCGGTTGGCCACCTGGATGTCTTCTTTGGAGAAGTATTTATTCATATCTTTTGCCCATTTCTTCACTGGATTACTTGTTTTTTGGGTGTTGAGTTTGAGAAGTTCTTTATAGATTCTGGATACTAACCCTCTATCTGATATGTTGTTTGCAAATATCTTCTCCCATTCCATCGGTTGCCTTTTAGTTTTGCTGATTGTTTCCTTCGCTGTGCAGAAGTTTTTTATTTTGATGAGGTCCCAGTAGTTCATTTTTGCTTTGTTGCCCTTGCTTCCGGAGACGTGTTGAGTAAGAAGTTGCTGCAGCCAAGATCAAAGAGGTTTTTGCCTTCTTTCTCCTCAAGGATTTTGATGGCTTCCTGTCTTACATTTAGGTCTTTCATCCACTTTGAGTTTATTTTTGCGTATGGTGTAAGAAAGTGGTCTAGGTTCATTCTTCTGCATGTCGCTGTCCAGTTTTCCCATCACCACTTGCTGAAGAGACTGTCTTTATTCCACTGGATATTCTTTCCTGCTTTGTCAAAGATTAGTTTGCCATACATTTGTACGTCCATTTCTGGGTTCTCTATTCTGTTCCTTTGATGTGAGTGTCTGTTCTTGTGCCAGTACCATACTGTCTTGATGATTACAGCTTTGTAGTATAGCTTGAAGTCTGGGATTGTGATGCCTTCTGCTTTGGTTTTCTTTTTCAAGATCGCTTTGGCTATTTGGGGTCTCTTCTGGTTCCATACAAATTTTAGGATTATTTGTTCTAGCTCTGTGAAGAATGCTGGTGTTATTTTGATAGGGATTGCATTGAATATGTAGATTGCTTTGAGTAGTATCGACATTTTAACAATATTTGTTCTTCCTATCCAGGAGCATGAAATCTTTTTCCATTTTTTTGTGTCTTCAATTACTTTCATAAGCTTTCTATAGTTTTCAGTATATAGGTTTTTCACCTCTTTGGTTAGATTTATTCCTAGATATTTTATGGTTTTTGGTGCAATTGTAAATGGAATAAATTCCTTTATTTCTCTTTATGTTGCTTCATTGTTGGTGAATAAGGATGCGATTGATTTCTGTGCATGGGTTTTATATCCTGCCACGTTGCTGAGTTCATGAATCAGTTATAGCAGTTTTTTCGCAGAATCTTTTGAGTTTTCCGTATAGAGTATCATGTCATCTGTGAAGAGAGAAAGTTTGACCTCCTCCTGACTGATTTGGATGCCTTTTATTTCTTTGTGTTGTCTGATTGCAGAGGCCAAGACTTCCAATACTCGCCACTTCCAATAACAGTGGCGAGAATGGACATCCCTATCTTGTTCCTGACCTTAGGGGGAAAGCTCTCAGTTTTTCCCCATTGACGATGATAGTAGCGTTGGGTCTTTCATATATGGATTTTATGATCTCGAGATATGATCCTTCTATCCCTACTTTCTTGAGTGATTTTATCAAGAAAGGATGCTGTATTTTGTCAAATGCTTTCTTTGCATCTATTGGGAGGATCATATGGTTCTTGTCCTTTTGTTTTATTGCTGTGATAAATCACGTTAATTGTTTTGTGGATATTGAACCAGCCCTGCATCCCAGGTATAAATCCCACTTGGTCTTGGTGAATAATTTTTTTTAATGTATTGTTGGATCCGGTTGGCTAATATCTTGTTGAGAATTTTTGAATCCATGTTCATCAGGAAAATTGGTCTGTAGTTCTCCTTTTTAGTGGGGTCTCTGTCTGGTTTTGGAATCAAGGTAATGCTGGCCTCATAGAAAGAGTTGGGAAGTTTTACTTCCATTTCTATTTTTTGGAACAGCTTCAAGAGAGTAGGTGTTAACTCTTCCTTAAATGTTTGATAGAATTCCCCTGGAAAGCCATCTGGCCTTGGACTCTTGTTTTTGGGAGATTTTTGATTACTAATTCAATTTCTTTGCTGGTTATGGGTCTGTTCAAATTTTCTATTTCTTCCTGTTTCAGTTTTGGTAGTGTATATGTTTTTAGGAATTTGTCCATTTCTTCCAGATTGCCAATTTTATTGGCATATACTCGTTCATAATATTCTCTTATTATTGTTTTAATTTCTGCTGTGTTGGTTGTGATCTCTCCTCTTTCATTCTTGATTTTATTTATTTGGGTCATTTCCTTTTTCTTTTTGATCAAACTGGCTAGCGATTTATCAATTTTGTTAATTCTTTCAAAGAACCAGCCTCTGGTTTCATTGATCTACTGTTTTTTTTTTCTTTCTATAGCATTAATTTCTGCTCTAATCTTTATTATTTTCTGTCTTTTGTTGGTTTTGGGTTTTATTTGCTCTTCTTTTTCCAGCTCTTTAAGGCATAAGGTTAGGTTGTGCATCTGAGACTTTTCTTCCTTCTTTAGGAAGGCCTGGATTGCTATATACTTTCCTCTTATGACCACCTTTGCTGCGTCCCAGAGGTTTTGGGTTGTGGTCTTATCATTTTCATTAGCTTCCATGTACTTTTTAATTTCTTCTTTAACTTCTTGGTTGACCCATTCATTCTTTAGTAGGATGTTCTTTAGTCTCCAAGTATTTGTTACCTTTCCAAATGTTTTCTTGTGGTTGATTTCAAGTTTCATAGTGTTGTGGTCTGAAAATATGCATGGTATGATCTACATCTTTTTGTATTTGCTGAGGGCTGATTTGTGTCCCAGTATGTAGTCTATTCTGGAGAACGTTCCATCTGCACTGGAGAAGAATGTATATTCCTCTACTTTAGGATGAAATGTTCTGAATATATCTGTTAAATCCATCTGGTCCAGTGTGTCATTCAAAGCCATTGTTTCCTTGTTGATTTTTTGATTAGATGATCTATCCATTGCTATAAGTGGGGTGTTGAAGTCTCCTACTATTATGGTATTACTATCAATGAGTTTCTCTATGTTCGTGATTAATTGATTTATATATTTGGGTGCTGCCACATTTGGCACATAAATGTTTACAATTATTAGGTCTTCTTGGTGGATAGACCCCTTGATTATGATATAATGCCCTTCTTCATCTCTTGATACAGTCTTTATTTTATTTTTATTTTTTTTTCCACGTTTTTTTATTTATTTTTGGGACAGAGAGAGACAGAGCATGAACGGGGGAGGGGCAGAGAGAGAGGGAGACACAGAATCGGAAACAGGCTCCAGGCTCTGAGCCATCAGCCCAGAGCACGACGCGGGGCTCGAACTCACGGACCGCGAGATCGTGACCTGGCTGAAGTCGGACGCTTAACCGACTGCGCCACCCAGGCGCCCCAACAGTCTTTATTTTAAAGTCTAGATTGTCTGATATAAGTATGGCTACTCTGGCTTTCTTTTGTTGACCATTAGCATGATAGATGGTTCTCCATCCCCTTACTTTCAATCTGAAGGTGTCTTTAGGTCTAAAGTGAGTCTCTTGCAAACAGCATATAGGATCTTGTTTTCTTATCCATTCTGTTACCCTATGTCATTTGATTGGAGCATTGAGTACATTGACATTTAGAAGGAGTAATGAAAGATATGAATTTATTGCCATTATGTTGCTTGTAGAGTTGGAGTTTCTGGTGGTGTTCTCTGGTCCTTTCTAATCTTTGTTGCTTTTGGTATTTAATTAATTACTTAATTAATTAATTATTTTTTTCATCTTTCCTCCCCTCAGAGAGTCTCCCTTAAAATTTCTTGCAGGGCTAGTTTAGTGGTCACAAATTCCTTTAATTTTTGTTTGTCTGGGAAACTTTTTATTTCTCCTTCTATTTTGAATGACAGCCTTGCTGGATAAAGAATTCTTGGCTGCATATTCAGCGCATTGAATATATCCTGCCACTCCTTTCTGGCCTGCCAAGTTTCTGTGGATAGGTTTGCTAGAAACCTGATCTGTCTTCCCTTGTAGGTTAAGGAAGGATGTTTTTTCCCTTGCTACTTTCATGATTCTCTCATTGCCTGAGTATTTTGTTAATTTGACTATGATATGCTTTGTTGATGGTCGATTTTTGTTGAATCTGATGGGAGTCCTTTGTGCTTCCTGGATTTTGATGTCTGTGTCTTTCCTGAGGTTAGGAAAGTTTTCCACTATGATATGCTCACATAACTCTTCTACCCCTATTTTTCTCTCGTCCTCTTCTGGGACCCCTATGATTCTGATGTTGTTCCTTTTTAATTAGTTACTGATTTCTCTAATTCTTAAATTGTGCTCTTTTGCCTTCATCTCCCTCTTTTTTTCTGCTTCATTATTCTCAATAAATTTGTCTATATAGCTGATTCTGTGTTCTGCCTCGTCCATCCTTGCCGCTGCTGCATCCATCCGTGATTGCAGCTCAGTTATAGCATTTTTAATTTCATTCTGGCTATTTTTTACTTCTTTTATCTCTGCAGAAAGGGATTCTAATCTATTTTCAACTCCAGCTAGTATTCTTATTATTGTGATTCTAAATTCTGGTTCAGACATCTTGCTTGTATCTGTGTTGGTTAAGTCCCTGGCTTTCGTTTCTTCCTGCTCTTTATTTTGGGGTGAGTTCCCTCGTTTCATAATTTTGAAGGGAGAAAAGGAATTAATGAGAAAAATTAAAATTAAAAGATAAAAGATATTAAAATTGAAAGATTAAAAACAAACACACACACACAAAATCAAATAAATGATGCTAGACCCTAGGTGTGTTTTGGTCTGGGTGTTGAAAGTGGCTTGACAGATTAGAGAAAAAAGGGGGAAAAAAGGGAATCTTTTGAAAATTTTAAAAAATGAATACACTGAAGTAGACTAAAATGAAATGATGGAAGTAAAACAGATTTTGAAAAAATTTACACAAAAGTAAAAAATATAGTAGAAAAAAATTAAAAATATTTTTAAGAAAAATTGAAAATAAAAATGATTTTTGTCTATTTCTGTATTAAAGAAAAAGAAAAGAAATGAAAAAGAGAAAAAGAAAGAAAGTTGAATAGATGGACATGCTAACAGACTGAAATATGACTGAAATTACTTCATTTTACCCTAGAAGTCAAACTGTGAAGCACTTTATAGTCCATAAACTAAGCAGGCAGTGAGACTTGTGTTCTTGAAGAGGGAGGTTGGCCCATTTGGGCGGGGCTTAGTGTAATGCCTCCATTATCCACTAGATGGTGCTGCTTAGCCTACTGGGGTGGACTGTTGTGGCACTTGTAGGTGAGTATGCGCATGCATGGAAGCAGTGAAAATGGCGTCACCCAGCTACCCAGTCTTTAGTATCAGAACTCTCTTCTCCCTGATCAGCAATCGCACACCTGTCCTTTAGCTGTCTTCAGCTTCTGACACTCCCCACTTCCACACTGTCCATGACCAAGCCCCAGGCAGCACCTCCCTCCTGAGTTTTGTCTCACATGCGGCTGCCTTCCCTGGCCCCTCACTTCTGAGGGACTGCGGCTTTGACCTGCTCTGCCCCTCTGTAGGTGGTCTCACTGAGCAATGGCTGGGTGCCGGCTGCACCCAGGAAAGTTTGCAGGATGGTGCTGCTGCCGAAGCCCAGAGACTGCGGCTGGGTGCCAGCTGCCCCAGAAAAAGTTCATGAGATAGCGTAGCAGCAGCGTTTCGGGGATTATGGAAAATCACAACACACATCTGGCACCAGGCTTCACCCTTAACGACCTTGCTCCAGCACCAGCAAATGTGGCTGCCTTCTGAGGTCTGCTGGGACCAGGTGGCTTCAACAGTCTCTACCAAATGTCCTTCCAGCAGTGGAGCCGCTTCTTCCTTTGTGGCCTGAGAACCTCCCGGACCCCACTCTGCTTCTGGGGATTCGCCCTTGCCACCAGAGTACCGCCAGGTATTGAGCTGTGGAGTTGCAGACTCTGCACTCCCCCTGTTTACAGTCGTAATGGAATTTAAACCCTCTCCTTTCTCCTTTCTCCCTTTTTAGTTCAGTCCCTGCGGCTGTTTCCAATTTTCCACTTTCTCTCCAGCTGCTTTTGGGGAGGGGTGCTTTTCCCGTATTCTCCCCACTGTCTCTGTCCTCTCTCCACATGCAAAAGCACCTCCCTGCCCTCTGCAGCTTCTCCCTCCCCCAGTTTACCTCTCCACACTGCGTACCTGCTGAATTCTGTGGTTCAGGTTGTGCATATTTTTGTGTTAATCCTCAGATCAGCTTTCTAGGTCTGCAGGATGGTTTAGTGTTGGTCTGGCTGTATTTCATGGATGCAAGACACATAAAAAACTTCCATGCTATTCTGCCATCTTGGCTCCTCCTCCTGTAGTAACTCATTTAATCCTCATAACTACTACAGTGGAGAGGTGCTAGTTTATCCCCATTTCAAAAATGTGGGAACTGTGGTGTGGAGATTAAGTAACTTGCTTAGATCATACAGCTGTACAGAGAGACATTAGGACCTGAACTCAGGTAGTTGGATGTCAGAGCCTGAATGCTAAATCCTCAAGCTCTCTCTACTGTTTCTGTGAGCTCTAGAACCTTTAGGAGACTGACAAGAATTCCTGGGGCTAGATATGGGGCATGTTTAAAGAAAGTTAATTGCCCTTGATAGTTTCTCATGGGTAACACAACACCTATCCTTCCTTTGGACCCCCCCTTCCCTGACCCAAGTGTCCTAAACAATAGCTAGTTGACAATTCACTGGGGGTGCCTGAGAAAGAGATTGCCTTTGTGTATTACACAAACTATTGTGTCTTATGTATCATTAGAATTTGTCTTAAATACCACTAGAATTTGTCCCTATTCTCTCTTGTGTGTCACACAGGAATCCTGGAAGGACCAACCTACCTGTCTTACCCAATGTTACCCTCTCCAACCCATCTTCTCCTCATCGGTTGGGTTGCAGCTGGGAGTGGTCAGCACACTAAAAAAGTGAATTAAAGAGAATTGAATGAGGGGCGCCTGGGTGGCTCAGTCAGTTGAGCGACCAACTTTGGCTCAGGTCATGATCTCACGGTTCGTGGGTTCAAGCCCCGCATTGGGCTCTGTGCTGACAGCTCAGAGCCTAGAGCCTGCTTCCGATTCTGGGTCTCCCTCTCTCTCTCTCTGCCCTCTCCCGTTCATGCTGTCTCTCTCTGTCTCTAAAAAATAAATATTAAAAAAAATTTTTTTTAATGAGAATTGAATGAAACAAGTATTTAGAGAGAGAAGCCATCACACCCCAAAGCCTGAAGGGGAGGGGGGACAGAGCATAGTTAGCAGAACCTGGCAAGAAGTTTGGTTGTGGGAGAGAGTTGGCCAAGCTGTGGTCATAACAGGGAAACAGAACCTTTATCGAGACCAGCACCCACAGGAAGCAGGGACAAGGTGGGGGATAAATATCCCATCCTCTCTCTTCTCCCATCTTTGGAAGCCTATCAGAAATCAGAGGGCCAGGAGCCCATGTGATGTAGTTAGTAGACGTTGAGATCAGATCTGGAAAGGTAAAGGGAATTAACCAACACAGGTTGTTATTCCTCTCTTTCTGTTCTGTTTGGCTTTTTATAAGCAGTGCTAGAATGAACAGCATATGTACATATTTTCATGCTGGGCTTTTAATTCTATTAAATAGATAGCCAGTTGTGGGACTGTCAAGTCAAAGTGTTTCAGAAGTTTTAAATATTTACATACATAGGATGCCTGGGTGGCTCAGTTGGTTAAGCATCCGAATTTGGCTCAGGTCATGATTTTGCTGTTCCCAAGGTCGAGCCCTGAGTCAGGTTCTGTGCTGGCAGCTCAGAGCCTAGATCCTGCTTCAGATTGTGTCTCCCTCTCTCTCTGCCCCTCCCCCACTCACACTCTGTCTCTCTCAAAAATAAATAAACATTAAATAACTTTAAAAAATGTTTACAGATGCTACAGTAACTTACCTAAGAAACTGTAGCAATTTCACCAACCCTGTATATGTACTCTCATTAGAAGTAGATGTTCTTGGGCTCCTGGGTGGCTCAGGCAATTAAGCAACCAACTCTTGATTTTGGCTGTCACAGTTTGTGAGTTCAAGCCCTGTGCTGGGCTCTGTGCTGACATTGTGTAGCCTGTTTGTGATTCTCTCTCTCTCTGCCTCTCTCTGCCCCTTCCCTGCTTGCACTCTCTTTCAAAAATAAATTAATTAGTTAAAAAAAATAGATGTTATTAATGTCTTAAAATGTGTTGATTAGATTGGCATGAATTATGTGCTGTTTTATTTTGAATATTCTAGGTGATGAGTGAGATTGAGCATGATTCCTAAGTATATGAGATCACTTCTGTGAATTTCCTGTACCTAGTGGGAGTATTTAGTACCTTTATTGGCAATCTGTATTTCACTTATCTTTCTTCGTTGTTTATATAGTCTTTGCCGCATATGAGATTTAGATATTGTTTTAGATATTTTAGATATTTTTGTGTTTTGTTTAGAGTAAGATTTCTAAAACATAAATCTGACCTTCATCTCTTTTTAAAAGTTTATTTTGAGAGAGAGCAAGAGCGAGCAAGAGAGAAAATGCACGTGAATGGGGGAGGGGCACAGAAAAAGGGGGAGAGAGAGAGAGAGAGAGAGAGTAAGGAGGGAGAGAGAATCCCAAGTAGGCTCCACACTCAGCAGGGAGTCCCACACAGGGCTCCTTCTCATGACTGTGAGATCATGACCTGAGCCAAAATCAAGAGTCAGATGCTTAAGTGACTGAGCTACTCTGGCACCCCAAATCTGACCTTCATCTTAAAACCCTTCAGTGACTGCCCTTTGTCTTCAGGATAAGCTCTACATTCCCTCGCTGACTTAAAGGGCTCGTTCATGACGCTGTGCCAGAGAGCTCTTCAGCCTTGTCTCCTGGTCCTCTCCACCTGCTCCCTATCCATATCTCAGGTACACGTATAAACTGCCCTGCTCTTGCTTCCATCCCCGGTGTGTTTTCAGGCACTGTCTTCTCTTCCTGAGATGACTGTCTTCACCTTCTTTTTGCTCCATTAACTCGTGTCTTCTCTCAAAGATTAATTTTGACATTGTCACTCTGCAAGGCTGTAAGTGTTGCTGCCTCCCTTGTCCTTCCAGACCGAGCCTCACATGGCTTCCAGAAATGGTGGTCTGGATTAAAGGCAAATGGCATGTAATATGGAGAGGATGTGACGTATCAAAATGAAGAAGCTCTATCTAGTACCTGTAGCCTAGGGGCACACGTGTAGTGGTTGAGTTGCATTGCCCACATGGAACAGAACAAGCGTCAGCAAAGTATTAATAATCTTCACTTTGATTTATCCTACCAGCAGTCTTCCCAGAAAAGAATCAAGATGATTGCTCTTAGAAAAGCCACATACCTTTTGTCAGAGTCCGTTCACTGCGATCTCAGTAGGCCAGCTGCAACATTCTAAGTTTATGCCAGAAAATAATCCAACTACAGTGAAAGATCCTCCAACCACCCCTACCAAATATGAATTTTTGCTGTCCTGTGGCCCTGGGGATCCCCTGTGACATAATGAATGAGGCTTCACTGCATACATAAGCACTGTTCTAATGTATCACTTTCTTGGTGGGTCTTTTCCTCATAGCATGGAATGTAAGTTATGCATCAGATACTTAGCCCTATTTTTTTCATCCCTATTGAGACAACCTCCAATAATCCAACTCAAGAACTTCTTACCACCTCCACTTTAAATAAACTTAAGCATGAATGTTCAGAGTTACAGAGCAATGTGATAGTCTTTCCAAAACAATTCAAATAAAAGTTAGTTTGAAGAAAAGTCCTCCACAAAGGAATTGCACTTAAACTAGGACTTGAGAGGTCCTGTGTCAGTGGGAAGGGCACCTGTTCGTAGGAAGACCTAGATGGGCAAGGGACTCTACCACTCTGAGCTTCAGTCTCCTCATCTGTAAAATGGGATAATGTGTGTATTGCAGGGCAATGGTGAAAAACGAAAGAGTGCATGTTTTTGAGATGTCTAGCATAGTAAACAATGAAATATGAATAAATGGTGGACAATACTTCCTTTCATTATTTATCTAGTCTCCATTTCCTCCACTATTCTCGATATAGTGGATTCTCGATACAGTGGATTCTCGATATTCATCTTCGGAAGAAGATGGAGGAGCAACAGGCCCACTTCTGGCACTGACTCATTTTATTATTTATCTAAACTCTGAATCTCCAGGAATCTGAGATGACCCAATAACCAGCGAGGAAGACAGCTGAATAATCAAAGATTCATGTAATCAAATGTGGACAATCCCTTTCATCAGATTCTTCCTTGGAGAAAGTATTCTATTTCTTTGGGGGGAAATTATAAAGTACCGTGGGTAGGCTGAAGTTAACGTGCCATTTAACGAGATGGAGATTATCACCCTTTTTTTGGTGAGCACCCTGATAAGTATAGGTCTATAATTTGGGAAAGTGGTCAGAAGAATAGGATTATCAGAATTTATTTTAAGTAATACAAAGGTAAGAAAATTAAAGTTTGATTGGTGACTATCTTTGGGGGAGAACTATGTGAGGAGAGAATCTGAAAAGTTATTTACTGCTTGGAAAAGGACAAAAAGAGATAGATCAATCTGAGTAGTTTCCTGAAGAAAACAGGACTTTGGAGAGAATAAGAACTATGTAATAAGAATTTTTAGTTGTTTGTGATGTTTGTATCCAAGTCTCTACACTAAGATCTTCAGCAAAAGCCACATTGTTCACTAATGCTTTGCAGCCAGAGAAATCTCTGGGGAACTCCATATCATGTATTCAAATCTGGTTTGGTATGGGGGCTAAAATAGACACTGCTGGTATAGATGCAGTAGCTCAATGAGTCGTGGACAGCTGATCTATAAGTTGTGCATTCAGTAAAACTTCAGTAAACACATGCTGGGTCTCTGGTCCTGTAAATGCAGATTCAGTGGAGAAGAAAACAGTGTAGTAAGCAAGGATAAATCATGTAAGGTGCTATAAGACAGGAAGAATGTGCATCCTGAAGATATACAGATGAAGGAGTCACTTATTGTATGTGATGATGGCTTTGGGAAAGCTACAGAGAGTAGGGGCATTTTAGTAAGATCTTAAAAAATGTGTGTGAACTTGCTTAAGCTGATTAGGTGGAAAGGACAAGTCCGGCAGAGGTAACAGCTAGAGCAAAAGCAGAGAAGCTCACAAGGGGGCGGGGGGAGAGGGAGGGGACTCTCTGGTGTGCCTAAAGACCCAAGAAGGGCGCCTGGGTGGCGCAGTCGGTTGAGCGTCCGACTTCAGCCAGGTCACGATCTCGCGGTCCGTGAGTTCGAGCCCCGCGTCGGGCTCTGGGCTGATGGCTCAGAGCCTGGAGCCTGTTTCCGATTCTGTGTCTCCCTCTCTCTCTGCCCCTCCCCCGTTCATGCTCTGTCTCTCTCTGTCCCAAAAATAAACGTTGAAAAAAAAAATTAAAAAAAAAAAAAAAAAAGACCCAAGAAAGGAAGGAAGCTGAAAGAGGAGTCCAGGGCTGATTTTAAAAGGTTTTTCTCTGTTGCTTATTCTGACTCAGTAGGTCTTAAGATACCAACGTTCTTTTGAAGTTTGTTCCTTACTCTAATTCTTTAGGCAAATAGAACCACCTTTTGATAAGTAACACTTGCAAAATATCCAATGAGATGCAGTCAAACAAAGCCTGCTGAGCCCAAGGATTACTTTCTAACTTCTTTTCAGGCATTTAAAATGGATTCAATTGCCCCATGGTCTTGGTTTTAATGCTGAGATATTCTGTCCACTAAGACTTCTGTACTGCCCATCATTGACCTCATGAGTGGCTTAATTCCCACCATCTTCAAGACCCCAGTCCTTTCTGTGAGGAAGAAGGATGAGGGATGAAGAGAGAAGGGACTTCCTCAGGTCTTATTGGACTGACCGTTTGTCTAATGGAGCTCCATGTCAACAGTTGTGGTTTGTCAAGAGTATAGTGAAATGAGTGTTCATAAACCATAGAACAATAGGTTTGTCTCAGGGTTTGGGAAGCAAAGAGCAAACAGACAGTGCTCCATTGGATTCATTCTTGGCTAGAACAAGCTAACTCACTTAAACTCAACTGCACCCACCCCTACTTTCTACTTTAAAAGAGAGAACTGGAGGTGATAGGTGAAGGGAACTTGGGCAAGGTGATTGAATAGAAAACATACGGCTTTGTGACTCCAAAAATGTATAGTAAAAGTCTCCACTTAGGCACATACTGGCTGGAAGGTTTGGACAGCTTTTTAAAGCATTGTGATCCTTATTTTGTTTATCTACAAAATGGGGATAGTAGTATATGCCCTAAAAAGATGTGACATTTAAAAATAATATAAATAAATCATCCAGTTCATTGTGGATATTTAGTAAAAGACAGTTACTATTATATGGCATTCTTTCTTTACCCTGTCCTAGGACTCATCTTCTGAATGCAAATGTTGAATCACTAAGAATATGCGCTCAGAACACAGGGGTCCTTTTAATTTTTTAAAAAAAATTTTAATGTTTATTTTTGAGAGAGAGAGAGAGAGAGAGAAACATGAGTGGAGGAGGGGCAGAGAGAGAGATGGAGACACAGAATCCGAAGCAGCTCCAGGCTGTGAGCTGTTAGCACAGAGCCCAATGCGGGGCTCAAACTCTCAAACCGCGAGATCATGACCTGAGCCAATGTTGGACGCATAACCAACTGAGCCACTCAGGTGCCCTAGTTTTTTTTTTTTTTTGTTTTTTTTTGTTTGTTTGTTTTTTTAACCATCTGAAGCCCTTGCTCATGCCCTGTGTCACTTGGACTAAAAAGGTCATATCCCATACCACTGAAGTTTTCCTTAGTTTTGGTCTTTATTGTGGGTCAAGCACTTGGACTGTTTCAGCTTTCATAGCCTGGACATCTTTTTAACCATCTATAAAACTTAAAATCATGAGGTGCCTGAGTGGCTCAGTTGGTTAAGCATCTGACTTCAGCTCAGGGCATGATGTCATGGTTCATGAGTTTGAGCCCCATATTGGGCTCTGTGCTGACAGCTCAGAGCCTGGAGCCTGCTTCAAATTCTGTGTCTCCCTCTCTCTCTGCCCTTCCTGACTTACACTCTGTGTCTCTCTCTCTTTCAAAAATAAATAAACATTAAAAAAATAAGAATAAAATCAAAGATAGGTACTGGGATGGATTTTATGATGTCAGTGCTCTTCTTGATTTATAAATAAATATTGGACTTAGGGAAATTCAAGTAGAAATAAGAAAATAATTAAGTTAATCTCTTTTTTGTGTGTTTCAATGAGAAGAGATCTAGAAGATCTAAACAACACTGTTCTAAGCAAAGTTTGTCTAATTAACACTATTATTAGTTTATATTCTTCTAAAACTTTACATTTCACAAATTATCTTCTTAATACATCTAAGAAAAATAAATGGAATAAGGAAATTCATCTGGACTTGCTCAAAAAACCATAGAACTGTGCTGTCTGTAAGGATGATTTTTCCTGTACATTTGAAAAATCTGGAAATGAAATTTATTCTGTTTGTGTCTTAAATGGAAAAAATGCAGATTGACATCAAACAAAATATTAGATTTAAGTGATATCTTTTCCATTTATGGGTGCTTATAACTTGGGCAAGGTATTTAACTCCTGAGCTTCAGTTTTTTCATATAAGATGAAAATAATGTTCTCTATCTCACAGGATAATTGTAATTATAAAGCACTTTTAACATTACACTGCATTCTTAGGCTTCCTGAAGTATTGTTCTCTTCACCCCTCATTCTTCTTTTGCTGCTTTCAGTAGCTCTTTTTTGTTGTAAACTAAAGTCTCAACTCCTCACATGGGCTTCAAGATGCTTTCAGTATTCTGACATTGGCCTGCCTTTTTGCCAAGTTCTTACTTTTTGTGCCCTACATATACCCAAACGGAACTGCTCACTATTTGTTCACCTACCCCAGGAGGCTCTAACTCCTGTCTTTGCTCTGCTGTTTTCTCTGACAATGGTGCTCTGTCTTCAGCCTATCAAAATTTTGCCAAGGCTTCAAGATTTAAGTTCAAATGTTTCTACCTCCTTGACATTTTGAAATTTCCCCTGATATCCTCAGAGTGGAAATGCCTCCCCTTCTCTCAATCCTTACAAAGTTCAAGTCAACATTCATTTATCATATACCATCTGTATGTCTACCTCTGTGCTAACCAGATATATAAAGACAAGTAAGACACAATTCTTCTCTAATAATGAATAAGAGATGATTTAGTAAAGAAAAACTTAAAAGAAAATTCTTAACAATAGCAAAATATCTCATTCTCCCTTTTTAAATTTTATTATAAATAACTACTATTTACTGCCTGGCCTGAGATAGACACATTGTAAGAGTTAACCCCTACATGATTAGTATTATTCCCAGCTTAACTGACAGTGGCGAAGATCTAAATTTGAGGGGTTGGAAAATAGCCTCTACTTTTTCTAACCGAGATCTGTCTGACTTTATGACTCATACCTACACTAATATCTAAGATCTCATATTACATATGAAGAAGACATTTCTTATGAATTTAGGGAAGGCTCTTTTTCATGATAAAGAAGGAACTGTGAAATTATGAGGTGCAGCAGTTTAGGGGCCACATTTAATTCATCTGTATGCACCTCTAGCGCTCAATGTATATCCAGTACTAGATTGGTCAGCAGAAGTGAATTTGGGATATGGCCACTCTATCAGTTAGGATCAGTTAAGTTATGATTCTGTAACAGACAACTCCCAAATCGTTAACAGCTTACAGCAACACAGGGTTAATTTTGCTCACATGGTACATGCCCATTCAGGCTCCTTCTAATCAACATCATGGCTGACAGAATAGCCACACACGGAATAGCTGCATATTGTAGTTTAGGTAAGAAAGAATTCTGGAAGTATCTGCACTGAAAATCATTGCTCCAACAAGACTCAACTCATTCTTCGTGGTTCTTGTTGTTAAATAAGAATCTTTTGATCATCCAATATGTACCAAGTAACACAATAATCACTGTGAGAAAGCAAAGACTAAAACAAACAAGGTACCTACACTCCAATAGATTGAGTTCAATGTTAGACAAATAATTAACCTCTAGATCTTTAATTACAATTGTGATAAATGTTATGAGGAAATTACATGGTGCTATGAAAGTATATAACAAAGATACCTCATAGTCTGAGAGTTTAGAAAAGATACCTTTAATACGTTTAATCTGAGACTTGAAAGCAATGGGAACAATCCAGGAAAGGTAAGGAGAATGGATAAGAATTCTGGATTCTTGCAGAATATACTTCCCCACAATTAGACTAGCTGCCACTTATCATCATTTCTAAAACTTCTGTTTCACTGTTAGCATTTGTCACATCCTGTTAAGATTGCTATTATTAGTATAGATGACTGTCCCCTTTCTCTAGACTGCATTTCTTTGTAGAATTTCATTTTAATCTCTGTATTTTCAAGCATCTAGACTCAACACATTTTCAGAATCCCTTGATGAAATGAGAGAACATTGTAGCTTGCTAGGCCTGTAAGGTAAGCAGGTGTTGAATGAAAATCTAATTTTTGGAATATTATTATATAATATTACATAAAATTTTAAGGTTATATAATATTTAATATAAATCAACACCAGACATTCCACCAGAATTTTATTTACCTCTCCTCATCTTTGTCCCATTTTCCAATATTTTCAGTATTTCATAAAAGCAAGATAATACTGTTCCCATTTGTATGTCCAATTGTGGCCACCAACAGATGATTCCAGGTACATTTTCCTGTTAAGCAATGTTAAGGTAAAAAGAAGTTTATTAAATTTCAAAAATTGATTAGAGGGAAAATATAAACTAAACCAAATATCTCTTTAATGTCACAAAAAGGGAGGTTTGCATTCAGAAATGTATAATAACTCCACAATAAAAGACTGAACACATGAAAAAAGTTAACACTGTTGGAAAGTTAGGATGTTGAGCTATCAGGAAATTAATGTTCT